>NC_066580.1:312309242-312618885 GCF_024323335.1 Lathyrus oleraceus
ATTTTGAAGTGTTATGCATAATTGAACTAAAAACTTCTCCTCTTCGAAAATACCATTTGCCAAATCCAAACATGAGCATGTGAGTAATGGTTGGAAAAGTTTTGATGTAAGGAACAATTGTTATGTTGGGCAAAAATCCATTTGAAATGTGGAAATTGGTGAATTTTGAGTTTAAAGTGCAAGGTGCAAAACATGTAAAGGCAAAGTTTCTAAATTTGGCCAATGTTCAAGCCCCTCTGTTTTGATGATGCAAGCCTCAAATGGAAACACCTCCAACATCAAAGTTGTAGATCTTTTCAAGACAATCAAAATGGACTTAAATTTTGCATCATTTGGATTTTTGATGAAAGCGTTATGGGCACTTGAAGTTGGACTTTTTTTGCCTTTTAATGCATTTGGTCCAAAAGGACCTATAATGTCTTGCATTATCACATGTATTTCCTTTGAGATTTTGAAATTTTGTTCAACATAACATTTTAATCAGACATCTTAAGATTTCCAATGCATTTGATCCCACCTCAAAATCATAAAAAATGAATGAGTTATGTCCTTAGGAAGTTGACCCAAAATTAGGGTTTCAGTCAAAATGACCTATAATGTATTGGAATGGATGATGACCTTCCAAGCTTCAAATAAATTTTTGATGAACATTAAAGTTGTTCATATTGTCCTTTAGGAACATTTTTTCTTTTAGAATCATCTCCATTTGACCAACACATAAAACGTTAGGTCTCAGTGTATTTCAAAATAGTCAGATGAATCGACTGATCAACTTCTCAAGTCCACAACTCATATCTTGATGAATTGATGATTGAGGACACTCAAATAAGCTCAAATATGCATGAAATGATGAATTAAATAACTTCCCTTGATTGTATTTGACCATGGGCTGAGGTTGCTTCATGAGCAAGGCATTGTGGTGCACAGATGAATTAGGGTTTCTTTGGGGAATAAAACCTCAAACCCTTTGACTTGCTTTGATCAAAATGATAAATTGAGATACTAGGGAGGCATATTTGATGGATGAGAGCTTTGGGAACCATTACCCTGCTTGCTTTCATCTTCTCTTGGCCATATCTTTGTACCAATGATCTCCTTGAAGCTTTGGACTTTGTGATTGCCCAAGCTACAAACAAAAGATGTTAGTAACATATTTTTGTGCTTTTGGTTTATAAACAAAATAAGAAAAACAATGATATACAATTCAAACATGCTTGGTGATCTCAAACCACTCACAAGAGGTCCCACCCAAAGGTAAGGGGAACCAAGATGCCTATGATCCTTGAGGCAATGCAAATGCAATGTTATGATGTCATGAGGGATCTTAGGGACAAAATCGGGGTCTTACAGATGCCCCTATTTAAGGTCATTCTAGCCGGAGAAGTGAAGGTTAAAATCTTCGTCTCGACGGGGTAGAATGGGCTTAAATAATAACAAAGAGACGAATTTTGGTCCCTAAGAGACCTCATGATGCGAATGTATGTATGCAAACAGTAATACTCTGTGGGGATATGTGTCCACAAAGAAAGAGAACAGGAACAATTGAAAATCCACTGGAGTAACACACTCCTAAATGAAACAGAGACTCTACCGGGGAGTAAAAGGATAGAAATGCCTGAGCAGGTCACGACTTAAAACTTGTCGAGAGACACGGAGAGAATCCATGAAATAAATCAATGGAAGGACTCGAGCTGACTCAAAGATGCATGTATTGGGGAATATGCCAATACAGCAAAATTATCCATAAAGGATACCTCAGATAAAAATTCGGACTCAGGTGGGGATGTCTACTAAGGACTCAGCTGAGGAAAATAAATGAGGTATTACCTGTTACTGGGTAATAAGCTCAAAAAGAGATCATGTGATTCCACCGGTATAAGGGTGAGGAAAAAACATGCTCCGGGAGAATGAATATCTAAGACCGGTATAAGGGTGAGAGATATCAATCAACCAAATAATCTGAGGAAAACCTAAAAGGTGTATTTCAACTCAGGAAAATCTGACTCCACAGGGGACAAAAAAGTCATAATAGGGAGCAGAAGGAGGGAACACCAGGGATACCGGTTACTGGGCATATAATAGGTGACCAACCAAAGCGTGAATTGGGGAAAATTCCCAAAACACTCATCATCCAAAAGAGGGCTAAAAGCAAACTCGATTATGGGATGGACATTCGATTCCACAAAGGGATACGAATCTTACTCAACTGGGGAAGAACAAAAGGCTTCGGCCAAAGAGTGCATGAGATATATTATCTATTACCGTCAGAACGTAGATAATATACTCGAATGGAAGATTATCCACAACCGGTTACTGGGTTAATAAAGGATAAATCAACCGACAGAGAAAGGCATCGGGATACCGAAACTAGGTATATAATGATGACCATCCAAGGGAAGCAACAAACGTTACCGACAACCGGTACATGAAAGATGACTTGCCGGGGATAAACTGCATAATCAGAGCAATTATCTGGGAAAATGAGGGAATATCAACACCGAATGTTGGTTAATGATAACCGTCAATGAGGGGATTACATCTACCGGATACTGGGTAGAAAACCACAGAGGAATAACCATGATCAATCAGGTTAACTCTGCAAGGGGATGAAATAGGGTTTACAACTACCGGTATAAAGGTAGAAGACCACAGACTCCGTCGGGGCAAAGATGGATAATTACTGGTTACTGAGCAACTATTCATCTATACCGCAGGGAAGTGCAGGGAACAGTCATAAAAGGCCAATCTAGGATCAAACTAAAGAGGCAAGCTGAATCAAAACTCATCCTAGTGAGGATATAGCTCAATAGGGAAACTCATCCCAACATATGTTGGGAAGGAACAGAAACAACCATCATCCACGAGGATATAACTCGGTGGGGAATATGGAAGGAAAGATAAACACTTTATGCTTAAGGGGCTGACTCTATATTGAGGGATCAGACACCGTCATCTGTTTGGGAAGCATACTACCCACTAGCAGGGGATTACAAACAAAGATATATGGCAAAGAATGCAATCATGAATATCTGAATACTTGAAAATTATATGCACGCGTGCATGGTTTATGTATGATGAATGCTGACAAACAGACATTTCTAACACAAACAGTTCCAAAGGATAAGTACACAAACATCCGGTACTACATCTCAAGAGAGAAAGCCAGGTTCACCGAAGAGTATCCAATCTGATGAGGGCAAGAGATACCAGGAAGCAAAGATCTCTGCAGGGGGATGAACATCAGTCATTCCAGCTAAGGACAGGAGTTATTGCACAGATAAAATCCTCCACATAAGCAACTCCACTGGGGAATCTATCCGAGGTGAAGGGATTATGGGGATCAACCACCAAACAGGAAGCTTCCAAGGTCACCACCAAATACCGTACTACCAAAGAGATCACATCTGCTGCGGAGGAAAGGTTGCTACTCTGCTGAAGGGAAAAGTGGTGAATATCTTACCAAACACCCTGCTTGGTAGAAGAAACCAAAAGGCTCCGGCAGGAAGAGGATACAAACATGCCAGGAATATGAACAAGCTGTAGCACCTCAAATTTGCACCTATCATTATACATACCATTTCATTTTAGGTCATAGCATATCATAGTCTATTGCATAACATTTGCATTGTCTTCAGTTGCCTCAAGAGCAAGCAAGCAAGAATTAGGTCAAACTGATCAGGAGGTCAGTCAACCAATCAAGTAAAGGTGTTTCTCAAGGAATCAAAGCCCTAGGGTTTGTCCAACAAGTTCACATGACTTGGAGGTTCATTTGAAGTGTTCAAGTCAAGGGTGGAAGGCTCAGAGGTCAGCAGTCAATGTACAGACAATCAGAAACCCTAAACAGTCAACAATCAGTCAAAGCAGTGGATGGTGACCATTCTTGTGGAATTTGGGCACCATGATCAATAATCAAGAGTCCACATAACTTGGGACATCATTTGAAGTCAAGGTCTCAAGGAACTAGGGTTTGGAATTCATCAGAAATGCACAGTCAGTCCAAAACCCTAGAAAAGTCAAAGTTGGTCAACTGTGGTTGATTTTATGGTTTTGATGGATGGAAATGGTTTGAAGGAGCTCATTCATGTCCTAATAGGCCTCATATATCATGGCAAATCAACATCATTGAAGAATTTGAGGCCAATCAGAAGATTTCCAGAAATAGAAAGTGGACCTGTAATTTCAACTGCCAAAAATAGAAACTTCTTGATCCTCATCTTACATCATGATACAAGCTCCAAATGAATTTTTGCCCAACATAAAAGTTGAAGATCTTGTTCTCCCATTTTCAAAAAGTCCAAGAACTCTCAAATCCCATGTATGGTTGTCAAGATATGATCAATTCATTTTCACCAATTTTTGAACTTCAGAAGGCCATATCTCTCAAACCATAAGGCCAAATTTGGTGGGGTTTTTTCCTACAAACCACATTTTTCATCCTCTTTCCAAAATATAAATTTCATTCATCAAAATCTTACCAATCAAAATGGCATTTTTTGACCTTTTCCATTTAAAATCAAAGTTTGACCCAAGGTTGACTTTTTGATTTATGGACTTTTTGCACAATTGGCCAATTGGTATTCACTTTATACCATATTTGTGACATGTTCCAAGCATCATTTCATGTTCATGCCATCTCCATACCACATTTTGGACCAAAATTGCAAAATTGACCAAATGTGCAAAATGACTTCAAACAAGCAAGGCAAGCTAGCATTTCACAAGCAGACCACAAACAGTTGAATTATAGGCCATTTGCAGCATGCCTAAAGCCCATTTCGACCAGCCTACACCCTCCATTCCCACTTATGTGCAAACTAGCAAAGTTGGCAATTAGTGATTTTTGAGCTAAACAAGTTTACCACATGGTTAAGGGATGTTAAACAGTCATATAAGAGCTACTTTTCTGCATTTCTAAACCTAGAGAGCAGCCTCCAAGCGACAGAACCTTCACTACTCTCAAATCACCATTTTCACAAATTGGATTTCTGGCCAAAAATTCCCAAAGAGCTTCGAGCAAACTTTGTATTCTCATCATCTACCAACAATCTTGAGTGAGTTTGAAGCCCTGTTTCCTTGCTGTAACCTTGTTTCTTGTGGCTGCTACGTGAAGCCATATTCATGGTGAATTTCGATCTGAGCTGGACTTGATGTTTTTGAGCTGAGCTTCTCCAACTATCCATCATTATCAAGCATTGTGGGTTTCTGCATCGAGCTACATCATCAAAACAATAGCTGTTTCTTCCATTGCTTCAAAACCAAGTAAATTCTTGAATCTCTTTTTTCACCAAATCATGATATGTTTCTGATATTTCTTTGTATCCTCATGTCAATGCAACTTGAACCATGTTAAATGATCTATTATATTGAGAGAAATCTGAATTTCCTTTTTTGTGTACAAATGAACTTTTGCTCGATTTACATTGCTGGAGTTGTTTTGATGGAATGTGATGATATATTTGTGATATTGGATGAATGATGATGAGATTGCAATGATTAATTTTGATTTCTGGGTATTTTGGATTTTTTCGAATTCATGATGATGGATGTATGCTGCTGTTGTTTGGAACCCTACCCTGTCCAGAATTTCCTATGATATGCTTGTGTTGTTGTTGGTTGAGGTTGTTTAATGATGATGATGTATTGCTTGTTTGGATTGTTGATGCTGGAATGATGAACAATTGATGTTGAAATTGTTTACTGTAATAAGCATTAGAAACCCAGTTTTTTCGTCTACTGTATGCGTCCCTGTTTTCTTTTTGCCATGCTGATTAGTTTTAAAAGGTTTATTTTATTGGCTGTGCATGTGTTTTTCTTTTTCTAAAAGGGAATTGTTGTTTGGCCGTGGGCCCACCGGTTTAGGGATCCCAAATCCCAGCTTTTGAATAGCGTCCCATCACTCCGACAGGCTCAGAATGTTGCCTGCTTTTAACTTTAATTTACTGCAGTACATTTATTACCTGCTTTCCATTTATTGCTCCTGCGTTTTTGTCTGAAGGAAATGGTATGGCAGACGTGACAAGTGGGCTAGTGTCATTTCATTCTGTAGCCAAGCCATTAATGTTTGTTGGTTAGCATCTTTCCTGCGCATGCTGGCCGTTAGAGGAACATACTAATTGTTCCAATGATTAGCCGTGCCAGTCTGCCACTTGTCCTAACATTTTGGTCCATTGAAAGAGGCGCTGGACTCTGTGCTTGGCGGCATTTTATTGGTTGTTTGGGCCCCCACTTCGAATCCGGCTGAGGACTTTCCCAGCCTTGTTTTTTCTCTTCACTAATTCAACTCTTATTTTTTATTTGATCATCCATTTTGTAAAATCCATTTTTAATTCATTTTAAATCCAAAAATTATGAGAATTTTTCCATAATGTTCATGATTGAGTCTAGTTTTTAATTGTGATTTTTAATGAATTTTCCATTGGCTGGATTTTTAATGGTAATTGTTTTCCCAACGTGTATGCATAAATGATACCCTTGGCCATTTCAATTGTGAAATAATGATGTTGCATCCAATGAGCTTGAAAATTTTTGTGATGAAACTAGACATGTTCACCTTCATTTTGGTATAAAGATTGTGGATTTCCCATTTGTGGTTTGCTGGTTATGAATTTTTGAAGTTATGTGTCACATTTGGTGTCATACCATGATCATGCATTTTCCCTAATTTTGTTCACATGCTTCCTTGCATCCAAATGACCCCAAATTTTTCATGATTGATCCTTTATATGTCTAGTTGATGTATGAATTTTCCTGGAATTATTTGTTCTGTTTCCAATTTATTTGAGAATTTTCTTCCCTGCCTAGTCCATGGTTGACTTTTTTGTGCTACACATTGCCATATCATTTGGGAAATTCTCATACCATATTGTATGATCATGAAATTTCATATGTGATAACTAGACATCTCAAGCTTTGCATTGGTGTTAATCTCATTCATTTCTCATCTGTTTTCAATTTGATATGATTTTTTGAAGTTGACCCATGCTTGTTGACTTTCATTGTGCTTACTTGAAATTGGTTTGACTTCATGATTTTATTTGACTGCCTTCCTCTCATCCAAATGCCATGAAATTTGACATGTATACCATGCTAGATGTTAGGATTGAGTGTGATTTATTTGATGATTTTTGAAATTGTTTGAGTTGACTTTTGAATGAGGTCTTGCTGTTGACTTTTGTTTGCTTTCCTTTGCCTCACTTTGACTTCAAATGTTCATGAAATGATCATAATGCATGATTTGAATGTGGGCCCAATTGTGTTAGCTTCTCAAATGTTTGACTTTGGTTTTGGTTGACTTTTCCTTGCTGTGTTGACTTTTTCTTTCACCCTTGACACTAGGCTAGCCCTAGTGGTCTATTGTGCTCACTATTGAGTTTCTGTTTCAGGTTAAGCACCATTGCCATTGAGATCATGCAAATGTGATTGGTTTTGATTACATATCATGTACTAACCTTTGTTTTGCAGATGGTTTGACTCATGTGTTTGAGTCTTGCTTTGCACAGTTGACCTTCTGTAGATGACTGTTTATCCATTCCTTTTGGTTTTAACTGTGGAACTGTTTACTGATTGGTTTGACTTTTTCAGGTACTTTAGTTGCTTAAGTTCTCTGAACTTGCTTTGCTTTGCTTTTTAGCAACTTGCTTGAGGTATAATCTCTTTTACTTCATGTAGTCTGGAGTCCCGGCTTGTTAATTTGGCCGGGCAAACTGTCTGAAGTCCTCCTTAAGAGGCAATGCCTGTGTTTGTTTAAAATTGTCCCAAGCAGGAAAAGTCCTTCAAGTAAGGCAATTGGTGGAAGGTAGGGATAAGTAGCCTATCCCCCACTATTCAGTGTGTCCTCTCTTTGCTCCCATTACATGGTTGAAGCATCGAGATAAAAACCCAAGATCTAATCGAGTCAATAATGGGGAAAGAGTTCCATCTTTCTGAACTCCCCCACTTTCTATTATTTGATGCTCTCCTTGATTAGGGATAGAAGCAATGAGGCACACCCCTCATCTCCCTTTCATCCGCTTCACCTTAGCCTCTCAATGGCAAGGTTAAGAGCACACTTACCCTATTCCAGTTGGCCCTAGTGCCTAACCTTTGATGTTTGAGCCCCCTTGTTGGTGTGTTTATTTTATGCTGTATGTGTTTGTGATGGCCTGTTTGCTTTGCCTCTTTAGGTTTAGCTTAGACTTGCCCTTGTGCAAGGTAGGTTGTGCTTGACTTTCTTCCTGTGCAAGTCAAGTCTGTGTGGCTTAACCCTTGTGTGAGCCATGTTTAGAGCTGTTCGGCCGAACTACGGCAACTCTGATTCTCATGTTCAGATGAGATACGTAGGCACGAGACGCGATGTCTTGCCGAGTTTGACTAACGACTAACAGCTAATCCTTGCTTGTTTTCGCCCTCGTTGCGATCCTTTCTCTCGCCCTCGTTGCGATCGAGCCTTTTCCTTTCTCTTGCCCTAGTTGCAATCGAGTCCTTCTTCCCTGCCGGCCGAACTACGGCAACTCTGATTCTCATGTCCAGATGAGATACGTAGGCACGAGACGCGATGTCTTGCCGAGTTTGACTAACCACTAACATCTAATTCTTTTCTCTCACCCCTGTTGTGATTGAGATATCCCCTTTCTCTTGCCCTAGTTGCAATCGAGACTTTGCTTCTTCCTGTGTCTGCTTAGGATAGGTTGGCCCTTGTGCCACTTAGCTAGAAACCTTAACTTAGGGTTGACTTTGCATGACAACATCTAGGCTCGAGTCGTAGTCTCCCTAGAGTTGTGTCTCCCTCTGTTATCTGGTTAGGCTAATCCTTGTCCCTGCGTAGGGAACTACATCGCCCTGATCTTCATACCAGATGAAGTATGTAGGCAGGAGATTGAGCTGATCTCTCCGGGCGCCTTTTCTTTTCTTTTGTGTTTGTTTGACAGTTATAGGCTGAGTCCCCGACTCCCTATTAACCTGTTGTGTTGTTGTGTGCTTGGAAGCCGATGTAAGTCCATCGAGTGGCATTTGGGTTCCAGTGTGGGTGTGTTTAGGTTCGGATGCTGATGTAAGTCCATCGATTGGCATTCAGGCTCCACGTTTGCCTGTGTTTGTGTTTGTTTGTGTGCGTGTCAGCCGAGCTACGAATGCTCTGATTCTTTTCTCGTCCGAGAAGATACGTATGCATAGGATGCGACATTCTAGCGAGCATGTTTCGTTTCCCCAGTCCGAACTACTTCGACTCTGATGTCTATGCCTGATAGACTAAGTAGGCCCAGGATGCGACATCCTGCCGAGTCAGTTTCAGTCAGTCTCTTTTGTCTCTTTCAGCCAGTGTGTGTGTGTATGAGCAGTGTTTAGCAACCAATTTTCCTTCCTTTTGTGCGTGGATCCCGTAGAGTACTACGGATGCGTAGGGTGCCTAACACCTTCCCTTCGCATAACCGACTCCCGAACCCTTTCTCTTTGGTCGCGAGACCATGTTCTTTTCCTAGGTTTACTTCGAGCGTTTCCTTTCCCTCTTTTGGGATAAATAACGCACGGTGGCGGCTCTGTTGTTTCTTTCTTTTCCCGCCGGTTTTTCGCGCGATGCGACAGCTGGCGACTCTGCTGGGGATATAGAGAAGTTGACCTATGCTGGTCCATCTTCCCTGAGCGAGTCTCTCCTAGCGCTCTCTAGGATTAGGGTTTTGGTTGCTTTCTGCTTGTTGTATTTTATTGCATTCATTGTATATATGTACATTTATTGTTTGCATTGATTGTGTGCATGGATGTTTGCATTCATATTCATTATTCATTACTGGCTGGTTGTCTGTTTTTCTCTATGTGGGGGGAGTCAGTTGAGGTAAAAGGTCCAATACCCAGACCGTGAGTGAAATCTAGGATACCTAGGAATAGAGTGGTTCATGGGAAGCGGGTGGTATGGCGCCACTTAGCGGAACATTGATATCACGAGCAGTTCAGACCCTGGTGGGATACTGTCGTTACATACTTCGGGTGTGTATATGATAGTATTTCCGCGGAAGGTTATTTATGCTGCGTTTCTCTCAGCTTTACCCTGGCCTAGACTACACCCGTGAGTGGGGAAGGGTTATTCATTACAGGTACCGTTGGTGACTATTGGTTCTGATGGTGACTTTCTGTTCAGACAGTGTGATCAGTTAACCCTAAGTTGGATTTATGTTCTGATTCCGACTGAAGCTTCGACCTAGTCAGAGTTTGCGCAACCAGCCAGCCGTGTCTGCATCATGTGCATCATAGCATATTTATTTTTCAAAAGAAACGCATTGAAAAAAAATTGAAAAAAAAAAAACCTTAAAAAAAAAAAGAAAAAAAAACTAATCTCTGCATGCATATCATTTCTCAGGTACATTCCCGAGCTTGTCTACTGATAGAGATGGCAACAGTTCCTGAGCTGAAGCGGAAGACCTGTTCCTACAGTTTCCACCGTGAGCCGTTGACTCCGCTAGTTGAGTTGGGTAGCCTCGTGACAGACGACCGATTGAAGAGTTTTGTTGGGCGGTATGGAGACATCCTGACAGTGCTGAAGACGGTAGTGGATCCAGTGCCTCTGCAGACATTACTACAGTTTTATGATCCAGAGCTCAGATGCTTCACTTTCCAGGATTATCAGCTAGCACCTACTCTCGAGGAGTATTCTATCCTGTTGAGTATCCCAGTACAGCATCAGACTCCCTTCTTGGACGTCCCAAAGGAGGTCGACTTCAGATTGATTGCCAGAGCTCTCCAGTTGAGTATTGAGGAGGTTGGTAAGAATTGGAAGCCCTGTGGGGAGGTTGTAGGTCTGCCATTGAAGTTTCTGTTGAGAGTAGCCAGAGCTGAAGCAGATAAGGGTAATTGGGAAGTTTTTCATGCACAGCTAGCTGCTATGATCTATGGGATCATCTTGTTTCCCAGTATGCCGAATTTCATTGATCATACTGCCATCAGTATCTTCATCAGAGGGAATCCAGTCCCCACTCTCTTAGCAGACACTTACTATGCCATCCACAGTAGGCATGGTAAGGGTGGAGCCATTAGATGTTGTCTACCTCTTCTGTTTAAATGGTTCATGCCTCTTCTGCCAGCTAGTGGACCATTTGTGGATACCCAGAGCACTCTGAAGTGGACTCAGAGGGTCATGTCGCTCACTTCCTACGACATCAGGTGGCAGTCGTACCGGATGGATGTGAAGGATGTCATCATAAGTTGTGGTGAATTCCGGGGTGTGCCACTCATAGGGACCAAGGGTTGCATCAACTACAACCCAGTTCTCTCCCTTCGCCAGCTAGGGTTTGTCATGTGTAGAAGGCCGCTCGAAGCAGAGATAGCTGAGAGTTTTTGTTTGAGAAGAAGGATGACCCTGCTAAGTTGGAGCAGATAGGGAAAGCCTGGAGAGATGTTGGAGTGAAGGATGGATCCGTCCTAGGAAAGAAGTTTGCCATTGCAATGCCCGATTACACCGATTGGGTAAAGAAGAGAGTGGAAACTTTGCTGCTACCCTACGATAGGATGGAGCCGTTACAGGAGCAACCACCTTTGGTACTTGCTGATAGTGTACCTGCTGAGCACTATAAGCAAGCCCTGATAGAGAGTCGTCGTCTGAGAGAGAAGGAGCAAGACACTCAGATGGAACTGTACAAGGCTAAAGCTGATAAGCTGCACTTGGCCCATCAACTCAGGGAAGTGCAAGGAGAGGATGCTGGTAGAGCAAGGGGGAAAAAGAGGTCATATGAGGAGATGGAATCTATGTTGGATACAGAGCATAGGGAATGTCTGAGACTGCAGAGAGCAGAAGTCAACTACCAAAAGAAGATCAGAGACTTGGAGAAGCAACTCAAAGACAAAGACGCTCAGTTGAAGAAAGAGATGGAGTTGAGACAGAAGTCAGAGGAGTATCTTGGAGGAGAAGTCTTAGAACTTAGAAGACAATTGAAGGAGAAGATCACTCCCCTACCAGATTGTTCAGAATGCTCACTGTTGATAGACCAGTGTCATTACCTGAAGACCCTCATTCCAGAAGACCGTCTGCCGTAGACTGTATCTTTGTTTGTATTTTTTGTTGAGAATCACCTCCAGGCTTGTTGGATGGGATTCTTTTTCTTTGTACTTTGAGAATATTCTGCTGATCTTGGTTGTATGACTTTTCTACCCTTATGTATATATAAGGCTATCAGCATTTCCCTGTTGTTCATTTTTTCCTTGTATCTGTTGTTCTCTTGTTGCTGCAGGTTGCCATCTTTTGAGGATGGGGCAGGCTCTTTGAATGCCTGAGAAATGAGCATATCATGTGCATCATACGCATCCTTTAACATCATACTCATATCATTTGCATAACAGGTGTTCTTGTGCTGTCTTCTCACTCCGGTCCCTTTGTCAGGCAGGATAGCTGATCAAAGACCACACCGGTTTTCAACCAGGCTCAATCAACAGAGAGGTATGGATCAGGTTCAGACAGAGCTGGCCGAGATGAGGGCGAACATGGCCCAGTTCATGAATATGATGCAAGGGGTCGTTCAGGGGCAAGAGGAGCTGCGTGCCTTAGCCCAGAGACAGGAAGTTGTGATTCCAACATCCAACCGTGCTTCGCCTGTTGCTGCACCCGCTCATGAGACTATCAATGTTGCTGCTCCCGCTAACGACTATGCCGTCGGGGAAGAGTTGAGAGGAATAAGAATCAATGGACAACCTCTTGCTGCAGAGGTCAATGTCAGAGCTACCCGGATTCCAGTTCGTCGTCCTGCTTCACCTGTTGACAAACAAGAGGACACGTTTACTCTCCTCAGTGAGGACTACGACGTTGTGAAAACTGAAGAGAGGGATAGAAAAGTGGATGCTCTTGCTGAGAAAATCCGAGCCATGGAATGCCAGAACTCCCTTGGGTTTGATGTGACCGACATGGGTCTGGTGGAAGGGTTGAAGATCCCCTACAAGTTCAAGGCACCTTCTTTCGACAAGTACAACGGTACCTCCTGTCCTCGCACCCATGTGCAAGCTTACTTCAGGAAGATCTCTGCCTACACTGACGATGAGAAAATGTGGATGTACTTTTTCCAAGATAGTCTATCTGGGGCATCTTTGGACTGGTACATGGATCTGAAGCGAGAATCAGTCAGAAGCTGGAAAGATTTGGGTGAGGCCTTCCTAAGGCAATACAAGCACAATATGGACATGGCGCCGAGCCGAACTCAGTTACAGAGCTTGTATCAGAAAGATAAGGAGAGCTTCAAAGAGTATGCCCAGAGGTGGCGTGAACTAGCCGCAAGAGTGCAACCTCCTATGCTGGAGAGAGAACTGACTGACATGTTCATTGGAACCCTGCAAGGTGTGTTCATGGATCGTTTGGGAAGTTGCCCGTTCAGCAGCTTTTCAGATGTTGTCGTCTGTGGAGAACGAACTGAGAGCCTTATCAAAGCAGGGAGGATACAAGATCCTGGCTCTTCAAACTCTTCCAATTCTAAGAAGCTATACTCTGGGGCACCCAAAAGGGGAGAGAATGAAACAAATGCTGTGCACCGTCGAAGGAGTGCAAATAGAGGACCATATCGGCAGGTTGCTGCTGTGACTATCCCAGCAACTCAAACTCAACAGCAACAGAGAAGACCCGCTCAGCAGCATCAGCGTCAGCAACATCGTCCTCAGCAGCAGGCTTATCAGCCTCCCATTGACAACCAAGCTGGTACAAGTAATGAGAGGAAGAAGATCATTTTTGATCCAATCCCCATGTCCTACGCCGAACTGTATCCCACTCTGATAGAGCGAAACTTGATTACACCCAGAGACCCGCCGCCCATACCCGTCAACCCTCGGTGGTGGTATAGGCCTGAACAGCATTGTGTGTATCACTCGGGTGCTCCTGGTCATGATGTGGATAGCTGCTTCCAGCTGAAGATGAAGGTTCAAGACCTTGTGAGGTCAGGTATTCTGATCTTGGAGGACTTAGGTCCCAATGCTAATCAAGTTTGAAGATAACAAGTCCTGGGCTGGCGCCGACTTTTTCTTCAGAAGGGTTGTTCAGAAAACAGAAGCTGCTGATGCAAGAGATATTGACAGTTGTCATCCCTGGTGGGATCTATCACAATTGGGTCACTGTGGGCTATCCTACAGCTGTTCATAAGTCTTTGTAATAATCACTTTGTTCAAAAACCCTTCTCCCATGCCAAAAGGAGAAGTGATGGCATTGTTGGCAACATTTTGTGCAATGATATTTTCATTCAAATAAATTCATGTTAAAACATTTGTTTTTCCAATTGTTTTCCCTTTTCGCTTTTTGCATGAAATTGGTGATCACAAAAAACCAAAAAAAAAAAAAAAAAAAAAAAAAAAAAAGAATAAGCAATTTTTTCATCTGCATAACGATTGTCTTGTTTGATTTTCAAAAAGCTTTTCATCTCTAAATCTTTATGCAGGTTGTTTCTCAAACCCATTGAGCATAATGATCGGACGTCATCTCCCAATTTTTGAATTCCCTGTATTCGAAGCGGAAGAAGATGATGTTGAAAGGATTCCTGATGAGATTTCCCGACTTTTTGAGCAAGAAAAGAAGATCACTCAGCTGCATCTCGAGAATCAGCAGAACAGCCAACTGGGGCATTAATCAAAAAAAAAAGAGGAAGAGAAAAATCAAAAAAAAAAAAACAAAACAAAGAAAGAGAGGGTGCAAAACAAAAAAAAATCAATCAAAAGCAAAATCAAAAAAAGAAAAAACAAAGAAAGATAGCACCCTCAAAGTCCCAAGTTGACTGATGCTGAATTCAAGCAAAAACAAAAGATCAACTGCCATGTTTTATGGTCAGAAAGCATTTGACAAGAAGATCAAGCCTCGTGTGTTCCGAGGGACCTTGTGCTCAAGAAAGTCTTGTCTTTCGTGCCCGATTCCAGGGGCAAGTGAACTCCCAGCTATGAATGTCCAGCCTCTTCAGGCAATGTTTTGACACTTCCAACGATGGATGAAGAAGTTCACTCGTCCTGTGAATTCCCGATGCAGTCAAGAAATACTTCGCCTAAAACACAAAACAAAAAAAGCAAAACAGCTCGCTAAGTCTAACACCCCAAAGGGCGGCTTAGGCAAAAAAGGAGCGTCTCGGTGGATTGAAAACCCGAAAGGGCGATCCAGGCAAAAGTTAGAGACATTGAAAAAAAGAGAATTTGCACCCCGCTAGATTGAGCACCTCACACTGGGGCAATCTAGGCAAAAATTAGGGATTTGGCAAGTAACTGCATCTTGACAAGACTGTGCTCTATATGCATCATCCGTCAGGGATTCTCGATTCGTCGACGACTGAAGCTCCGAATACATCGAAAATTCAGAATGGTAGAGGAAAGGTCATTATGTTCAATGTAGTCCTCTCCAATATATATCACCGATTTCAAACTTGTACAGATCTATGGAGTCTCGCCCTTTGCAGACTACCATTCCATTACATCTATTTGAGCTTTTATCCCATTATTTGCACTCTTATTTGTTTTAACTCAACAAACGTTTTGCATGTTTTAATTGATAAAGTATCATTGTTTTCAAAATAAACAAATTTTTCACAAAATTGTTCTTAAACAAAGTGAACATTCACAATGATGGAAGGATACTTAGGAGACCCGCAGTGCTCTCCCGAGGGTGGTATGATTACCAACAGGTAAGACAATTGTTCGTATCTCGAGCATGACTGTATCTTTATCTTGCAGAACCTCGTATGGTCTCTCCTCAGTGAAGTTGCCCGATGCAGTGTCGTTTGAAGTTATTCATCTTCATGTTCCCGGCAGTACAACATTTCTTCCTCCAAATCCCTGTTAACCCTATTGTGGGGCATCTCCAGTAGAGGATTGTTCGAGCCCTACCGTGGGGCATTCCCAGCAAGGTTGCTGTTGAAATACTTTTGTGGGGCAGTTCCCCAAGCAGAGTGTTTACTGAAGACTTCAACTTTCGCCTCTCCAGCAGGGCAGTCTTCCTCTCCACCAGCGTGGTTGTTTTTCTTTGAAGATTCAGTATTTGGTAGATCAACATCCCAGTACTATGTCATGCTCTCAGATAGATCCCTCAGCGGAGTTGTTTGCACAAGGAGCTTTGTCAATGCCTATGTATCCTCATCAGAGATCTGGTTGCTCCTTGGTATCTCCGATTTCCAGCACGAGTTGTTGTGGCGCGTATGCCTGAATGTTGAACTCTGTTCTCCGGTTGTGACTGACGATCCCTCCGGAAGCCTCCGGTGGCCTTCCTCCCCTGCAGGATAAATGTTCCCTGATATCCCAGTCCCCAGTGGATTTTCTTTGCTCTCTGGCGATTTTGGGTTTTCTCTCCGGACGGTTGATTCCCGGACCCGCGTGTTGAGCATGTCTGTTTGTCAGCATTCATCATGCATAATGCATACATGCATAATCATAGCATTCGGATACTCATGTTGCAGCTGTTGTCGTGTATCTGTTGATTGTTACCTCCTGCTATTTGGTAATACAGATCTCTCCAGTAGATTTCCTTAAGCAGATGTGGGTGTGTCCGATCTCTCCATGTAGAGTCTACCCCTTAAGCAGAAAGTGTCTATCCTTTCTTGCCATTTCCCCACTGAGATACATCCTCGTGGATGACGGTTGCTTCCGTTCCCTCCCTAACGGGATGGGTTTTCCCTATTGAGTTCTTTCCTCATTAGGACGAGTCTTGTTTCAGTCTGCCTTTTTGGATCAATCCTGAATTGGCTTCCTTTGGCTGTCTCTTGTGCTTCCCTGGGGCATAAATGAATAGTCGCTCACTAACCGGCACTCATTCATCTTATCCTCAGCGGAATTTGTTGGCCTCTACCTACAAACCGGTAGCTGTAAGTCCTATCTTTGTGGTTTTCTACCCACTAGCCGGTAGTTGTAAAATCCCACTTTCATCCCCTGGTGGATATTGTTTGTTGGCCTCTACCTACAAACCGGTAGCTGTAAGTCCTATCTTTGTGGTTTTCTACCCACTAGCCGGTAGTTGTAAAATCCCACTTTCATCCCCTGGCGGATATTGTTTGTTGGCCTCTACCTACAAACCGGTAGCTGTAAGTCCTATCTTTGTGGTTTTCTACCCACTAGCCGGTAGTTGTAAAATCCCACTTTCATCCCCTGGCGGATATTGTTTGTTGGCCTCTACCTACAAACCGGTAGCTGTAAGTCCTATCTTTGTGGTTTTCTACCCACTAGCCGGTAGTTGTAAAATCCCACTTTCATCCCCTGGCGGATATTGTTTGTTGGCTTCTACCTACGAACCGGTAGCTGTAAGTCCTATCTTTGTGGTTTTCTACCCACTAGCTGGTAGTTGTAAAATCCCGCTTTTTCATCCCCCATCAGAGTTAACCCTTTGTGCTCATCCCGATGATGACTGGTTACTCTTCCATTTAACAACCTACAACCCGGTTATGGATAATCTTCCATGCGAGGTTATTATCTACGTTCTGACGGCTATAGATAATATGTCTCATGCGCTCTTTGGTCAATCCTTCGATTGTTATCACCAGCAGAGTAAGATTCATCCTTTAACAAGTTTGCCTCTGCTCTCTTCAGGATGTTTTCGGTCGTTATCCATTTAACAACCTACAAACCGGTTATGGATAATCTTCCATGCGAGGTTATTATCTACGTTTTGACGGCTATAGATAATATATCTCATGCGCTCTTTGGTCAATCTTTCGATTGTTATCACCGGCAGAGTAAGATTCGTATTCCCCGTGGAATCGGATGTCCATCCTTTAACAAGTTTGCCTCCGCTCTCTTCAGGATGTTGTCGGTCGATTATTCATCTAACAACCTACAACCCGGTTATGGATAATCTTCCATGCGAGGTTATTATCTACGTTCTGACGGCTATAGATAATATGTCTCATGCGCTCTTGGGTCGAAGTCGTCCTCCCCAGCCGAGTAAGATTCGTATTTCTGGTGAAATCGAATGTCCATCCTTTAACAAGACTGCTTTTCTAGCCCTCTTCAGGATGTTGAGTGTTTTGGAACACCAACCAATTCACGCTTTGGCACTCAGGCCAATCTTCCGGTATTCATACCGAGGTGGCGATCAGGCCAATCTCCGATGTTTCAGATTGACATCAAATCTCTCACACACCGATGCTCAGTATTCAAACTGACTTGCGACACTCAGGCATTGGTTATCCCTGTGTTGCCATTTATTTTGGTATCCAGGTCGACGTTTCTGTTTCGGTATTCAGGCCGATTTCTTTTCCGTTCCAGACGGATTGTCCTTTCAAGACTGTTTCTTTGCCGATCCTGACAGGCATTCTTGTATTATATCCAGTCGGTGCAAATTTCTACGGTTCTTTTGTATTCAATCCCTGTTTACCCTGAAAGTCTGACAGCCACTGCTATCATCCGTTCGGGTTCCCAGATGATTGAATAGGGGCAGCTGTAGCACCTCAAATTTGCACCTATCATTATACATACCATTTCATTTTAGGTCATAGAATATCATAGTCTATTGCATAACATTTGCATTGTCTTCAGTTGCCTCAAGAGCAAGCAAGCAAGAATTAGGTCAAACTGATCAGGAGGTCAGTCAACCAATCAAGTAAAGGTGTTTCTCAAGGAATCAAAGCCCTAGGGTTTGTCCAACAAGTTCACATGACTTGGAGGTTCATTTGAAGTGTTCAAGTCAAGGGTGGAAGGCTCAGAGGTCAGCAGTCAATGTACAGACAATCAGAAACCCTAAACAGTCAACAATCAGTCAAAGCAGTGGATGGTGACCATTCTTGTGGAATTTGGGCACCATGATCAATAATCAAGAGTCCACACAACTTGGGACATCATTTGAAGTCAAGGTCTCAAGGAACTAGGGTTTGGAATTCATCAGAAATGCACAGTCAGTCCAAAACCCTAGAAAAGTCAAAGTTGGTCAACTGTGGTTGATTTTATGGTTTTGATGGATGGAAATGGTTTGAAGGAGCTCATTCATGTCCTAATAGGCCTCATATATCATGGCAAATCAACATCATTGAAGAATTTGAGGCCAATCAGAAGATTTCCAGAAATAGAAAGTGGACCTGTAATTTCAACTGCCAAAAATAGAAACTTCTTGATCCTCATCTTACATCATGATACAAGCTCCAAATGAATTTTTGCCCAACATGAAAGTTGAAGATCTTGTTCTCCCATTTTCAAAAAGTCCAAGAACTCTCAAATCCCATGTATGGTTGTCAAGATATGATCAATTCATTTTCACCAATTTTTGAACTTCAGAAGGCCATATCTCTCAAACCATAAGGCCAAATTTGGTGGGGTTTTTTCCTACAAACCACATTTTTCATCCTCTTTCCAAAAATATAAATTTCATTCATCAAAATCTTACCAATCAAAATGGCATTTTTTGACCTTTTCCATTTAAAATCAAAGTTTGACCCAAGGTTGACTTTTTGATTTATGGACTTTTTGCACAATTGGCCAATTGGTATTCACTTTATACCATATTTGTGACATGTTCCAAGCATCATTTCATGTTCATGCCATCTCCATACCACATTTTGGACCAAAATTGCAAAATTGACCAAATGTGCAAAATGACTTCAAACAAGCAAGGCAAGCTAGCATTTCACAAGCAGACCACAAACAGTTGAATTATAGGCCATTTGCAGCATGCCTAAAGCCCATTTCGACCAGCCTACACCCTCCATTCCCACTTATGTGCAAACTAGCAAAGTTGGCAATTAGTGATTTTTGAGCTAAACAAGTTTACCACATGGTTAAGGGATGTTAAACAGTCATATAAGAGCTACTTTTCTGCATTTCTAAACCTAGAGAGCAGCCTCCAAGCGACAGAACCTTCACTACTCTCAAATCACCATTTTCACAAAATTGGATTTCTGGCCAAAAATTCCCAAAGAGCTTCGAGCAAACTTTGTATTCTCATCATCTACCAACAATCTTGAGTGAGTTTGAAGCCCTGTTTCCTTGCTGTAACCTTGTTTCTTGTGGCTGCTACGTGAAGCCATATTCATGGTGAATTTCGATCTGAGCTGGACTTGATGTTTTTGAGCTGAGCTTCTCCAACTATCCATCATTATCAAGCATTGTGGGTTTCTGCATCGAGCTACATCATCAAAACAATAGCTGTTTCTTCCATTGCTTCAAAACCAAGTAAATTCTTGAATCTCTTTTTTCACCAAATCATGATATGTTTCTGATATTTCTTTGTATCCTCATGTCAATGCAACTTGAACCATGTTAAATGATCTATTATATTGAGAGAAATCTGAATTTCCTTTTTTGTGTACAAATGAACTTTTGCTCGATTTACATTGCTGGAGTTGTTTTGATGGAATGTGATGATATATTTGTGATATTGGATGAATGATGATGAGATTGCAATGATTAATTTTGATTTCTGGGTATTTTGGATTTTTTCGAATTCATGATGATGGATGTATGCTGCTGTTGTTTGGAACCCTACCCTGTCCAGAATTTCCTATGATATGCTTGTGTTGTTGTTGGTTGAGGTTGTTTAATGATGATGATGTATTGCTTGTTTGGATTGTTGATGCTGGAATGATGAACAATTGATGTTGAAATTGTTTACTGTAATAAGCATTAGAAACCCAGTTTTTTCGTCTACTGTATGCGTCCCTGTTTTCTTTTTGCCATGCTGATTAGTTTTAAAAGGTTTATTTTATTGGCTGTGCATGTGTTTTTCTTTTTCTAAAAGGGAATTGTTGTTTGGCCGTGGGCCCACCGGTTTAGGGATCCCAAATCCCCACTTTTGAATAGCGTCCCATCACTCCGACAGGCTCAGAATGTTGCCTGCTTTTAACTTTAATTTACTGCAGTACATTTATTACCTGCTTTCCATTTATTGCTCCTGCGTTTTTGTCTGAAGGAAATGGTATGGCAGACGTGACAAGTGGGCTAGTGTCATTTCATTCTGTAGCCAAGCCATTAATGTTTGTTGGTTAGCATCTTTCCTGCGCATGCTGGCCGTTAGAGGAACATACTAATTGTTCCAATGATTAGCCGTGCCAGTCTGCCACTTGTCCTAACGTTTTGGTCCATTGAAAGAGGCGCTGGACTCTGTGCTTGGCGGCATTTTATTGGTTGTTTGGGCCCCCACTTCGAATCCGGCTGAGGACTTTCCCAACCTTGTTTTTTCTCTTCACTAATTCAACTCTTATTTTTTATTTGATCATCCATTTTGTAAAATCCATTTTTAATTCATTTTAAATCCAAAAATTATGAGAATTTTTCCATAATGTTCATGATTGAGTCTAGTTTTTAATTGTGATTTTTAATGAATTTTCCATTGGCTGGATTTTTAATGGTAATTGTTTTCCCAACGTGTATGCATAAATGATACCCTTGGCCATTTCAATTGTGAAATAATGATGTTGCATCCAATGAGCTTGAAAATTTTTGTGATGAAACTAGACATGTTCACCTTCATTTTGGTATAAAGATTGTGGATTTCCCATTTGTGGTTTGCTGGTTATGAATTTTTGAAGTTATGTGTCACATTTGGTGTCATACCATGATCATGCATTTTCCCTAATTTTGTTCACATGCTTCCTTGCATCCAAATGACCCCAAATTTTTCATGATTGATCCTTTATATGTCTAGTTGATGTATGAATTTTCCTGGAATTATTTGTTCTGTTTCCAATTTATTTGAGAATTTTCTTCCCTGCCTAGTCCATGGTTGACTTTTTTGTGCTACACATTGCCATATCATTTGGGAAATTCTCATACCATATTGTATGATCATGAAATTTCATATGTGATAACTAGACATCTCAAGCTTTGCATTGGTGTTAATCTCATTCATTTCTCATCTGTTTTCAATTTGATATGATTTTTTGAAGTTGACCCATGCTTGTTGACTTTCATTGTGCTTACTTGAAATTGGTTTGACTTCATGATTTTATTTGACTGCCTTCCTCTCATCCAAATGCCATGAAATTTGACATGTATACCATGCTAGATGTTAGGATTGAGTGTGATTTATTTGATGATTTTTGAAATTGTTTGAGTTGACTTTTGAATGAGGTCTTGCTGTTGACTTTTGTTTGCTTTCCTTTGCCTCACTTTGACTTCAAATGTTCATGAAATGATCATAATGCATGATTTGAATGTGGGCCCAATTGTGTTAGCTTCTCAAATGTTTGACTTTGGTTTTGGTTGACTTTTCCTTGCTGTGTTGACTTTTTCTTTCACCCTTGACACTAGGCTAGCCCTAGTGGTCTATTGTGCTCACTATTGAGTTTCTGTTTCAGGTTAAGCACCATTGCCATTGAGATCATGCAAATGTGATTGGTTTTGATTACATATCATGTACTAACCTTTGTTTTGCAGATGGTTTGACTCATGTGTTTGAGTCTTGCTTTGCACAGTTGACCTTCTGTAGATGACTGTTTATCCATTCCTTTTGGTTTTAACTGTGGAACTGTTTACTGATTGGTTTGACTTTTTCAGGTACTTTAGTTGCTTAAGTTCTCTGAACTTGCTTTGCTTTGCTTTTTAGCAACTTGCTTGAGGTATAATCTCTTTTACTTCATGTAGTCTGGAGTCCCGGCTTGTTAATTTGGCCGGGCAAACTGTCTGAAGTCCTCCTTAAGAGGCAATGCCTGTGTTTGTTTAAAATTGTCCCAAGCAGGAAAAGTCCTTCAAGTAAGGCAATTGGTGGAAGGTAGGGATAAGTAGCCTATCCCCCACTATTCAGTGTGTCCTCTCTTTGCTCCCATTACATGGTTGAAGCATCGAGATAAAAACCCAAGATCTAATCGAGTCAATAATGGGGAAAGAGTTCCATCTTTCTGAACTCCCCCACTTTCTATTATTTGATGCTCTCCCTGATTAGGGATAGAAGCAATGAGGCACACCCCTCATCTCCCTTTCATCCGCTTCACCTTAGCCTCTCAATGGCAAGGTTAAGAGCACACTTACCCTATTCCAGTTGGCCCTAGTGCCTAACCTTTGATGTTTGAGCCCCCTTGTTGGTGTGTTTATTTTATGCTGTATGTGTTTGTGATGGCCTGTTTGCTTTGCCTCTTTAGGTTTAGCTTAGACTTGCCCTTGTGCAAGGTAGGTTGTGCTTGACTTGCTTCCTGTGCAAGTCAAGTCTGTGTGGCTTAACCCTTGTGTGAGCCATGTTTAGAGCTGTTCGGCCGAACTACGGCAACTCTGATTCTCATGTTCAGATGAGATACGTAGGCACGAGACGCGATGTCTTGCCGAGTTTGACTAACGACTAACAGCTAATCCTTGCTTGTTTTCGCCCTCGTTGCGATCCTTTCTCTCGCCCTCGTTGCGATCGAGCCTTTTCCTTTCTCTTGCCCTAGTTGCAATCGAGTCCTTCTTCCCTGCCGGCCGAACTACGGCAACTCTGATTCTCATGTCCAGATGAGATACGTAGGCACGAGACGCGATGTCTTGCCGAGTTTGACTAACCACTAACATCTAATTCTTTTCTCTCACCCCTGTTGTGATTGAGATATCCCCTTTCTCTTGCCCTAGTTGCAATCGAGACTTTGCTTCTTCCTGTGTCTGCTTAGGATAGGTTGGCCCTTGTGCCACTTAGCTAGAAACCTTAACTTAGGGTTGACTTTGCATGACAACATCTAGGCTCGAGTCGTAGTCTCCCTAGAGTTGTGTCTCCCTCTGTTATCTGGTTAGGCTAATCCTTGTCCCTGCGTAGGGGAACTACATCGCCCTGATCTTCATACCAGATGAAGTATGTAGGCAAGAGATTGAGCTGATCTCTCCGGGCGCCTTTTCTTTTCTTTTGTGTTTGTTTGACAGTTATAGGCTGAGTCCCCGACTCCCTATTAACCTGTTGTGTTGTTGTGTGCTTGGAAGCCGATGTAAGTCCATCGAGTGGCATTTGGGTTCCAGTGTGGGTGTGTTTAGGTTCGGATGCTGATGTAAGTCCATCGATTGGCATTCAGGCTCCACGTTTGCCTGTGTTTGTGTTTGTTTGTGTGCGTGTCAGCCGAGCTACGAATGCTCTGATTCTTTTCTCGTCCGAGAAGATACGTATGCATAGGATGCGACATTCTAGCGAGCATGTTTCGTTTCCCCAGTCCGAACTACTTCGACTCTGATGTCTATGCCTGATAGACTAAGTAGGCCCAGGATGCGACATCCTGCCGAGTCAGTTTCAGTCAGTCTCTTTTGTCTCTTTCAGCCAGTGTGTGTGTGTATGAGCAGTGTTTAGCAACCAATTTTCCTTCCTTTTGTGCGTGGATCCCGTAGAGTACTACGGATGCGTAGGGTGCCTAACACCTTCCCTTCGCATAACCGACTCCCGAACCCTTTCTCTTTGGTCGCGAGACCATGTTCTTTTCCTAGGTTTACTTCGAGCGTTTCCTTTCCCTCTTTTGGGATAAATAACGCACGGTGGCGGCTCTGTTGTTTCTTTCTTTTCCCGCCGGTTTTTCGCGCGATGCGACACAAATGTCTTACCCTGTTGGGGATCATACCATCCTTGGGAGAGCACTGAAGATCTCCTAAATATCCTTTCGTCATCGTGAATGTTCACTTTGTTTAAAAACAAGTTATGAAAAATTCGATTATTCAAAACAATGATATTTTTTCAATTAAAACATGTAAAACATTTGTTGAATAGAAACAAATAAGAGTGCAAATAATTGGCTAAAAGGCTCAAATTTATTTGATGGAATGGTAGTCTGCAAATGGCAAGACTCCGTAGATCTTTACAAATTTGAAATTGGTGATATATATTAAAAACGGGCTACATTGAACATAATGACCATTTCTCCACCAATTCTGAATCCGATGTATTTGTAGCTTCGGCTGATGACGAGTGAGCAAGAATCTCTGACGGATGACAGTTGTAGAACAAAGTCTTGCTAGGGTGCAGTTACTTGCCAAACCCCTAATTTTTGCCTAGATTGCCCCAGGATGAGGTGCTCAATCTAGCGGGATACATATATTCATTTTTTTCATGTCTCTAACTTTTGCCTGGACCGCCCTTTCGGGTTTTCAATCCACCGAGACGCTCATTTTTTGCCTAAGCCGCCCTTTCGGGTTTTCAACTTAGCGAGCTATTCTGTTTTTATTTTTTAGGCGAAGTATTTCTTGACTGCATCTGAATTCACAGGACGAGTGATATCCTCCCCATCCATAGTTGTAAGTATCAAAGCACCGCCTGAAAAGGCTCTTTTAACAACATATGGACCTTCATAGTTTGGAGTCCACTTGCCCCTGGAATCGGGCGCGAAAGACAAGACTTTCTTGAGCACAAGGTCACCTTCTCGGAACACACGAGGCTTGACCTTCTTATCAAAAGCTTTCTTCATCCTTTGCTGATATAATTGACCATGGCACATGGCAGTCAGTCTCTTTTCTTCAATCAAATTCAGTTGGTCATAACAACTCTGAACCCATTCAGCATCAGTCAACTTGGCTTCCATCAAGACTCTCATTGATAGGATCTCCACCTCTACTGGGAGTACAGCCTCCATGCCATAAACAAGAGAGAAAGGGGTTGCCCCTGTTGAAGTGCGGACAGATGTACGATATCCATGCAAAGCAAATGGCAACATCTCATGCCAATATTTGTACGTGACAACCATCTTCTGGATAATCTTCTTGATATTCTTATTAGTAGCTTCAACAACCCCGTTCATCTTGGGTCTATATGGAGAAGAGTTATGATGTGCAATCTTAAACTCACTACACAGTTCTTTCATCATTTTGTTGTTCATGTTGGATCCATTATCAGTAATGATCTTATCTGGCACACCATATCGGCATATGAGTTGATTCTTGATAAACTTCACGACCACCTGCCTGGTCACATTAGCATATGATGTTGCTTCAACCCACTTGGTGAAGTAATCAATTGCTATGAGAATAAATCTGTGTCCATCGGACGTTTTTGGCTCTATCATGCCAATCATGTCAATTCCCCACATGGAGAAAGGCCATGGTGATGAAATCACATTCAGAAGTGTCAGGGGGATATGAATCTTGTCCGCATAAATCTGACACTTATGGCATTTCTTCACGTATTTGCAGCAATCAGACTCCATTGTCAGCCAATAGTAGCCTGCTCTCAACATATTTCTAGCCATGGCGTGTCCATTGGAATGAGTACCAAATGAACCTTCGTGGACCTCAGTCATCAACAGGTCTGCTTCGTGTCTATCCACACATCTGAGCAGAACCATGTCAAAATTTCTCTTATAAAGCACATCACCATTGAGGTAGAAACTTCCTGACAATCTCCTCAGAGTCTTCCTATCTTTCACAGATGCCCCATGCGGAAGCCTGGTTCTGAAGGAAACACTTGATATCATAATACCATGGCTTATCATCTTTCACCTCTTCTATTGCAAATACATTAGTTGGTCTGTCCAAGCGCATCACAGTGATATTGGGAACTTCATTCCAAAGTTTAACCACAATCATTGAAGCAAGTGTAGCGAGAGCGTCTGCCATCCGATTCTCATCTCGAGGAATATGATGGAAGTCAACCTCAGTAAAGAATGTTGAAATCCTCCTCGCATAATCCCTATATGGAATGAGGCCAGGCTGATTCGTTTCCCATTCTCCCTTAATCTGATTAACAACAAGAGCTGAATCACCATATACATCAAGATGCTTGATCCTAAGATCAATGCATTCCTCCAATCCCATAATACAGGCCTCATACTCAGCCATGTTATTCATGCATTTGAAAGTTAGCCTTGCTGTAAAAGGAATATGTGTGCCCTGAGGACTAATAATCACTGCCCCAATACCATTTCCATATTGATTTACAACGCCATCAAACACCATACTCCATCTGGAACTAGGCTCTGGCCCTCCATCGAGTGTAGGCTCATCGCAATCTTTCATTTTCAAATATAGAATCTCCTCATCTGGGAAGTCATACTGGACTGACTGATAATCCTCAATCGGCTGATGTGCCAAGTGGTCAGCGAAGATACTACCTTTAATAGCTTTTTGAGCTCGATACTCAATATCATACTCGGATAACAACATCTGCCAACGGGCAATCCTCCCAGTTAAAGCAGGCTTCTCGAAGATATACTTGATTGGATCCATTCTAGATATCAACCAAGTCGTATGATTTAACATATACTGGCGCAAGCGCTTAGCAGCCCAAGCCAAAGCACAACATGTCTTCTCAAGCATTGAATATCGAGACTCACAATCGGTGAACTTCTTGCTCAAGTAGTAAATAACACATTCTTTCTTTCCGGATTCGTATTGCTGACCAAGGACACAACCCATTGAGTCTTCAAGAACAGTCAGATACATAATCAATGGTCTTCCTTCCACGGGCGGAGACAGGATCGGAGGCTCGGACAGATACTTTTTAATACTGTCAAAAGCTTTCTGGAAATCCTCGGTCCAATCATGGGACTGATCTTTCTGGAGGATCTTGAATATCGGTGCACATGTGGCAGTCATGTGGGATATGAATCTGGAAATATAATTCAAACGGCCAAGAAAACCTCGGACTTGCTTCTCAGTTTTGGGCGCAGGCATCTCTTGTATTGCTTTGACCTTTGCAGGATCAACCTCAATACCTCTTTCACTAACAATAAAGCCCAATAACTTGCCGGAACGGACTCCAAATGTACACTTGTTGGGATTCAGACGGAGTTTATACTTCCTCAAACGCTGAAAAAGCTTCAACAAGTGCTCTACATGTTCAACTTCCGTTCTTGACTTTGCAATCATATCGTCAACATATACCTCGATCTCCTTGTGCATCATATCATGAAACAAGGTGGTCATATCTCGTTGATACGTGGCTCCGGTGTTCTTCAAACCGAAGGGCATCACTCGATAACAGAATGTTCCCAAAGGTGTGATGAATGTTGTCTTCTTCATATCCTCGGGTGCCATCTTAATCTGATTATATCCGGAAAATCCGTCCATAAATGAGAAGACATTGAATTTAGATGTATTATCTACCAACATATCAATATGTGGTAGAGGAAAATCATCCTTCGGACTAGCTTTATTCAAGTCTCTATAATCCACACACATCCGGACTTTTCCATCTTTCTTAGGTACGGGCACAATATTGGTCACCCATTGAGGATATGTAGAAGTCACCAGAAACCCCGCATCAATTTGCTTCTGAACTTCCTCTCTGATCTTCACTACCATATCAGGATGAGTTCTTTTGAGCTTCTGCTTCACAGGCACGTACTCAGGTTTCAAAGGTAGGAAATGTTGCACAATATTTGTATCTAGACCAGGCATGTCTTCATATGACCAGGCAAAGACATCGACGTATTCTCGTAGCAACTCAATCAAACCCTTCTTAACAGACTCTTCCAGGAGTGCCCCAATCTTCACTTCTCGCACACAATCCTCAGACCCCAAGTTGACTGTTTCCAGATTCTCAAGATGCGGCTGAATGATCTTCTCTTCATGCTCAAGTACATGGGTAATCTCGTCAGGAATCTCCTCAACATCATCTTCTTCCGCCTCAAATACAGGGAATTCAAAGTTGGGAGATGGTGTTGGGTCATTATGTTCAATGGGTTTGATCAACCTGCATAAATATTTGGATATAAAGAACTTTAGAATTCAAACAAGGCAAATCATTATGCAGATGAAAAGATTGATTTTATTCTATTTTTAGGTTTTATGTGATCACCATTTCATGCAAAAAGCGAAAAGGGAAAACAATTGGAAAAACAAACATTTAACATGAATCTATTGAATGAAAATATCATTGTATTTATGCGCCAACAATGTCATCACTCCTCCTTTTGGCATGGGAGGAGGGTTTTCAAACGCAATGAACATTACTTTGACTTATGGATAACTATTGAAATATCCATAGCGACTCAATTATTTCAGATTCCCCCAGGGATGACGAAGTTGCCAGGATCCTCTTCGTCCTCTTCCAGAACGACAACAGCCTTTTCGTCTTGACTAGTGTGGATGAAACCTCCACTCTTGAACAGCCCTTGCGTATTGGAAACCCCAGATGAATAACATATGCCATCCCGAGACTTGTTGTCTTCTAGCTCAATCATTTTCCCTAATCCAGCAGTTGCACCATGCTCAATGGCCAACTTTGCATCTTTGTAGTAAGCAAATGAAGGAGTTCTCTTCTCAATAGGTTCAGCATTAGATAAAGCTTGGAAAGGAGTTCCAACTTCATCCTCAGCATCTATATATGAGAAAGAAGACAAATGGATAACCAGGAGAGCCTTTTCTCCCCCTACCACCACCAGCTTCTTATTCTTCACAAATTTCAGTTTCTGATGTAGGGTGGATGTCACGGCGCCTGCCTCGTGAATCCATGGTCTGCCTAGGAGACAGCTATATGATGGGTGAATGTCCATAACCTGGAAGGTAATTTGGAAATCACTTGGTCCGATCTTGACTGGGAGATCAACTTCCCCAATCACAGTTTTGCGAGACCCATCGAAAGCCTTCACAACTACTCCACTCTGCCTCATGGGAGGCCCTTGATACTTCGAGAGAGTGGTTTTTGGCAATACGTTCAGTGATGACCCAGTGTCCACTAGCACATTGGACATGGCGTCATCTTTGCAACCCATAGATATATGTAATGCCAAGTTTTGGTCTCTTCCCTCCTCGGGGAGATCAGAGTCACAAAAGCTCAAGTTGTTACAAGCAGTAATGTTTGCAACAATGCTATCGAATTGTTCTATTTTGACATCGTGATCTACATATGCCACATCCAACACCTCCTGTAGAGCCTCTCAGTGTGGTTCTGAATTCAAAAGCAATGACAGTACATAGATTTTGGATGGCGTTTGTAGAAGCTGGTCTACAACATTGTATTCGCTCCTTTTGATGAGCTTCAGCATCTCATCACAGTCTTCTTTCATATTGCCGCTCAGGCTAACAGAAGCAAGAGTTATCAATGTAGAGGAGGGCTTAACAACAAGTGCCGGATTCGGAGTGCTCACAGCATTCCCAATCGGGCGTTCAACAGAATCAGCATTAGCTTGAGGCTTTGAAGGTGTTGAAAATACACGACCACTATGGGTCAAACCGCTAACATCAGCAATATCTACAACAGATGAAGAAGGCAAGGACACCTCTTTCCCGTTTTCTACTGCGACAGCATTGTAGCGGTAGGGGACCGCTTTTTCAGAAGAGTACGGTACTGGTCCAGCTGGCTTGATGGTTAATGCGGGAGAAACCTTCTGCTTGCTACCATCATACTCGATGATAATAGGCTCGGGGATCCAGAATACTGGAGAAATTACGTTGACCTCATCAGCATCTTCGTCAATATTTCTGTTTTGAAGGATCTCAATAACTCCTTTATCCAGCATTTCTTGAACATCTTTGCGCACCTGGCGACAACCTCTTTGATTAACAGAACAAACTCGGCATCTATCATGGTCATGCTCATAATGACTATAATCACATAGCAAACGATGCATCTCGACCAAAGATTGTCGAATATGACTGACATATTTGACTTTGTACTTTCCAGGGCAGCCCTGGACCATGTTGACAGATTTCCCATGCTCAGGCAATGGGTTCTTCTTCACGTTAGGACCTACATCCTCGAAACACAGAATGCCACACCTCACAAGGTCTTGGACTTTGGTCTTCAAAGGGTAGCAGTTCTCCACGTCGTGGCCGGGAGCACCGGAATGGTAAACACAGTGTAATTCGGGCTTATACCACCACTGGGGGTTAGTAGGTATAGCCGGTGGGTCTCGCGGAGTAATCAACTTCCTCTCTATCAAAGAGGGATATAACTCTGCATACGTCATCGGAATAGGATCGAAGGTGACCCTTTTCCTCTCGTAACTTATGCTGGTTTGATTACTGTTTCGAGGCCGATAGGTCTGGTGTTGCGGACGGTACTGTGGTTGTTGATATTGCGGATGTGGTTGTAACACCTCAAAATTTGCCCTCCTCTTCTTGGGACTAGCTTAGCATATTGCATTTCATTTGTAGGACATTAAGCATTTGCATTATTGCATATCATGTGAAAATAAACGAGTCATCCCCTAAAAATCTTTCTCAGAAGATAGAGAGGTTAAGAGGTTCAAGCCTGAGGGTCTCATGGATTGATCACTAGCCATCTGAGGGTTTGTGCTTCAATTAGGGTTTCTAGGTCCCTCAAGGAGGTTGAGCATTATCTTATTGGCAAGGGTACATCATCATCATCATGGTTATGTCATCCTCAAGTCCTCAAGGGGCTCATTGTTCATGCTCAGATTCTTTGGGATTAGGGTTTTTTGACCTCTGGTTAACCCTAATCAGTTGCATTCTACCAGTCAGGGTTTCTCAAGGAGATGGGGTTTATTTCTTGGATGGGGATCATATGATTATTGTGTGGGGATTACAAGATCTAGGGTTTCATTTTGGAGCCATTTCCTCAAGTGGTTGAGGCTCAAGCTGATCAGAGCATTTCCAAGTCATCTGTCAACTAGAAAGTCAACAGAAAGTCAACTGAGGGCTAGGAGGTGGAGAAATGAGTTTCAACATCTCATTCATGTTCAAAAGGGGCTTATTAATCATGTCAAATGCATATCTTGAAGAATTTGAGGTCAGATCAAAAGTTTCCAAAAATGGAAAGTGACCTGTAATTGAAAGTTTCCAAAAATGGAAAGTTTTTGGTTCTAATTAAACTTGATCTTGCATCATCAAAGAAGCTTCAAATGAAATTTTGTCCAACATGAAAGTTGAATATATCTCTCTCCCATTTCCAAAAAGTCCAAGATCATGAATTTATGATGAATGGTTGAGGAGATATGATCAAATCATTGCCAAGTGTACATGGAACTTCAAAAGGGCATATCTTTTGACTCATAACTCCAAATTGAGTGGTTCTTTTTGCAAAATTCTTCTCATGACATGAACTTTCCAAATCATTCATCACATTGCATGAAAACTCTTCACATGATCATTTGCTTATCCATGAAGATTTTGGAGGGAAATTCATAAATTTAAAATTGGTGCATCATGGGCACAAACTACCATTGCCATTGTGTTAATTATAGGATTTTAAGTGAATGTGGCCATGCAAATGGTACTGTTCATGTTTGGAATTGCCATGAATCACACAAAAATTCAATTTTTGTCACCACACCTTATCGTGCTTAACTTCAACTAAACCTTGTTTAATTTTAATTAAAATAGGATTAGCACATGGTATATATACATAAACCTAACAGAATTGTAGAGGTTTTGCTCATTCTAGATCCAAATTCTCTCTCCCTCCAAAATTTTCTCTCAATCTTAATTCAAATTTTTCTCACATAAGCCTTGAATCTTCTTCCATATTCTGGTTCTCTAGTGTTGATTTAGCAGAGATCAAGCCTTGGATCATCAAGTTTGGACCAGAATTGTGCATGTGAAGCTTAAGAACTCAAAAATGGCAAATGCAGATTAAGCAAGATCTACACAGTTCCAAGCCTCAAAATCTTCATAAAGCTTCATCACAAGTGATTAGGAGTGGATTTGCATGCTTGCTTGGCCTTGGATCTGCAGAATTCAACAACTGTTCTTCAAGAGGTCACATTTTTTATCCTCTTAATTATCTGTTTTATGTGTATAGTCTTGTAGAACATTGAGTGCTGATGAATCTGAGCTAAATTTCACATGATTTGGTGCATTATTGAGAAAGATATGCTTGATTGAAGTTTTGAATGTCAAACTTTTTTGCTTCGATTTGCACGATTGGTGATGAATTAACATGAATCAATGCTTGATCTATAACCTACATGTCATGAGGATTTGAATGATGTAGAAATTTTGAGATTCTGGAAAATTCTGGAAATTCTGGAAATTTGGCTTTGAATGTTCATACTGTTCATCTTCATCTTCGTGAGGAAGATGAAGATCTTCATCGTAGCGACGGCCTAGCGTCCGTCTTTCCGTTGCTAGTAGGTGCGCTAGGGTTTTTGCCAAAACGGCGCCGTTTTTGCATGGCGCGCGCCTCATTCAAATTGGTACCGGCTTCGATTCCCAGCGTGTTCAATTTTTCAAATGTTCTCACCTTTTCTTCATTTCCCTCCAAATATTACATGCTATGCCATTTTTAATTTCAATTTTTTTGCCAACTTCAACAAATCATAACTAATTGAAAAATGCCTCAAATAATTCCAAAGTTTTTGTAGCATGATCCTCTGCTTGTCTAGTTTTTTATGATGATGAATTTTGAAGTTGTGCATGGCTGGATTTCTGTTTGTGTTAGACTATTTGAACATATGTGCTTTTATGACCTTGCCTTGCTCCTCCTATTGTGAAATGCTTGATTTTAATCCAAATGCTTTGAAATTTTGCTTGATTGTTCCTAACATGTTAATGGATGTTTGAGGCTTGGTTTGGTATTTTTCTCATTTGCCCTTTCTGTTTTATGCACATGTTTACATGGTGTGACAATTTGTGTCACACATTTGGTTGATCAACTTGTGCAATTTCATTTCCATATCAAATGATCTTTGTTGATTTTGATTTTTTGTATGATGATCATGTTGGATGTTTTGAGTACTCCTGAATGTTTCCAGAATTATTTGAATCATTTCTGTTTTGATTTGGAATTTTCATTCTCAATGTCCAAATATGTGCTTTGAAATTGTCTTTGACTTCCCTTGCACATGAAATGCCTTTGCATGATGATTTTGGTTTGGTCCTTTTTAGGACATGTTTATGATTGATTAAATATGATTCATGTTGAGTTTGAGCTTCTGTTTTGGCTTTTAGCTTCACTTTTGACCCTAGCCTTTGAGCTAGTGGTTTGTTCTCACATTTGAGCTGTGCATTTCAGGTTTCAAAGCAATTAGCCACATTGGTTGATATGATCTCATCACTTGAGATACAAATTATCTTGGTTGATTAACCTTGTTGTTTTGTAGGTCTTGAGGATGATGAATCAATTTAGTTTGCTTGCACCTTATGCCTTGCACCATTGTTGTCTAATGATGAACTGTCTGTTGAGATCTATTGACTGTTGTCTGTTTGTCTGAGTGTTGTACTGATTTGTTTAGTTATTTACACAAGTACCTAAGTTGCTTTAAGTTCATTTGAACTTTGCTTTGCTTTGCTTGTGGTTGGCATACCACTTAGGTAATGACCTCTGACTTCATGTAGTCTGGAAGACCTGTCATGTTACTTTGGCAGGCACCTGTCTGAAGCCCTCCTTAAGAGGCAATGTTTATGCTTGTTTATCTTTGTGCCTTGTACATATAAAGACCTCCTAAGTGAAGAGGCATTGGCAGATAAAAGGGATGTGTAATCCATCCCCTGCTATTCAGTTGTGTCTTTCATCTTGCTCACACCATGTGTTGATGCACTTTGAATAAGAACCCAAGATCTTCTTGTGTCAGTCATGTGGAGTAGAGTTCCTGATTCTGGACTCCCACACTTTCATTGTCTAAAGCTCTCCCAGGCCAGGGATAAGAGCTATGAGGTCTTACCCTCATCTCCCATCTCATCTGCTTCACCCTAACTCTCAATGTTTGGGTTAAGAGCTCAAAACACCCCTTTCCAGTTGGCTTGTTTGTCGAGGTTGATTTGACCCCTTGACTAAAGCCCAACCTTGTGTGAGCCACTTGTTTGCATATAGTGTGTGTGCTTGCTCTTGTGATTGCTTATTTGTTGTTTATCTGCTGTTCAACTTGCTGCCTGTGCGAGTTAGGATTTGCTTAGATACCTCAACCTAGGACTATTGTGGATTGTATGACAACTATTAGGCTCGAGTCAGTCTCCCTTTTAGTTTGTTATTCCCAGGTCTCTGGTTAGGAGAAAGTTTCTCCCTTGTTCACGGGAACTACGTCGCCCTGATCCTCATACCAGATGAGGTACGTAGGCAGGAGATCGTGCGAGATCTCTCCCGGCACCCTTTTCTTTTTTGGTGTGTGTTTGCTTGTTTGGAGTCGGATATTAAGCCCAGCGATTGGCAGTTGGTTTCCTGTGGATTGTGTGTTTGGAGTCTGATGTAAGCCCAGCTATTGGCATTTGGTTTCCTTGTTTGTTTGTTGTGTGCTTGGAGTCTGACGTAAGTCCAGCAATTGGCAGTCGGTTTCCTGTGGGTTATGTGTGTGGAGTCTGATGTAAGTCCAGCGATTGGCATTCGGTTTCCTTGTTTGTGTTTGTTGTTTGGAGTCGGACGTAAGACCAGCCATTGGCAGTCTGTTTCCATTTGCGTGTTCGCTTTGACGTCTCAGCGTCTGTGCGTGTGTTTTGTTTCGGCGTGCGTTAGCCGAACTACGGTAGCTCTGATTCTTATTCCATATGAGATACGTAGGCATAGGATGCGATATCCTAGCGAGACCGTTCCCCTCTTCTTCCATCTGTGTTTTATTATAGTGTGCGTGCATTCTTTTTGAGCAGTTATTTAGCAACCTTATTCTTTTCTTCTGAGCGTGGATCCCGTCGAGTACGACGGACGTGAGGGGTGCTAATACCTTCCCCTTGCGTAACCGACTCCCGTACCTTGTAATCTTCGGTCGTAAGACCATTTCCTTTCCAGGTTTACTTCGAGCGTTTCCTTTCCCTCCTTTGGGATAAATAACGCACGGTGGCGGCTCTGTTTGTTTGTTTTTCCCGCCGGTTGTTTTTCGCGGATGCGACAGCTGGCGACTCTGCTGGGGATATAAGGAAAGTTGACCTCTTGTTAGTCCATCTTCCCTAAGCGAGTCACTCCTAGCGCTCTCTAGGATAGTTTTGGTTGCTTTTACTACTTTATTTATTGCATTTATGATTATCATATTGTGATTATTTGCATATATGTTTGCATGCATCATGTTATCATTGTGCTGATTCTGTACAGGTTGGTTCCTCTGATTTGGGGTGGGTGTTCTGAGTGGGGCTAAAACCCAGGCCCGAGTATACACCTAGGATTAGTGTGGTCTCACGTTCCTCACATGTTGGTTGGGCATGTTGTTGCGACGTGACATACCACAAGTCGGACGAGGTTCTTCTGAGAGAGCTCTTCCATTGTGGAGTATTCCACTTCGGTCGAGTTACCTCTTTAGAGTTGTTGACTTCGGTGACCGTTCTTTCCCGGATATTTGGTTTACACGATCTTATGAGAGCTGCAACGGCACACCCGAAAGGGCAAACCCGTTGAGTATCTTTGCCCGATTGTCGAGACCATTATCCGCCTTAGGATGACCTGATTAGAATTCACCTGTGAGGGGAGGGTTTGATTCTTACAGATGCATGTTCTGATGGTGACTCTTTGTTGGTGACTGTTGGGTCCTATTTATAAGTCGGGTTTATGGATATTTATTTCTAAGACGCCGGAGTTTTGTCCATGGTATTTATCAGTGGGGATCCGTTTATTTCAGGATTCCCTGGGTTGATTCAGAGATTGTTGTGGCTATCAGTTCAGTGTTTTCTCTGTGATGATGGTGATGATGGTGATGTATCCTTCTGTTCCGTTTATTTCGGAACCCCAAGTCGGATTTGTGGTTACTTAGTACGTCAGAAGGTTGTGATCAGTTCAGAGACCGGGGCTTCTGTACAGTTGATGATCAGATGACTTGGGGGATGACACAATGCATTGCATTCATGCATCAGCATCATTCTCATTTTGCATTTATTCGCATCTAACTCATGTTTATCCATATGCAGGGGACATTCTTGATTGAGATCCTGGTTGAGAGACTTCTTTGCTCAGATATGAGGCCCGGTTTGAAGGACGATGTTGTTTACAGTTTCTTTGATCCAGAGATCAGTGTGTTGAAAGAGATGATAGCATTGATTGCGCTTGACCATGTGGGGATGTTCCGTGAGACTTATGGGGGCATTCTGAAGATGGTTTTCAGGCTCACAGACAGGGATAGGAGTGCCATCCATACTTTTCTCCAGTTTTATGATCCCGACTTGAGATGCTTTGTCTTCCCGGATTACTTATTGGGGCCTTTGATGGAGGACTATGCTGGTATCTTGGGTATTCAGATCAGAAATCAGGTTCCTTTCTATGCTACTAAGGAAGAACCTGATATTGGCAAGATATCCCGTGCTCTTTATTTGAGTCCAGAGGTGACTAAAGGAGGTCTGAAGGAGAAGGGAAAGTTGCCTGGTTTTCATCTGAGTTTCCTAGAGGCTAAAGCCAAGGAGTATGCTGATTTGGGTGATTGGAAAGTTGTCTGTGCTTTAATTGCTGTGAGCATTTATGGAATCATCCTGTTCCCTAACCAGAAGAACTTTGTGGATATTAATGCCATCCGTTTGTTTGCTCAGAAGAATCCTATTCCTACCCTGGTTGGGGATGTCTATTACTCGGTCCATAATCGGAACGAGAAGAGGCGTGGGGGATTGATCAGATGTTGTGCTCAGCTACTATACAAATGGTTCATGGGATATTTGCCTTCCAGGGGTGCTTTTGTTCTTCTTGACCATACTGTAAATTGGGCGACCAAGTTGATGGGTTTGCGAGCCAAAGACATAGCTTGGACTCACAGTAGTGGGGTTGGACAAGATTTCATTTGCAGTTGTGGGGGTTTTCCCAATGTGCCTCTTATAGGAGTTCAGGGTTGCATTAATTATAACCCGACACTTCTTAAGAGACAAATGGGATTCGCTATGGAGGTTCCTCCTCTCAAGAGTGAGATTCAGGAAACTTTCTATTTCCCGATTGAGGGTAACCAGTCACGGTTGAGGCAAGTGTCTGATGCATGGCGCAGCATTCAAAGGAAAGGCAAGTTTTCTTGGGGTAGAGCTAATAACAGGTCTTTTCCTCCGTTTGATGATTGGCTCAGCAAGAGAGTGGAGTTCACTCGTCTACCATTTCCTGTGGGTGATCCTTGGTATCCGTTGATTGAGGAATCTCATTCTTCTGTCAGCATGGAAGAGTTCCTGGAGATGAAGAGGGAGAGAGATCAGCTGCATGCAGAGAAGACTGAATTGGAGATGAGTGTTGCTAGAATCCAAATGGCTAATCAGGAAATTAAAGGGAAAATGGAAGACCAGGATAAGAGACATGCTCTTGTGGTGAAGCGCTTTGAGATAGACACCGCTTATTATGGCAAGGTCAGCCAAGCTTTAGAGTCATCCACGAGGGTGCACGAAATCACCAAGGAGAGGTTGGCTAGAGCTTCGAAGGTCATCGAAGATGAGAAGAGGAGACAAATCCTTATGTAGGATTAGAGGGAAGACAGAGTCAGAACCCTTATCACTGAGTGGGAGGCAAAGCTGAAGATTAAGGAAGCAGAGAACGTGAAGATCATTGATGAGAAAGATCATTATATTGCCGAGAGAGATCATTATCTTGCTGAGAGGGATCATTACTTCCGACAGATGAAGATTCACCAGAAGGAGGTGGGGAGATTGCAGCAGGAGAACACCGAGCTCAGGTTCGCCGCGAAGTTTACCAGGATGGTTGATGATGTAGGGCCTTCTGTGGGACCTTCGTCAGTTTAGACCTTTCTTATTTGTGTTGGATTACCGTCAGGCCTGTTGACGGAATTCACTTGCTTGTATTTCCTTTCTATTTCTGGAGAATTGTAATTTGATTTGTATCAGACTTGATGTATGACTCTTGCACTTGCAGTGCACTTTTGATATACAGTGGTTATTCTCAGTCAATGATTGATCTTCAAGCTTTAGTTGCTTTGCCACGCTTCACTCACATAACACACACATGGTTGGGTGATATCTTTGCTAAATCATAATTCTCTGCTCTGTATGATGAAACCAGATGATTGAATATCAGAATGTGGCTGTCAAATTATTATCTGACTCGATGAAACCAGGATCAAAGGACAAAGTGTTCCTCATATGGATAGACATTGCATTCATGCATGAATCATAATAACTTGTCTTCTATTTTGCAGGTGTCAGTTTCTAACGTGCTTGATTGTTTTAGGAATCATTGCTCGTGCACGTAGAATCATTCCTTTGCATGCAGCACGTCCGCACAGATATCCTACTAGACGCAACACATCCAGGTTGATGGATCTACCCAACGCAGATATTCTCGAGCTGAAGGAGAAAATGAACGAACTGATTAATGTCATGCAAGGGTTTGCCGTGGGGCAAAAAGCACTTGCTGATAAAGTGGAGAAGCTCGAGCGGGCTTCGGCTGCCAACAGTGGTATTAATTTAGAGGGTGTCTCCAACCACGGTCTTGGTGGTTCCAGGGATGGAGAAGATCCCAGAAAGAAGACAACTGCTGGTGTGGTGATTAACAATGGGGGTGGTTTTGGTGTTGCCATAGGCGGTAGACCAGGTCCGATGGGCAATAACCTGAAGGACAGTCTGTTTCCTCCTTTCTTCGGGGCCGAGGAGGATAGAGAGGAAGACAGAGAAGCAGATCAGTTCTCCATGTTGAATGAACAGTTCGGGCAATACGGTGTCCAACCACCAAATAAAGAGATTCAGGTGCTGGCGGAGAAAATCAGGGCTCTTGAAAGCTATGCTACTCCAGGGGTTCTTAACATGTCGAATATGGGGCTTGTTTAGGGGATTGTGATCCCGCAAAAGTTTAAAGCGCATGCGTTTGACAAATACAATGGGAGTTCTTGCCCGGAAACTCATCTCCAGGCTTTCGTCCGAAAGATTTCTGCTTATACAATGGACCAGAAACTTTGGATGTACTTCTTCCAGGATAGTCTGTCTGGGGGATCTTTGGAATGGTACACCAAATTGAAATCTTCTGACATTAAAAGCTAGCAGGATCTTGGTGATGCATTCTTTAAACAATACCAGTTTAATGTTGACATGGCTCCTAGTCATACCCAATTGCAGGGTATGTCTCAGAAGCCTAACGAGGGGTTTAAAGAATATGCACAGACGTGGAGGGAGCTGGCTGCCCAAGTCCAACCTCCGTTGGTAGATAGAGAAATGTCATATCTGTTCATGGGTACCCTTCAGGGGACATTTGCTGAAAGAATGGTTGGATGCCCGTTTACTAACTTTGCTGATATAGGGGTGGCCGGAGAAAGAATAGAAAGTTGGTTAAAGATGGGAAAGATCCAGGGTAGTGCTTCGTCGTCTGGATCGAAGAAGCCCTTTGGGAATGGTCAGAGGAAGAAAGAGGGTGACACCAGTGTTGTATATGCCCAGAGGGGACATAGTAGGGATTGTTACTACCAGTACATTGTTGCGGTAACCATTCCTGCTGATAATCAACAACAGCAACAACAACAACCGCAACAACAACGACAACCATTTCAACAGAGACCGCAGAGGGTCGGGTATCAGGTAAGAGGACGAATGAATGATCGTCAATTTGATAGGCCACCTGTGACCTACTCATTCTTGCTGAAGAAGTTGAAGGACTTGGGGTTGGTTCAGTTGAGGACTTTGGCTCCATTGAGACCCGACCAGAGGTCGGCCAGTTTTGATGAGAATGCCAAGTGCGAATTCCACTCTGGTGCCCCTGGACACAATGTAGAAAATTGTAAAGCTTTTAAGCATGTGGTCCAGGACTTGGTGGATTCTAAGGCAATCAATTTTGCTCCATCTCCAAATGTTAATGCTAATCCCATGCCCGCGCATGGTCAAATGGGGGTGAATGCAATCTCTGAGGATGAGAGTAGAGTTGGGTTGATGAGTATAGACCAGTTGAAGACTCCCCTGGTTGAGGTCAAGAGACAACTGTTGAAGAATGGGGTCTTTCCGGGCTGTGATGGTTGTTGTGCTGCATGCACTATTGCTGTCAATGGGTGTGTTGTATTGAGGGAGGCTATCCAGAGGATGATGGATGAAGGAAGCCTCAGGTTTGAGAAGGAAGATTTGGGGAAAGAAGATATCTCCACCATAACCATCTATTTCGATTCGGTCGATTTGTCAACGCTGGCAGATGCGGCTCCAGTTACTATCACGGTACCTGGGCCAATTCCTTATGACAAAGATGACGCCGTGCCGTGGCATTATGGTGGAGAGGTTTATTGTAATGGGGAGAAACTGGAAGATCAAACTGCAGGTGAAACCACCGTTTCAAAGGTGGATAATGCCGGACATAGTGGTTTCACTCGCAGTGGAAGGTTGTTTGCACCGGACGCTTTGAGGAATGGGGATGGAGAGAGAGAAAAGAAAGATAAGGCCGAGGCTTTAGCCAGGGCAAGAGGAAAGCAGGTGGTAAATGAGGGTACTCCTGTGGTGACACCGGCGCCTGGTGGGTCGGAAAAAGAACTTGATGATGAAGCTGAAGAATTCTTGAGAATCATCAAGAAGTCAGAGTACAAGCTTGTTGACCACTTGCAACAGACCCCATCCAAGATTTCAATTTTGTCATTATTGCTGAGCTCCGAGGGGCATAGAGAGGCTTTGCTGAAAATACTGAAGAGAGCCTATGTTCCCCAGGAGATAACCATCAATCAGTTGGAGACGGTGGTGTCAAACGTCAATGCCAGCCATGGGCTGGGTTTCACTTATCTGGATTTGACTGTGGATGGGCGGAACCATAATAGGGTGTTACACATTGCCATGGAGTGTAAAGGAGTCGTGCTCTCGCACGTGTTGGTTGATACCGACTCCTCTTTAAATGTGTTGCCAAAGAAAGCCTTGACGAAGCTGAACTGTGAAGGGTTAATCTTGACGCCCACGGACCTGATAGTTAGAGCTTTTGATGGCTCAAAGCGGACTGTGTTCGGGGAAGTGGAGCTCCCGGTGAAGATCGGGCCCGAGGTGTTCAAGTCGGTATTCTATGTCATTGATATTCAGCCGGCATACAGTTGCCTGTTGGGTCGCCCATGGATTCATGTTGCTGGGGTAGTGACTTCAACTTTGCACCAAAATTGAAGTATATATGGGACGGGCAGGTCGTCACAGTTTGCGGAGAGGAGGATATCTTTGTCAGCCACCTATCATCGTTCAAATATGTGGAGATGGATGGTGAAATTGTTGAAACACCAAGTCAAGCATTCGAAACCGTCAAGGTGGAGAATGCTATTTTTGCTAAAGAGGAGAAGCCGTCCATTTCTTCGTACAAGCAGGCTGCCGAGGTGGTGAAGAGTGGAGAAGCTCTTGGTTGGGGGAAGATGATGGACATCGCCGCCAAGAAAGACCGATTTGGGGTTGGTTATCAACCGGGCCGAGGCTCGTCTGGACAGGGCAGAGGACGTCGTACGTCATTCACGTTCACCAGTGCTGGAATGTTGGATCCAGATCACATCTGTATGGTGGGTGAAGAAGTCGACAGTGACTGTGAGCTTGATCAATGGATAAAGCCGTGCGTACCAGGGATGGAAGTCCAGAACTGGAAGGCCGAAAAGATCATCACTGTCACTCTACATGAAGAGTAATATTTCCTGTTTTTCAATTTTGTCTGCATGGAAGCCATACGTTTTGCCCGAAACGTAATGGTTCATTGTAAGGGCCACCTCATGTGTTTCATTTTGCAATATTTGCATCATTAATAAAAGGATGTTTTTCATTAAAAGCGGTGTTCGCTGTCTTTCATTTATTTTTGCAGTTTAAGAAAAACAAAAATAAAAATGGCAATGTTTTCATTTTCCTTTTTCAATTTGTTTCGCTCCGGTTCTAAAGCAATGCATGAATCAACATTCATGCAGATGCGATCATTCTCTGGATCTCATTGATAACAATCCTGTTACACCCTCATATGACTTCGACAATCCGATCTATCATGCCGAAGAAGAAGGCGAAGAAGATTGTGAACTGCCGGAGAAATTAGCCAGGTTGTTGAAACAAGAGGAGAAGGTGATTCAGCCGCACGAGGAGCAAGTTGAGGTTGTGAATCTGGGCACCGAGGAGGTCAAGAAGGAAGTGAAAATCGGGGCCGCGTTGGAGGAAAGTGTTAAGAGCATAATGGTAGTCTTGTTGAAAGAGTATGTTGATATCTTCGCCTGGTCTTATCAGGATATGTCGGGGTTAGATACCGATATTGTTGTGCACAAGTTACCATTGAGAGCAAATTGTCCTCCAGTGAAGCAGAAGTTGCGCAGAACTCGACCTGAGATGGCCATGAAAATTAAAGAGGAGGTTCATAAGCAGTTGGATGCTGGTTTCCTCGCTGTTACCAATTATCCGCCTTGGGTCGCAAACATTGTGCCGGTGCCAAAAAAGGATGGAAAGGTGAGAATGTGTGTGGACTACCGAGATTTGAATAGAGCTAGCCCGAAGGATGATTTCCCACTACCTCACATCGATGTGTTGGTAGATAATACAGCTCAATTCTCGGTGTTTTCCTTCATGGATGGTTTTTCTGGCTATAATCAAATCAAAATGTCGCCAGATGATATGGAGAAAACAACGTTCATCACACCGTGGGGCACTTTTTGCTATAAGGTGATGCCATTTGGTCTCAAGAACGCCGGTGCTACTTATCAGAGAGCTATGGTGACTTTGTTTCATGATATGATTCATCATGAAATCGAATGCTATGTTGATGACATGATAGCAAAGTCCCAAACAGAAGAGGGGCATTTGGTAGATCTGGCCAAGTTGTTTGACCGGTTGAGACAATTCAGACTGAAGTTGAATCCGAATAAGTGCACTTTCGGAGTGCGGTCTGGTAAATTGCTGGGGTTTATTGTAAGTGAAAGAGGAATCGAGGTTGATCCTGCTAAAGTAAAAGCAATACGAGAAATGCCTGAACCGAGAACAAAAAAGGAGGTTCGTGGTTTCTTAGGTAGATTGAACTACATTTCACGGTTCATATCTCATCTAACAGCCACATGCGAACCTATATTCAAATTGTTGAGAAAAGATCAAACGGTCAGGTGGAATAATGATTGCCAAGCGGCATTTGAAAAGATAAAAGAGTATTTGCAGGAGCCTCCGATTCTGATGCCTCCTGTGGAGGGACGACCGTTAATTCTGTACTTAACGGTCCTCGAGGGGTCTATGGGGTGTGTATTGGGGCAGCATGATGAGTCTGGTCGAAAAGAGCATGCCATATACTACCTTAGCAAAAAGTTTACCGACTGTGAAACAAGATATTCACTGCTCGAGAAAACTTGTTGTGCTTTGGTCTGGGCTGCTCGCCGACTGAGACAGTATATGCTGGTTCATACCACTTTGTTGATTTCCAAGATGGATCCGATCAAGTATATTTTTGAGAAGCCAGCATTGACCGGGCGGGGCCTGACCCTGAATCCGAATGGATTTTGATGTTTGATGGGGCCGTTAACATGAATGGTAGCGGTGTTGGTGTTGTTTTGGTTACGCCGAAAGGATCTCACATTCCTTTTGCTGCCCGGCTGACATTTGAGTGCACCCACAACGTGGCTGAATATGAAGCTTGTATCTTGGGGATTAAAGAGGCGATTGATTTGCGGATCAAGAACCTTGTCATATATGGAGATTCAACTTTGGTTGTGAACCAGGTTAACGGAAAATGGTATACGCATAAATGCCATTTAATTCCATACCGGGATTATACGAGGAGGTTGTTGACGTTTTTCACCAAGGTGGAATTGCATCATGTGCCTAGAGAAGAGAATCCTTTGGCAGATGCTTTGGCTACTCTGGCTGCCTTGATTAAGGTGCAGTGGTGGAATCAGTTCCCAAGTGTTGAGGTGGGACGTCTGGATAGACCGGCGTATGTGTTTGCTATTGACACAGCGCCTGACGATGAGAAGCCATGGTATTTTGATATCAAGCGCTATCTGGAAACCCAGAAGTATCCTGAGGGAGCATCCAAGAAGGACCAAAAGACTCTGCGGAGGTTGGCCATGGTTTTCTATTTGAACAAGGATGGGGTTTTGTACAAGAGAAATTTCGATTGGGTTTTGCTCAGATGCGTTGATGATAAAGAAGCAAGCCAATTGATGAAAGAGGTTCACGAGGGGTCGTTCGGTACCCATGCCAGTGGAAATGCAATGGTGAAAAAGTTGTTGAGGGCAGGTTATTACTGGATGACAATGGAGGCCCAATGTTTCAATTTCGTGCGGAAGTGTCATAAATGCCAGATTTATGCTGACAAGGTGCACGTGCCTCCAAATCCGTTGAGCTTGATGTCATCTCCATGGCCGTTTGCTATGTGGGGCATTGATATGATCGGAAAGATTGAGCCTACGGTTTCGAATGGGCACCGATTCATATTAGTGGCTATTGATTACTTCACCAAGTGGGTGGAAGCAGCCTCTTATGCAAACGTGACAAAGCAGGTCGTCGCCATATTCATGAAGAGAGACATCATTTGCAGATATGGGGTTCCCGAAAGAATCATTACTGATAATGGTTCTAATCTCAACAACAAGATGATGGCAGAACTGTGCCGGGAATTCAAGATCGAGCATCACAATTCTTCTCCTTATCGTCCGAAGATGAATGGGGCAGTCGAGGTAGCCAATAAGAATATCAAGAAGATTGTGCAGAAAATGGTTGTGACCTATAAAGATTGGCACGAGATGTTTCCGTTTGCATTGCATGGGTACCGAACCTCGGTCCGCGCGTCTACTGGGGCAACGCCTTTCTCGCTTGTGTATGGAATGGAAGTCGTGCTACCAGTTGAGGTTCAGATTCCCTCTTTGAGAGTCCTGATGGACGTCAAATTACAAGAGGCTGAATGGATAAGGACTCGGTACGAAGAGTTGAGCCTGATTGAGGAAAAGAGGTTGGCGGCCATCTGTCATGGGCAGTTGTACCAGCAGCGGATGAAGCGTGCTTTTGACCGGAAGGTACGACCTCGTGTGTATCATGTGGGAGATTTGGTGTTGAAAAGGATCTTTCCTCCACAAAACGATCGAAGGGGCAAATGGACACCCAATTATGAAGGTCCATTCGTGGTCAAGAAGGTTTTCTCTGGAGGAGCCTTGTTGTTAACGACCATGGATGGCGAGGATTTTCCATCCCCTGTGAATGCGGACGCAGTTAAAAAATACTTCGTATAAGAGACCCGCTGGACGAAAAGAATAAAATAGTCCAGGCAAAAATGGGCATCCCGGCGAACCAAGAAAAAAAAATGAAAAGGTTGGGGCATAAATTAGGGATAAAAAGGAAAAAAACTGTACACCCGTCAAGTCGAAAACCTGAAAAGGCGGCTTGGAAAAAAAAGGGTATCCCGGTGGACTGAAAACCCGAAAGGGCAGTCCAGGCAAAAGAGGGATTGAAACGAACAACTGCGTCCAGCATGATCGTTTGTACTTTGGATATGACACGTGGATAATCTTCAGCAGGGATTGGTCGGAAGCGTCTTGTTCAGAAGGCAGAAAGCACGGAAAATCTGAGGACATATGGGGTGTAACCGAGTTGGAACTCGATGAGATCGCGGTTTTACATTGCCATTAGGATAGATTTTCCTTTTGTGCGCAATTACCTCTTTTCAGGAATTGCTTCCTTTGTATTGCTCATTCATGAGCCACACGTTTTTGCAATCAATAAAATGCATATTCAGTCAAATAATTTTGCTTTTGTTTTCATTTCCGCTTTGATTGCAAAAACATCTGTTTATTATGATAAAGAATCTTTGCATTTTAAGACATACGGGTCCCTTCCTATGCATGCTTATAAGATTGAAAGCTTGAAATCTTATTCGGAAGTTTGAGTGACCTAGGTGTTGAAACTTTGGCACGCCTGGGGCACGTTTTTATCTAACGATCTCTTTTGTAGGTGTTGTTAGATGTTTTCACTCACTTGCAGGTTGTGATGAGAAGCTTTTGACAAAAGATCCCCGTGGAGTCCAGTCAGGGACAAGGGATTGAAGAATGGTGAAAAGACGGTGAGAGAACGTACGACGATCCTTGAGGGTTAATCAAGAAGACTCTTCAAAGTCTGAGGACTGGAAAGTTTGTACCAATTTAAGGAGTTCGCTCTCTGTAGAGTACGGAGCAGTCGAGAATACAAGGTGATGAATCAGAAAAGTCCAGACGAGTCTGGGAGCTCTCAAAAGTGGAAAGCTGACACTGGATTTGGATGTTGAATACCAGAGTTCGACGAGTCGACGGGTGTTTTGTGCCAGACTTTCTTTGTTTCCCCAAGCAGAGTTGGGATTGTTACCTCCCCAGCAGATTCAAGGTCTGTGTCTTCCCTAGCAGGGTCGGGATGGTTATCTCCCCAGCAGGTTTGAGATCGGTGTTTCCTCAGCAGCCAGGCCTGAAGGTTGCTATTTCCCTAGCGGAGGTGTCTGTTGGTAGTTGTTTCCCCTAGCATGGTGGAGCTTGTTAGTTCCTCAGCAAGTCGAGGATTGTTGTTTTCCCCGCAGAATGCGTTGGTGGTTTCTTCCCTAGCGAAGTCCCCAAGTGGATCGGGTTCAGTGGAGGTCATCCCTGGTAAGGGTGGTCCTTTCCCCAGCAGCGGTGCTATTCCCCAGCAGGGTGGAGATTGGAGCGATAGCGAGTTCCTCAGCAGAGTGCCTCGAGCTCCCCAGAAGAGTCCCTTGAGGGGGATACTGTTTATGCATTCATCATGTAGATAAGCATAGCATATTGCATACCTAATTGCATAGCATTTCCATAGTTATGGAGCATTACGCTGAAAAAAAATCATGCATCATCATTGCAAGCATAAGCTAGTCTCAAGCCGTGGTTACCGTTTGAGATTTGGTTTCACCAGTTGGTGAAGATGCTACTCAAGCCGTGATTGCCGTTTGAGAAGTGGTTTCGCTAGTTGGAAGATCAACATCAGCATTGCAAGCATCGGTTACTCAAGTCGTGGTTACCGCCTGAGAATCGGTTTCCCCGGATGGTGAATATGTTACTCCGAGGAGTTTAACATCATGGTGTTGGGTCAACCGTATTCCCCAGTAGTGCGATATTGGAGGAAGGATTTCTGTCGTGCGAGATAGAAGTTGGAAGATGTTACTCTGAGGAGTTCGGCATCATGACGTTGGAGCAACAATGTTTCCCAATAGTGCGATATTGGAGGAAAATTTTCCATCGAGCGGAGATGGAAATAAAGATCATAGAACGTTACGCGATCAGCGCGAAGATACATTTCAAATGGAGAAAAGGAAGTGTTGCGGCATTTTCTGGAGAATGGGGTTCAAACGGAGATTGGAGTTGAAGATTATATCCGGGATGAGGTCCTCAGGATTGTCTTCTGATTATGTGTCACCTTAGACTTTGGCTGAGGCCAACAGAAGTCGTTATGGGTGTCTTCAGAGGAAGAAATGCACATGTTACCTTTCTATTGTGAAGGTGTACCCTCTGATATGTCGCCATCAGAGTGGTGTTTTGGTGTTATTTCTGACGTTGCCAGCGGAATTATCACAAGAAAATGGAGAGCGGGGTTCAAATGGAGAGAAGGAGATGCTGGGCATTTTCTGGAGAGCGGGGTCCAAATGGAGAAAGGGAGACACGGGGTGTTTTTTGGAGAGCGGGGTTCACAACGGCGATCACGAGCTATCGTCAGGCGACTGGGGTTCAATTGGAGAGCGGGGTTCATTGTTTGGCAAACAAGACTACTATGAAGGTGTCGGGGTTCAACTGCGATGATCCGGGATCATTTGCATGAAAGAAAATATTTGTTCGGGGTCCAAGAAAAGCAAAAAAAAATCATCATCAATCAGAAAGTTTTGGGGTTCAAAGGAAAAAAAAGTAAAGAGAGAAAAATCCCCAGCTGAGCGCAAATTGTTCGTTTGCTAGGGTTGAATAGAGGATAGCATGCTCATGGCTTGTTATCCCCAGCATGGGTCGTTGGCACGCGTGCCGCCTCATTTATCATTGTTCCTTATCTCTGCCGATGCTGACAGGCATGAAAAGTTTTTCGGGTATTCAGACCGATACGGCATTCAGTCCAGGTTTCCGGTGTTCAGGCCGAGGTGGGTGTTCAGACCAGAGTTTCCAATGTTCAGGTCGAAGAAGCTTCCGAAGTTCAGATCGATGCAGCTTGCGGCATTCAGGCCAGTTTTCAGGTATCCAGACCGAAGTGGTATCCAGACCGAAGTGGTATCCAGACCGAAGTGGTATTGGGACCAAAATGGCATTCAGGCCAGTTTTTCGGGCATTCAGGCCAATCTCTCGGTATTCAGACCGGCATCAATACTCTTATGCTCCGATGCTCAGTATTCAGACTGATGAGCGGCGTTCAGGCCATGGTGGTTCCTGTGTTACCATTTATTTTGGTATCCAGGTCAATATTTCTTTTCGGTATTTAGGCCGACTTTCACCGAACCAGACAGATTCTTCTTTTGAGATTGCTTCTTTGCCGATTCTGATAGGCATTGTTAATTATTTTCCCAGCGGAGTGCAAATTGTTCGTCTGTTCTTGGTATTCAATCACTCTTCACCCTGATCATCTGAAAGTCGAGGCTATTCATATCGACAGGTTCACAGTGGATTGAATAGGGGCAGCTGTAACACCTCAAAATTTGCCCTCCTCTTCTTGGGACTAGCTTAGCATATTGCATTTCATTTGTAGGACATTAAGCATTTGCATTATTGCATATCATGTGAAAATAAACGAGTCATCCCCTAAAAATCTTTCTCAGAAGATAGAGAGGTTAAGAGGTTCAAGCCTGAGGGTCTCATGGATTGATCACTAGCCATCTGAGGGTTTGTGCTTCAATTAGGGTTTCTTGGTCCCTCAAGGAGGTTGAGCATTATCTTATTGGCAAGGGTACATCATCATCATCATGGTTATGTCATCCTCAAGTCCTCAAGGGGCTCATTGTTCATGCTCAGATTCTTTGGGATTAGGGTTTTTTGACCTCTAGTTAACCCTAATCAGTTGCATTCTACCAGTCAGGGTTTCTCAAGGAGATGAGGTTTATTTCTTGGATGGGGATCATATGATTATTGTGTGGGGCTTACAAGATCTAGGGTTTCATTTTGGAGCCATTTCCTCAAGTGGTTGAGGCTCAAGCTGATCAGAGCATTTCCAAGTCATCTGTCAACTAGAAAGTCAACAGAAAGTCAACTGAGGGCTAGGAGGTGGAGAAATGAGTTTCAACATCTCATTCATGTTCAAAAGGGGCTTATTAATCATTTCAAATGCATATCTTGAAGAATTTGAGGTCAGATCAAAAGTTTCCAAAAATGGAAAGTGACATGTAATTGAAAGTTTCCAAAAATGGAAAGTTTTTGGTTCAAATTAAACTTGATCTTGCATCATCAAAGAAGCTCCAAATGAAATTTTGTCCAACATGAAAGTTGAAGATCTATCTATCCCATTTCCAAAAAGTCCAAGATCATGAATTTATGATGAATGGTTGAGGAGATATGATCAAATCATTGCCAAGTGTACATGGAACTTCAAAAGGGCATATCTTTTGACTCATAACTCCAAATTGAGTGGTTCTTTTTGCAAAATTCTTCTCATGACATGAACTTTCCAAATCATTCATCACATTGCATGAAAATTCTTCACATGATCATTTGCTTATCCATGAAGATTTTGGAGGGAAATTCATAAATTTAAAATTGGTGCATCATGGGCACAAACTACCATTGCCATTGCGTTAATTATAGGATTTTAAGTGAATGTGGCCATGCAAATGGTACTGTTCACGTTTGGAATTGCCATGCACCACAAAAAATTTCAATTTTTGTCACCACACCTTATCGTGCTTAACTTCAACTAAACCTTGATTAATTTTAATTAAAATAGGATTAGCACATGGTATATATACATAAACCTAACAGAATTGTAGAGGTTTTGCTCATTCTAGATCCAAATTCTCTCTCCCTCCAAAATTTTCTCTCAATCTTAATTCAAATTTTTCTCACATAAGCCTTGAATCTTCTTCCATATTCTGGTTCTCTAGTGTTGATTTAGCAAAGATCAAGCCTTGGATCGTCAAGTTTGGACCAGAATTGTGCATGTGAAGCTTAAGAACTCAAAAATGGCAAATGCAGATTAAGCAAGATCTACACAGTTCCAAGCCTCAAAATCTTCATAAAGCTTCATCACAAGTGATTAGGAGTGGATTTGCATGCTTGCTTGGCCTTGGATCTGCAGAATTCAACAACTGTTCTTCAAGAGGTCACATTTTTTATCCTCTTAATTATCTGTTTTATGTGTATAGTCTTGTAGAACATTGAGTGCTGATGAATCTGAGCTAAATTTCACATGATTTGGTGCATTAGCTTGATTGAAGTTTTGAATGTCAAACTTTTTTGCTTCGATTTGCACGATTGGTGATGAATTAACATGAATCAATGCTTGATCTATAACCTACATGTCATGAGGATTTGAATGATGTAGAAATTTTAAGATTCTGGAAAATTCTGGAAATTTGGCTTTGAATGTTCATACTGTTCATCTTCATCTTCGTGAGGAAGATGAAGATCTTCATCGTAGCGACGGCCTAGCGTCCGTCTTTCCGTCGCTAGTAGGTGCGCTAGGGTTTTTTCCAAAACGGCGCCGTTTCTGCATGGCGCACGCCTCATTCAAATTGGTACCGGCTTCAATTCCAGAATTATTTGAATCATTTCTGTTTTGATTTGGAAATTTCATTCTCAATGTCCAAATATGTGCTTTGAAATTGTCTTTGACTTCCCTTGCACATGAAATGCCTTTGCATGATGATTTTGGTTAGGTCCTTTTTAGGACATGTTTATGATTGATTAAATGTGATTCATGTTGAGTTTGAGCTTCTGTTTTGGCTTTTAGCTTCACTTTTGACCCTAGCCTTTGAGCTAGTGGTTTGCTCTCACATTTGAGTTGTGCATTTCAGGTTTCAAAGCAATTAGCCACATTGGTTGATATGATCTCATCACTTGAGATACAAATTATATTGGTTGGTTAACCTTGTTGTTTTGTAGGTCTTGAGGATGATGAATCAATTTAGTTTGCTTGCACCTTATGCCTTGCACCATTGTTGTCTAATGATGAACTGTCTGTTGAGATCTATTGACTGTTGTCTGTTTGTCTGAGTGTTGTACTTATTTGTTTAGTTGTTTACACAGGTACCTAAGTTGCTTTAAGTTCATTTGAACTTTGCTTTGCTTTGCTTGTGGTTGGCATACCACTTAGGTAATGACCTCTGACTTCATGTAGTCTGGAAGACCTGTCATGTTACTTTGGCAAGCACCTGTCTGAAACCCTCCTTAAGAGGCAATGTTTGTGCTTGTTTATCTTTGTGCCTTGTACATATAAAGACCTCCTAAGTGAAGAGGCATTGGCAGATAAAAGGGATGTGTAATCCATCCCCTGTTATTCAGTTGTGTCTTTCATCTTGCTCACACCATGTGTTGATGCACTTTGAATAAGAACCCAAGATCTTCTTGTGTCAGTCATGTGGAGTAGAGTTCCTGATTCTGGACTCCCACACTTTCATTGTCTGAAGCTCTCCCAGGCCAGGAATAAGAGCTATGAGGTCTTACCTGTAGGAGAATTGCCATCCAAGGCGCAGCGGAATTTAAAAAATTTCTCCATTTAGTGATCCTTACGAATGGGCATGATCAGTGATAGAATCGTTACCTCTTGTGGCGATTCAAACCTTTGGTGCAGATCTCTGACAATGATCAAAACCGTTGATACAGATCCACGGGGCGATCACGAACGTTAAACGATGACAACGTCTCTACTCAGTCCACATGAACGGATTCCTTCAATCGCAGTGCTAGCTGTTATGAATGAAGGCTTTGAGTGAGAGAGAGATACGAAATTCCAACTCTTCAGTTGTGTTGTCTGTCTCAGTGAGTTACAATGCTTCTACCCAAGGGGTTCTATTTATAGAACCACTTGTGTGGGCTTCAAGCCAAAAAGCCCACTTAAGTGCATTTTGGCCCATATCTCATAAAATGCCAAAATCACTTAAGTATTTGGTACCTTACCATATTTCGTATTCTACTTAAGTACACCGTACCTTACGATGTTCCTTAATTATTCTATCTCTCATCAATCCGTCCTTTGTGTGTGACCCTATAGGTTTTCGCGACGTTGGCAATTATATTAAATCACACATTTAACATAATAAACAGTGAGCGGTATCTTGCAACACATCACTGCTACCCAAGTCACGAAAATGTCATGTGATCTGACAAAACCTCCCGTGATAATAATTATGTGTATAATTACCCCTTTGCCCTTATGTCTATATTGAACACAAGGTATAGACTGTGTAACCTTTGTCCAGTTCAATATTGGGCCCATAGACATTTATCATGTTACGCAGGATTGGCAAATTCCATCTAGGACACTCATGTCCCTCAGTATGCTTTGTGGAGTACCCATCAACTGTCTTTATGGTTATCCAGTTACGGACAATGTTGGATCAGCAATAAAGCACTCGACTCTACATCTAGGATCCATAGTGGTTTCAGGTCGAAGAGTGGTATACACTATTATCACCATGAGAATAACTTATGACACTTTGCATAACTTTCTATATAGTATTCTCATAGCGGGTCAATCCGGTATAAATATTACTCCTAATATTCATACCTATGTTTAAGACTTGATAACTCTTTATCCATGATCCATGAGATGTGATCATCAGTCTACAAACATAATAGTCTTAATGCTTTAATGTTATCCCACTTCACACTAAAACTCGACTACAGATACTTTAGGAATAGTGTCCTTATGTTTAATGTGTTCTCATGATTAAGTCACACTTAATACATTAAACGGACTATCTATTCCAGGGACTTTATTAATCAACCATAATAAAGAAGATGCCTTTTATTATTAATAAATAATTCGATACAAGTACCAAAAGTATTGGCCTCTAGGGCTTACACCAACAATCTCCCACTAGCACTAAAGCCAATCAGGAATACCCCGTATGCCCATTGATCTAGTATGGCCATCATGCTTCTACTGCGCAAGAGGCTTTGTCAGTGGGTCAGCAACATTGTCAAGTGTAGGTACTTTACTATTTTCACACAACGTCTAAGTATGTGTTTGGATCGTTGGTGAGATCTAGGCTCCTTAGCTTGTGCGATAACATCATTGTTATCATAATAGAGACCAATGGGATCCACAATGCTAGGGACTATGCCAAGTTTATTGATCCAAACAGCTTCCTTTGCTGCACTTAAGGCAGCAATATACTCGGCCTCAGTTGTAGAATCAGCAACTGCATCTTGCGTTGAACTTTTCAAGCTCACAGTGCCACCATTTAAGCAAAACACATAACCAGATTGGAATCATTCATATTAAAGCGTCTCAGCACTTTGTCTATGTATGTACTCTGACTTAGGCCAAGCAGTTTTGTGATCTATCTCTATAGATTCTGATTCCTAATATATAGGTTGTTTCACCTAGGTCCTTCATAGAAAAGCATTTCCCCAACCAAGACTTTACTTGTTGCAGGGTAGGGATATCGATTCCAATGAGTAATATGTCATCTACATATAATACCAGGAATACGATCATGCTCCCACTAACCTTCTTGTAGACACAAGGCTCATCTTCGTTCTTGATGAATCCATACAGTTTTACTGTTTCATCAAGGCGAAGATTCCATGAGTAGGTCACAGGCTCATCTTGATCCATGAGTAATACATCACCTTGATCAGATATCCATATATCTCAGGTAGGTGACGCATCCTGCCTGACCTACGCTGGTCTTGTTCTACTTGAGCAGGTTGCTCTTACACAACTACTTGTGTTTCTTTCTCTAATTCCTCCATAGGTGTATCGATGCTTTGTGATTCTTGAATTTCTTCAAGCTCTACTTTCCTCCCACTGGTTCCTTTGGAATTAAAATCCTTTTCTAGGAAAACTCCAGTTCGAGCGACAAACACTTTGCCCTCCGAAGGATTGTAGAAATAATATCCTCTTGTTTCTTTAGGATACCCCACAAATAAGAATTTGTCAGATTTGGGCTCAAGCTTAGTTGAAATTTGTCGTTTCACATAAACTTCGCAACCCCAAATCTTCATGTAAGACATATGTGGTCTCTTACCACTCCATATCTCATACGGTGTCTTTTCAACCTTTTGGATGGAACATGGTTAAGTGTGTAAGCTGATGTCAATGGTGTATGTCCTCAAAAGGAGTTTGGAAGATTGGTGTGACTCATCATGGATCGGACCATATCCAACAGGGTCCGATTTCTTCTCTCAGATACACCCTTCCATTGGGATGTTGCAGGAGGAGTAAGTTGGGATAGGATCCCACACTCTTTCAGATGGTCATCAAACTCTAGGATTAAATACTCATCACTTCGATCTGATCGAAGAGTTTTAATATTCTTACCTAGTTGGTTTTAACTCGTTAGGTTTCACCCTTTTGTATTAATGTTATTAATAGGCATTTCAAGATCAAGGACATATAGTCCATTGTTCATTTGTGCAGTAGCATAGAATATATCATTCAAATAAATTGAGCAACAATTGTTCTTTATTATAAATGAAAAACCAAACTTGTCCAAACAAGCAATGGAAATAATATTCCTGCTAATTGCAGGTACATAATAACAGTTCTCTAACTGAATTATTAAACAACTAGGTAAAGTCAATACAAAAGTTCCTACGGCTAAAGCAGCAACCTTTGCTCCATAGCTAACTCGTAGGTCGACTTCACCTTTTGCCAAGTCTCTACTCCTTGTTAGTTCCTGCACATTTGTACAAATGTGAGAACCGCATCCAGTATCTAATACCCATGATGCAGAAGTAGATAAATTAATAACAAAATTACCTGAAGTTGAAGTCTCTACTCCATTCTTCTTATCTTCCAGGTACTTTGGGCAGTTCCTCTTCCAGTGTCCGGTCTTACCGCAATGGAAGCAGGTGCCTTCTTTTGCTATGCCTCCACTAGGCTTCAAAGCAGCAATGGGTCTGGGATTGGCAACTTCCTTGCCCTTCCCCTTATCACTCTACTTAGTGGGCCTTTTGTTCTGTCTCTTTCCATTTCCAATCATCAGAATGGACTTCCCTTTTGACTTCAGATTCTGCTCGGCAGTTCTTAACATGGCGAGCAGTTCAGGAAGAGATTTGTCCATATCAATCATATTGAAATTTAGGACAAATTGACTGAAACTATCTGGCAACGATTGCAAGGCGCAGCGGAATTTAAAAAATTTCTCCATTTAGTGATCCTTACGAATGGGCATGATCAGTGATAGAATCGTTACCTCTTGTGGCGATTCAAACCTTTGGTGCAGATCTCTGACAATGATCAAAACCTTTGATACAGATCCACGGGGCGATCATGAACGTTGAACGATGACAACGTCTCTACTCAGTCCACACGAACGGATTCCTTCAATCGCAGTGCTAGCTGTTATGAATGAAGGCTTTGAGTGAGAGAGAGATACGAAATTCCAACTCTTCAGTTGTGTTGTCTGTCTCAGTGAGTTACAATGCTTCTACCCAAGGGGTTCTATTTATAGAACCACTTGTGTGGGCTTCAAGCCAAAAAGCCCACTTAAGTGCATTTTGGCCCATATCTCATAAAATGCCAAAATCACTTAAGTATTTGGTACCTTACCATATTTCGTATTCTACTTAAGTACATCGTACCTTACGATGTTCCTTAATTATTCTATCTCTCATCAATCCGTCCTTTGTGTGTGACCCTATAGGTTTTCGCGACGTTGGCAATTATATTAAATCACGCATTTAACATAATAAATAGTGAGCTGTATCTAGCAACACATCACCGCTACCCAAGTCATGAAAATGTCATGTGATCTGACAAAACCTCCCGTGATAATAATTATGTGTATAATTACCCCTTTGCCCTTATGTCTATATTGAACACAAGGTATAGACTGTGTCACCCTTGTCCAGTTCAATATTGGGCCCATAGACATTTATCCTGTTACGCAGGATTGACAAATTCCATCTAGGACACTCATGTCCCTCAGCATGCTTTGTGGAGTACCCATCAACTGTCTTTATGGCTATCCAGTTACGGACAATGTTGGATCAGCAATAAAGCACTCGACTCTACATCTAGGATCCATAGTGGTTTCAGGTCGAAGAGTGGTATACACTATTATCACCATGAGAATAACTTATGACACTTTGCATAACTTTCTATATAGTATTCTCATAGCGGGTCAATCCGGTATAAATATTACTCCTAATATTCATACCTATGTTTAAGACTTGATAACTCTTTATCCATGATCCATGAGATGTGATCATCAGTCTACAAACATAATAGTCTTAATGCTTTAATGTTATCCCACTTCACACTAAAACTCGACTACAGATACTTTAAGAATAGTGTCCTTATGTTTAATGTGTTCTCATGATTAAGTCACACTTAATACATTAAACGGACTATCTATTCCAGGGACTTTATTAATCAACCATAGTAAAGAAGATGCCTTTTATTATTAATAAATAATTTGATACAAGTACCAAAAGTATTGGCCTCTAGGGCTTACACCAACATTACCCTCATCTCCCATCTCATCTGCTTCACCCTAACTCTCAATGTTAGGGTTAAGAGCTCAAAATACCCCTTTCCAGTTGGCTTGTTTGTCGAGGTTGATTTGACCCCTTGACTAAAGCCCAACCTTGTGTGAGCCACTTGTTTGCATATAGTGTGTGTGCTTGCTCTTGTGATTGCTTATTTGTTGTTTATCTGTTGTTCAACTTGCTGCCTGTGCGAGTTAGGATTTGCTTAGATACCTCAACCTAGGACTATTGTGGATTGTATGACAACTATTAGGCTCGAGTCAGTCTCCCTTTTAGTTTGTTATTCCCAGGTCTCTGGTTAGGAGAAAGTTTCTCCCCTGTTCAGGGGAACTACGTCGCCCTGATCCTCATACCAGATGAGGTACGTAGGCAGGAGATCGTGCGAGATCTCTTCGGGCACCCTTTTCTTTTTTGGTGTGTGTTTTCTTGTTTGGAGTCTGACGTAAGCCCAGCGATTGGCAGTTGGTTTCCTGTGGATTGTGTGTTTGAAGTCTGATGTAAGCCCAGCTATTGGCATTCGGTTTCCTTGTTTGTTTGTTGTGTGCTTGGAGTCTGACGTAAGTCCAGCGATTGGCAGTCGGTTTCCTGTGGGTTGTGTGTGTGGAGTCTGATGTAAGTCCAGCGATTGGCATTCGGTTTCCTTGTTTGTGTTTGTTGTTTGGAGTCGGACGTAAGACCAGCCATTGGCAGTCTGTTTCCATTTGCATGTTCGCTTTGACGTCTCAGCGTCTGTGCGTGTGTTTTGTTTCGGCGTGCGTTATCCGAACTACGGTAGCTCTGATTCTCATTCTAGATGAGATACGTAGGCATAGGATGCGATATCCTAGCGAGCCTGTTCCCCTCTTCTTCCATCTGTGTTTTATTCCAGCGTGCGTGCATTCTTTTTGAGCAGTTATTTAGCAACCTTATTCTTTTCTTCTGAGCGTGGATCCCGTCGAGTACGACGGACGTGGGGGGTGCTAATACCTTCCCCTTGCGTAACCGACTCCCGTACCTTGTAATCTTCGGTCGTAAGACCATTTCCTTTCCAGGTTTACTTCGAGCGTTTCTTTTCCCTCCTTTGGGATAAATAATGCACGGTGGTGGCTCTGTTTGTTTGTTTTTCCCGCCGGTTGTTTTTCGCGGATGCGACAGTGGTTGTTGATTGTTGTTATGTTGCTGGTACTGCTGATTATCTCTGAAGACAGGTGCTATGTGAGCCACCTGGTGCTGGTTACCGACGGGACACACGGTCTTCCTTTTCACAGAGGGTCTTCTTGGTTTCATATGGGAGGTCACATCATGTGCCTCTCCATCCTTCTTTTTAACAAACGCCTCATAACGTTTGGCAGAAGAGCCTTCTTCTCTTGTTAGACGCCCTTCTCTAACCCCTTCTTCTAGAAGCATCCCCATATTCACCATCTCGGTGAAGTCAGAAGGAGCGCTAGCAATCATCCGCTCATAATAAAAAGAACTCAAGGTCTTCAAGAAGATCTTAGTCATCTCTTTCTCTTCTAGCGGAGGCACAATCTGTGTTGCTACCTCTCGCCACCTCTGGGCATATTCTTTGAATGTTTCCTTGTCCTTCTGGGACATGGCCCTCAATTGATCCCTATCGGGAGCCATATCCACATTGTACTTGTATTGCTTGACGAAGGCCTCGCCGAGATCGTTGAAGGAGCGGATGTTCGCACTGTCTAAACCCATGTACCAACGCAGAGCAGCACCAGACAAACTGTCCTGAAAGTAGTGGATGAGCAGTTGGTCATTGTCGGTTTGAGTCGACATTTTCCTGGCATACATGACCAGGTGGCTGAGAGGGCAAGTATTTCCCTTGTATTTTTCAAAGTCATGGACCTTGAATTTCACAGGGATCTTCACATTAGGAACCAAGCAGAGTTCGGCAACAGACTTGCCAAAAAGATCCTTTCCTCTGAGAGTTTTCAATTCCTTGCGAAGCTCAAGAAACTGATCGTTCATAGAGTCCATCTTCTCATAGACATATGGGCCCTCAAACGGCTCAGAATGATAGATGGTGTCGTCTACTCTGGGCAAAGTATACACGACAGGAGGAGGAACAGCAAGGACCGGGCTAGATGCCGACATAGAAGCAAAGGTGGGAGCAGGACCCTCGGGCATGAAATTCGGAGGCATCCCCCACGGGAATCCGGCTGGCATGGCCGTTGGAGAAAAGTGTGCACTGGCCGCAGGCACAGTCGAGGAGACAATCTCAGAGATGACTGTCCTCTGGGGAGGAGTTGAAGGTGTTGGAGAAGACTGGCTCTGGGCAGCCATGAATGACTCCATCAAGGCACTTAATCTGGCCATTTCCTCTTTCAGCTCGCGGTTCTCTTGTTCCAAATGATCCATCAGTCTTGAAATGTTGGCTCTGGTGTAGTACCTGTGAGTCAGCTTGTCTTCAAAATAAATGAAGAACACAGAGTTAGACCACAGGACCAGAAACCGGGAACAAAACCTGCTTATGATGCATGCAATGCTTGTGCACATGATTTTTTCTTTTATTTCAAAGGAACTTTAGGGTTCTATTTGCAAAATTTTGGAAATATTAAACACTTTTATATGGAAACATAATATCTGGGAAATATTTTACACCAAAGAAGTACAACATTGGTAACCATATACAAGAGAAAAGGAAAATAATCATCCTATGGGTCCCTAGAAACAATCATCTAAAGCTCGGGACACAGGAAGATAAGATGCACGAAGCCTCTTCACCTCCCTCTCGTAGGCTGCTTCCATATCTGCTTTCTCCTTGGCGAGTCGATCGTACTTCCTTTTCCAAAACTTGGAAGACTGAGGAAGTAGAGAAGTCCATGCATCATCAGGATCATCAATAACCTGATGTTCGAGGAACTCTATCAAAGCATCCTTCTCCTTAATTTGCTGAAGCAACTCTTCTCGTTCACGGATCCAAGCACGTGATCGGTCTTCTTCTCTCAACTCCTCTACTCCCTGGTCAGGGAGGGTTGAAGGCCCAGCCATAACCAAAGGTGTAGGTCTTGGACACTCGTAAGGCATGAGATACTCAGACGCTCTCTTCCTAACCCAAGCAGTGTAAGGCTCCATAGCAACACAATTCTTAGGACCCAACTCCTTCCTTCCTTTCCTATGAATCTTGCACCAAGCGCGAACCATTTTGCCCTTCAAGTTTTGGGGATCTTTACCCTCCTAAAAGAACACACCCTCTAATAGAATGTTATTGGGTTTATCCTTTACGGGGAACCCAAGCTGACGACGTGCCAAAATAGAGTTGTAGTTAATCCCACCACATGTACCAAGAAGAGGTACATTGGAGAATTCACTACAAGAGTCGATAATCTGCACACTATCATACACACGGTTATACCAAGAGATATCATCATTAGTAAGAGACATAAGTCTCGTGGACCACCGTAGACATCTTTTGTTCTCCTTGAAGGCGACCGTCTGCGGTAAGTGAGAAATAAACCACTTATACAACAGAGGCAAACAGCACACAGCGGCACCACCACCCTTTGCATTCCTCATATGCAAAGAAAAGTAAGTGTCACCCAACAGAGTCGGGACGAGATTAAGAGTAGAGAAAACCCTAATAACGTTCACATCCACAAACTTGTCGATGTTGGGGAACAACACTAACCCATAGATGAGAAGTACAAATATGGCCTCAAAGGCGTCCTCACTCATGGCCTTCCCATACACAGTAGCTTGAGTAATGAGGAACTCAGAGGGGAGACCTTGAATTCCACCTTTGGTAGTCATATGAGCACCAACCAGAGATTCATCTATGTGCAACATGTCTGCTATCTCTTGAGAAGTAGGAATACTCTCCAAGCCACTGAACGGCAACTGGTCTAGAATCGGTATACCCACAAGGTAGGCATACTCCTCAAGTGTCGGCAAAAGCTAAAAATCCGGAAATGTGAAGCAACGGTACAAGGGATCATAAAACTGCACCAATACACTCATTAATCCTTCATCCACCTGAGTAGTCAGAAGAGGAAGAAGCTTCCCAAAACGTGCCTTGAAACCCAAAGGATCTAATACATAGGATGTCAGATTCCTTAACTCTTTCAAGTCGGGTTGTCTGAAACTGTACTTCTTTGTATTCCTTCGTTGTCTTTCCATGTCTGAAAATTTGCAAATAAACCCCTTAAGTTCCTTGAAAATTTTCTTCATTATTGATGATATGGATGAAAATGGGTGCATGAATGCAACAAACACACTCAAGGATCAAGCAGAGCACACCAATCAAAGGTCATGGGATGGATCATATCATCCTTAATATCAATCATCCATTTTGGTGGATTATGGTTTACACCTTATCAACACCCAAGTTCCATTGGTATTAAGGATACATGAACGGATCAACCACGAATCAAGGGTTTGTTGCGAGTCACGAGCATGGAGTCTCGGTTAAGAACCACCCAAAGGGAGTGTACTAGGGTTTAAACCGGCCAAACATGTTCTACAAGAGGTTCCCATAGTCATCATCCCATCTTTCGGATATTATCGGAGAAACGACTACTCGTATTCCAAAAAATATTCTCAAGAGAGACTCTTACGAGTGTAGTATCGCGTAACAATCGTATCAAATCTTACACTTGAACGATTTTCGCACTACATCCTAAGAATAGGCCAAGATGGGCTTGGTAAACTAAGGTTCTTGACTTCTAAGGTCTATATTGGAAAGAGTAATGTCTAACCACAACTACTTGTGTGACATTATTGATCCCAACATGACCTCCACCAAGTGAATGGACTTGCAAGTTAACTTGCTAAGGAATAACTCCACACAAGTCAACAAGACTATGCCATTCTCCTATCCTAAGTGCACTCGAGTTCGGGTATAGAACTCATCTCACAAAGATCACCAAGCACACAAGGAATTAATATCAAGCAAATCAATCATTACATACAATACAGTAATCCCAAATTGCACAAAAATATGTCACAAAATGATATACCATACAATACAACAAATATGAAAAGTAGGCAAAACCCATTGGGCAAACTTTTCTCCAGCAGAGTCACCACTTTTCTGTAGCGGGGTATTCGTTACCATTAGAGATATTGACTAAATCCAAGGTAAATCATACAAGTCGAGTCGCCACCGCACTTCTATTTATCCAAAGGAATGGTTAGAAAGCGAATAAAAACCTAAAAGTTTTATCGAATTAAAAACTAGTAAAAGATAGTCAGAGATCTGGGTAAGGGGGTTGGTTATGTAATGGGAAGGTGTTAGGCACCCAAAACATCCTAGGTACTCCTAGGGAGCCCTTTTCATACTTGTTGCCAGGTTGTTGTTTTGTGAAAGTTTATTTGTGCAAACATGATTGAAGAGATGAGAAGAGAATATACAAGTTATTTACATTTTGTGTTTGGATGGATAAACCCATTGCCTACGTACCATCTTAAAAAAGATTAGGATCAAAACCTCGTAGTTCGAGGTAAAAATCTCAAAATGAGTTGGTGAATTCATTGGTCCAAAAGTCTTAAGGTCTTTTGTTATCAAAGGGAGAAAACTCAACCTAAAACCATAAATCCACCATGTGAGGATAGCTTCAACATGCTAGTGAGGGGTTAACCCTATAATAAGCATGGAAGACTCATTGTCCATCACTAAGGATATAGGTGAGTATTACATCTACCACAAAGATAACTCAAACCTAATAACTAAAGGTTATGAAAAAAAGTTTTGATTAAGGAAGTGGCCATTTGAACCACAAAAGACTTTTGAATGGGTTATATTTACCAATTAGAAGTATATACAAAGTGGTCAAAGTGAACTTAAAGATTCAATTCAAAATCAGTATTATGAAAAGAAAGTTTGAAAATCAAAAGCATAAGGCTTAGGTTTCTAATGTTGAAAACAAGAGTTAAATGTTTGCACAAAAGTTTTGGCTTGGGTTAGAGTGGAGAGAAGAAGAAGAAGGGCTAAAGTCCTAAGCAAAGCAAAAAGGTGAGGGATAAGAAGCAAAACCGCAATGGAGTTCCTTTCTTGAGATCATATTGATGATCCAGGTAGCTCCCATCCTTTGGAATAAGCAAGCAAGTAAGCATAAACTCAAGTAATCAACAATCAAATGAACTCTTGGAAAGACTCCTCAATGTATCTTGGATATCTCTCTCTTGGAAGTTCATGGTAATGGTTCCTCAATTAAGCTCAAGTGGGGACTCCTATCACAAAGAAAACACACATCAAAAGGTTCTATAATACCATCAAAGAATGGACAAGAGGGAGTTTAGAATATAATCCTTTCAATGTTCATCTTCAAGCTTAAGCATTCTAAAGGCTCAATGCCTAGTTGCTCTTTGACTTTTTATAGCACTCTAAAGGCCCAATGCCTAGTTGCTCTTTGACTCCAAATTTGCATAGGGAAAGTCCTAAGGTCTAAGTCCATTTTGTCCAATTCTTTGCATTTGGTTCACAACAATCAAAACAAAACACAAACACAATAGTATAAACACAATTATGTGCTCAAGTGAGCAAAAGGCAAATGGCATTAACATAAACATATGCTCAAGTGAGCAAAGGGAAAAGCAAATGGATAATATGTGCAAAAGTAGTAAATTGCATAAAAGTAAAGTGCAAAAAGTAAATGTTAGTTGTTAATGATTAGTGTTAGTAGTTAGTGTGCCATAAGGCAAATTTAGCGCTATGTTAAGCAATCGTAATTGGACTTATGTAGAAGTCACAACTATCTGAGGCCGGTCAATAATAATGTAGGCAACAACATAAGTTAGAAGTCTTAATTAGTGAAGCAAGTTCCAACAACTTGCCATGCCAAAAAGAAGAAGAGAATTGATCTTGTATTGGTTTAAGCCTTTTGCATAATTTAGGAAACAACCTATCCTTAATGCAAAGCCATTCACTTGATCAATTGATCAAGATGAATTAGATTTGAATCAAGGAATATTAAGCCTCCCTAATCAATGCTAACTTATCAATCTTCAACTCATTGATCAAAAAGAAAAAGAAGAAGAAGAAGGAAGAGATGAATAATGGAAAAGGAAATGGAAAGAATAAAGTGCATAAGGTGAAATATACCAATCCATGTGTATTGACCAAATGACATTGAAAAGTCAAAGTCAAACAATGAGAAATCAGAAATGAGATGAAGATTGGAGGTCAAACAATAAGCAAAATATTTTTGGCATTTTCAATATTAAAATAAACTTGAATAAAAAATAAAAGAAAGGTCAAACTTCAAAATCACTTCAAATCAACCTTGAGAGGTCCAAGTGATTTATCCCAAGTTCAACAAGGTCAAACAAAGTTTGACAAAAAATTTCAGCATTTTTAAAAGTCAGAAACTATTTTTAATCAATTAAAAATGAATAAAAATAACCTAATTGGACTAAAATCTCAAATCAATTGAAAAATTGATGAGAATATTTTTCATAGATCCATCATCATTCAAATAGGTTAGGAAAATATTTTTGTATTTTTTGGATATCAAAAACAATTTAAAATGAATTAAAAATAACCAGAAAAGAGAAAATTCACAAAAAAATATCAAATGACAAAATAAAAAATATTTAAAATCATTTTTAGAAACTAGAATTAAAATGGAGAAGAATACAATTGGCCCCATATTTTTTGGATTAAAAATAAAGAAGTTATGAATTTTTGAAAATAAAGGAAATAAAAGAAATTAAAACAGAAATTAGAAAATTCAAAAAAACAAGGAGCGTCTGATGGAACTCATTAATTGACGTGACAACATCTAATGATCCAGAAGCGCGTTTCCATGGTAGGCCAAAGTCAACAGCGAAACACATGGCATTAAATCAAGTAATCCAAACGCATGGCTGAGATTAAAACGTGGGATGTGCATCCAACGATCCAGATTGAATCTGGCATGGTGGACGGTGGCCAGCGCCAGCGTCTTCTCCGGCGAGCACTCAAGCTCCGGCCAGAGTTGCAGGTCCTCCAAACTCAACCAAAATCCACGATCTAGGTACCAAATTAAAGCTGGGGTGATGTACATCACCCCTGTACCATCCATTTCTACTCTAGATCTCCATAGTGAGAGAAATCAGAGGTTGAAACTTGATGGTGTTCATCATGAACTTGTTAGATTTTAAAAATTGAATACATAGCAATGATGCCTCTATGGAGAGGACTTCAGACAACACAATAGCCAAGCAAATAGATCAAAGAATAGTGAGTTTCGAAGAAAAAACCAATTGAAGAGAACCTTTAAATTGTGGTGATCTGAGCTTACTTCCTTTGGCCAAACAGAACTTCAATGGATTATGAGAGAGAGGTCTAGGAACTTTAGATCTAGAAATTCAACCAGATTTAGTTGAATTTCAGATCTGAGAAATTTGAATGAAAATGAAATAGTTCCTTTGGTGAGAGGTTTGGTTTTCAATTCAACAGCATTTCAGGTTGATTCATGGATGAAATTTGAATGGAGTGAGGTCCTATTTATAGATGTAATTGCAAGGAGAGTGTGATTCAATCCGTGTGCATGAAATTGGATATTCATTGCATGGGCTTGCATGATCATTCAAAAAGCCCAAATTCAATGCCAAATGCAATCTGAAATCATACCAAAGTGAATTGACGTGTAATCTGAATGGCAATTGCTTGTGCATGGAATTTTGAAGTGTTATGCATAATTGAACTAAAAACTTCTCCTCTTCGAAAATACCATTTGCCAAATCCAAACATGAGCATGTGAGTAATGGTTGGAAAGGTTTTGATCTAAGGAACAATTGTTATGTTGGGCAAAAATCCATTTGAAATGTGGAAATTGGTGAATTTTGAGTTTAAAGTGCAAGGTGCAAAACATGTAAAGGCAAAGTTTCTAAATTTGACCAATGTTCAAGCCCCTCTGTTTTGATGATGCAAGACTCAAATGGAAAAACCTCCAACATCAAAGTTGTATATCTTTTTAAGACAATCAAAATGGACTTAAATTTTGCATCATTTGGATTTTTTATGAAAGCGTTATGGGCACTTGAAGTTGGACTTTTTTTGCCTTTTAATGCATTTGGTCCAAAAGGACCTATAATGTCTTGCATTATCACATGTATTTCCTTTGAGATTTTGAAATTTTGTTCAACATAACATTTGAAGTAGACATCTTAATATTTCCAATTCATTTGATCCCACCTCAAAATCATAAAAAATGAATGAGTTATGTCCTTGGGAAGTTGACCCAAAATTAGGGTTTTAGTCAAAATGACCTATAATGTATTAGAATGGATGATGACCTTCCAAGCTTCAAATCAATTTTTGATGAACATGAAAGTTGTTCATATTGTCCTTAGGAACATTTTTGATTTTGGAATCATCTCCATTTGACCAAACATAAAAAGTTAGGTCTCAGTGTATTTCAAAATAGTCAGATGAATTGATGATTGAGGACACTCAAATAAGCTCAAATATGCATGAAATGATGAATTAAAGAACTTCCCTTGATTGTATTTGACCATGGGTTGAGGTTGCTTCATGAGCAAGGCATTGTGGTGCACAGATGAATTAGGGTTTCTTTGGGGAACAAAACCTCAAACCCTTTGACTTGCTTTGATCAAAATGATGAATTGAGATACTAGGGAGGCATATTTGATGGATGAGAGCTTTGGGAACCATTACCCTGCTTTCTTTCATCTTCTCTTGGCCATATCTTTGTACCAATGATCTCCTTGAAACTTTGGACCTTGTGATTGCCCAAGCTACAAACAAAAGATGTTAGTGACATATTTGTGTGCTTTTGGTTGATAAACAAAATAATAAAAGCAATGATATACAATTCAAACATGCTTGGTGATCTCAAACCACTCACAAGAGGTCCCACCCAAAGGTAAGGGGAACCAAGATGCCTATGATCCTTGAGGCAATGCAAATGCAATGTTATGATGCCATGAGGGATCTTAGGGAAAAAACTGGGGTCTTACAATACTAATATAAAAATGAGGGATCAAAACCCCGTAGTTCGGGGTAAAAATTTCAAAGAGATTGGTGGATTGATTTTAACAAAAGTTTAAAGATCTTTTGTTATCAATGGGAGAATACTCAACCAAACATCCATCGATAATTGTAACACATCAAAATTTGCCCTCCTCTCTTGGGACTAGCTTAGCATATTGCATATCATTTTTTAGGACATTAGTCATTGAATCTTTGCATATCATGTGGCTACATTGGGCAAGTCATCCTCCTAGGTCTTGATCAGAAGATAAAGAGGTTAAGATGCAAGCTGAGGGTTTCATTGAACTGATCACCAATCATCTGAGGGTTGGTGCTTCATATTAGGGTTTCTTGGTTCCTCAAGGAGGATTGATCATTATCTTGGTTGAAATGGTACATCATCATCATCATGGTATCATCATCACCAAGGGATTCATTATAATTGATCAGATTCCTTGAGATTAGGGTTTTGACCTCTGGTCAACCCTAATCATCTATATTGTGCCAATCAGGGCTTGTCAAGGAGATAAGGTCTTCATTGAGATGAGAGATCATTCTATGGTTATAATGAGCTTATGGAAGCTAGGGTTTCATCATTAAGCCATTTCATCAGGAGATTGAGGCTCAAGTTCATCAGTACATAGCCAATTCATCTATCAGTCAACCAAAGGTCAACTGATGGATTTGGAGATGGGAGAGGGTTAGAGACACTTAATTCATGTCCAAACAAGTTTCATTTGACATTTCAAAGATCAACAATGAAGAAAATAAAGTCAGATGAAAACTTTCCAAAAATAGAAAGTGACTTGTAATTCAAAATTGCCAAAAATGGAAAGGTTTTCTCCTTAAAATTACATGTACAAAAATGCTTCAAATGAAATTTTGTCCAACATTAAAGTTGTAGATCTTGCTCTCACCTTTCCAAAAAGTCCAATAACATGAATTTCTCATTTATGGTTAGCAAGTTATGATCAAATCTTTGTCAAGAAAATATGAACTTCAACAAGGCATAACTTTTGCATCACAAGGCCAAATGGAGTGAGACTTTTTGGAGCAATTTTATTTTGATGTCCTCTATCCAAAACAAGAATTACATGTCATGAAAACTCATCACAAAAAAAGTGCATTTTTCACTTGACTTAATTTGAATTTTGGAGGGAAAAAAGGCACTTTGAAAAATATTCATTGTATTCACTCAATTCCACTTGCATTAGCCTCTGCATCACATTTCCAATTGAATCAAAACAGAAAAATGCACTTTTACATTGATATGAGCACATGTGAGGGTGGATTGCAAATTGGTCATAAAACTTGGTTTTCACTTAAACCTTTGCAATTACACTAATTGTGATTAGCAACATGTTTAACATCACATATAAAAGCTAAATCATAATTGTTTCATTGCTAATCATAACAGAATTTGGAGATTGAGATCTAGATCCAAAACTTTTTCATTTTTCTCTCAACTTTCTTCATCAATTTTCTTCATTCTTTTTGCCTTGCCTTCAATCTATTCATCATCTACATGCATACTTGAAGTGGATTGAAGCCAAATCTTGGAGAATTCTTGAAGAATTGTGGCTGTTGAAGCTTGAATATTCACATGGCAGTTGGAGATTTCATCGTGTTCAAGCACTGTTGAGCTAAAGCCTTGCATTCATTCATCTTCCTCATCATCATTGAGCATCTGTTTTGCCTTTCCAAAGCCTGAAAATCACGAATCCAACTCTGCATTCCAGCTCAGGTCAGAATTCGATACTCTCAATTCTTGCAATTATCATGTGGTTCTTGTAGATCTTAGCACGTAGGTCACACTGCACTTTAGATCTCTCGATTTCGTCAAGAATTGATTGAGTTATGCTGATTTTAAAATTGATGTATGAAACTTCTTTGAGTCGATCCGTCCATATTAGTTAGAATTAGGCTTAACGGATGTTAGCATGTTGTTGTGCTTGGAAAGATGAAGCTATTGATGTATGCATTTTTGATTTCTGTGATATTTGTTCATGTGCTGGAAATTTGATGATGAACTTGATGAATGCGCGCATGAACCCTAATTTCCTTGCCCAGAACTCATGTTTGATCCACTGGCCGTGTGTTTGCATGGATATCGCAGTTTGTGAGCCATGTAGCCAATCAAAACGTGACACCTCATTTATTGAAACGCAGCGCTTCAGATAGCGCGCGTTGTATTTGAATTTGGACGGAGTTCGATACTCCGCTCCAGCATCTCATGTATTGGCTTGGCATTTTATTTTCACATAAGCTTCACATGTTCATGCTTGGTTCTTTCACATTTTTTATTTTTTCTTATCATTAGAAAATTCATATCTCCCAAAATATTTGTCCAATTAACATGAGGTTTTTTCCATTGTGTTCCTTGTGATCTCTAGTATTTTTTTGATGATTTTTATGAAAATTGTGCACGTGTGGAATCTGTTTGGGCTTAGGATTTATGTGAACATGTGTTTTGTTACACCTTGCTTGCCATTTTGATCATGAAATGATGATGCTTAATCCAAAATTCTTGAAATTTTATATGTGTAAACTAGACACCTTGAGGAGCATTTTGGTATAGAGTTTATGATTTTTGCATTCCTGGTTTGTGAGATATGACCTGATCAATATGGGTGTGACAATTTGTGTCACACCATTTCTTGTCCAATTTGTGGATTTTCATTACCATGCCATATGAACTTGGATTGATGTGAATTTTTGCATGTTGACTCTTCTGAATGTTAGGTTCACTTGTGAAGTTTTGTGGTTTTTTTGAGTGCATTTCCAATTTGTTTGAGAATTTCCTTTCTGTTTGACCAATTGTGGACTTTTTGTGAGTCATGATCTTATATGATTTTTGAAATTCTTGATATGTATTGGATGGACCTGAAATTTTACACATGTATTCTAGACATCTTGAAGTGTGCCATGGTTTTGGTTTGATGCATTTATCATGTTCCTACTCTGTTTTGTGCTTGCTGGAAGTTGATGCATGATTTTGTGCCTTGTATGAGCTTGTTTGAACATGCTTTGATTTAGGGAATTTATTTGACATGCTTCCCCTTGTCCAAATGGCCTGGAATTTGGTGTGATAATCATGTGATGAGTGCTGTTTAGCCATGATTTTTCCTGGGATTTATTGAATTATTTTTGATTGGATTTGGATTGATTCATTCTGTTTGGTCCAATGAGCTTTGAAATTGCATGCTTTGCACTATTTCTTTTGTGAAATGAAATTGGTGTATGATATGAACATGAGACCAATTGTATTTGTTTCTAATTTGATTGAACTTGATTTGTGCTAATTTTCATGTTATGTTTTGAAATATTTCTCCCTTTTTGACCCTAGGCTTTGTCCTAGGGGTTTGCTTCTCATGTTTGAGTTGTGTTTTCAGGACAAAGGGCATATGGCATGGAGGAATTAATTCACTTGGCTTGAGTTGTTTATTTGATTGATGTTGATTAACATTAAGTTTGTTTTGTAGGTGGCTTCTAATTCATTTGTGTTGAGCCTTGGCTTATGCTTTGCTTGATGCATTGCTTGTGTACAGTTAACTGTTGGCTTTTAGTTTGTCTGTTTGACTGTTTGGGCTGAATACTGACTGAGCTAGATTGATTTCAGGTACATTAGTTGCTATAGTTCATTGTGAACTTGCTTGTGTTGTTGCTTAGTTGCTTAACCAATTGAGGTAGAATTCCTTTTCTCCATGTAGTCTAGAAGACCTGGCCTGTTACTTGGCCAGGCACCTGTCTGAAGTTCTCCTTAAGAGGCAATGCTTGTGCTTGTTTATCTTTGTCCCCAAGCAGGAAAAGACCTTTGTTAAGGAAATTGGCAGATACAAGAGATGTGCAATCCATCTCCTGCTATTCAGTCGAGTCATCCCTTTGCTCACACAACTGGTGTTGATGCATGGTGGATATTAACCCAAGATCCATGTTGAGTCAGTCATAAGTGTAGAAGGGTTCCCACTTTATGAACCCACACTTCCTTTGTCTAAAGCTCTCCCTGGCCAGGGATAAGAGCTGTGAGGAACACCCCTCACTCCCATTTCATCTGCTTCACCCTAACTCTCAATGTTAGGGTTAAGAGCTAACATCACCTGATATAGTTGGCTTGCTTTTGCAGCCTAACCCTTGTGTGAGCCCACTTTGTCTGTATATAGTGTGTGCTATTTGTGATTGTTTGCTTTGATTGCTTTGCCTGTCTAGGATTAGCTTGCTTCCTGTGCAAGTTAGGATAGAAACCTTAACATAGGGCTATGATGCATGATAACTATTAGGCTCGAGTCCAGCTCCCTAGTAGTTTGTGTTTCCCAGTCTCTGGTTAGGCTAGAATTTCTTTCCCGTTCAGGGGAACTACGTCGCCCTGATCCTCATACCAGATGAGGTACGTAGGCAGGAGGTCGCACGAGATCTCTCCGGGCACCCCTTTTTTTCTTTTTGTGTGTGTTTGCTTGACAGTTACTAGGCTCGAGTGCCTGACTCCTTAGTAACTTGTTTGTTTGTTAACCCTCTTGTGTGTCGAGATATGGATGTAAGACCAGCGATTGGCTGTCCGTATCCTGAGTGTGTTTGTTTGGTTCGGAATCTGATGTAAGTCCAGCGATTGGCGTTCGGATTCCAGGTTTGCCTGTGTTTGTGTGTGTTTTGTTTGGCGTGCGTGAGCCGAACTACGGCAGCTCTGATTCTCATTCCAGATGAGATACGTAGGCATAGGATGCGATGTCCTAGCGAGCCCTCTCCCCTCTTCCTCCACCTGTGTTGTCTTCAGCGTGTGTGTGTGATGTTTGTTTTAGCAACCTTGTTCTATCTTTTGAGCGCGGATCCCGTCGAGTACGACGGATGCGTAGAGGTGCTAATACCTTCCCTTCGCATAACCGACTCCCGATCCCATTCTCTTTGGTCGCGAGACCATGCTTTTCCCAGGTTTACTTCGAGCGTTTCCTTTCCCTCTTTTGGGATAAATAACGCACGGTGGCGGCTCTGTGTTGTTTTGTTTTAGCCCGCCGGTTGTTTTTCGCGGATGCGACAGCTGGCGACTCTGTTGGGGATTAAGAAGTTGACCTGTTGCTGGTCCATCTTCCCTAAGCGAGTCTCTCCTAGCGTTCTGGGATAGTTTAGGTTGCTTGTGTTGCTTTATTTATTGCATTTATTATTATGTTGTGTATATATTTGCATAAATATTTGCATGCATCATACTATCATGTTGCCGTCCTCTGTACAGGTGGTTCCTCTGTTTTGGGGTGGGTGTTCTGAGTGGGGCTAAAACCCAGGCCCGAGTACAACCTAGGATTAGTGTGGTCTCATGTTGCCTCCTTCATGTTAGGTCAACATGTGTTTGGCAATGTGATGTACCACAAGCCGGACGAGGTTCATTTGATAGTGCCCTTCCTTTGTGGAGTATCCACTTTGGTTGTGTCACTTCATCTGAACTATTGCCTTCGGTGACCGATCTTTCCCGGATCTTTGGTTTAGACGATCTCAGGAGAGCTACAATGGCACACCCGAAAGGGCAAACCCATTGAGTATCTTTGCCCGATTGTCGAGACTATTATCCGCCTTAGGATGACCTGATTAGAATTTACCTGTGAGGGGAGGGTGATTCTTACAGATGCATGTTCAAATGGTGACTTTGATGGTGACTTTTGGTTCCGTTGATCAGAGTCATATTTATAAGTCGGATTTATGGACATTTATTTCCGAGACGTCGAAGTGCTGTCCGCGTTATTTATCAGTGGGGATCCGTTTATTTCAGGATTCCCCGGGCCGATTCAGAGGATTGTGGTTATCTGCTCAGAGATTGTCTGGTGATGATGGTGATGTATCTTTCAGTTCCGTTTATTTCGGAACCCCCAAGTCAGATTTGTGGTTACATATTCCTTCAGATGGTTGTGATCAGTTCAGAGATCAGGCTTCAGTGCAACAGATGTTCAGATAACTTGGAGGATGGCACTATGCATTGCATTCATTCATCAGCATCATCGCATTTTGCATTTACCTGCATCTAACCCATGTTTATCCATATGCAGGGACATTTTTGATCGAGATCCTAGTTGAGAGATTTCCTTGCTCAGACATGAGGACCGGTTTGAAGCATGACGTCGCCTACAGTTTCTTTGACCCAGAGATTGGTGTGCTGAGAGATATGATAGCCTTGATTACACCCGACCATGTGGGGATGTTCCGTGAGGCATACGGTGGTATTCTGAAGCTGGTTTTCAGGCTCACAGACAGTGACAGGAGCGCCATTCATACTCTTCTTCAATTCTATGACCCGGGTTTGAGATGTTTTGTGTTCCCGGACTATTTGTTGGGGCCTCTGATGGAGGACTATGCCAGCATTTTGGGTATTCAGATCCGAGATCAGATTCCTTTCTGTGCCATTAGGGGAGAGCCTGACATCCTTGGGATTTCCCGTGCTCTTTATTTGAGTCCGGAGATGATCAAGGAGGGTTTGAAGGAGAAAGGCAAGTTACCTGGTTTTCATCTGAGTTTCTTGGAGGCTAAAACCAAGGAACATGCTATGTTGAGTAATTGGAAGACGGTTTGTGCCTTGATCGCTGTGAGCATTTATGGGACCATTTTGTTTCCTAATCAGAAGAACTTCGTGGACATTAATGCCATCAGATTGTTTATGCAGAGGAATCTTATTCCTACTCTGGTTGGAGATGTCTATTACTCGGTCCATAATCGGAACGAGAAGCGGCGTGGGGGACTGATCAGATGTTGTGCTCAGCTGCTGTATAAGTGGTTTATGGGGTATTTGCCTTCTAAGGGTGTCTTTGCTTTTCTTGATCCTACTGTCAAGTGGTCATTCAGATTGATGGGTTTGCGAGCCGCTGATATAGCTTGGACTCACAACGGTATGGCGGGACGAGATTTCATCTGCAGTTGTGGGAGTCTTCCCAATGTACCTCTTGTAGGAGTTCAGGGTTGCATTAATTACAACCCGGTGCTTCTTAGGAGGCAGATGGGGTTTGCTGTGGAGGGTCCTCCTCTTGGATGTGAGATTCAGGAGTCCTTCTACTTCCCGATTGAGGGCAATCAGGCCAAGCTGAGGCAAGTGTTGGATGAGTGGCGTGACATTCAGAGAAAGGGCAAAGTTCCTTTTGGCAAGGTTAATAGCCGGTATTTTCCTCTATTTGATGATTGGCTTCGGAAGAGATTTAAGCTCACGTATCTACCGTTTCCTGGAGGTGATCCTTGGTGTCCTTTGATTGAGGGTCCGCGTTCTTCTGTCAGTATGGAAGAATTCCTCGAGATGAAAAGAGCCAGAGATCAGTTGCTTGCAGAGAAAGCTGAATTGGAGATGAGTGTTGCTCGGATTCAGATGTCTAATTAGGAGATTAGAGTGAGGATGGAAGATCAAGACAAGCGACATGCCTTGGAAGTGAAGCGCTTTGAGATGGATACAGCTTACTATGGCAAGGTCAGGCAAGCATTGGAGTCGTCTACAAAGGAGCACGACATCACCAAGGAGAGATTGGCTAGAGCTTCAAAGGTCATCGAAGATCAGAAGAGGAGGCAAATCCTCGTGAGAGATCAGAGGGAAGATAGAGTCAGAGTCCTCATTGCTGAGTGGGAGGCAAAGCTAAAGATTAAGGAAACAGAGAATGTGCAGATCATCGCGGAGAGAGATCATTATATCACCGAGAGGGATCATTACATTGCTGAGAGAGATCATTACTTCAGGCAGATGAAGATTCACCAGAAGGAGGTGGGGAGATTACAGCAGGAGAACACCGAGCTCAGGTTCGCCATAGAGTTCGCGAAGATGGTTGATGATATAGGGCCTTCTGTGGGACCTTCATCAGGATAGACCTTTCTCATTTGTGTGGATTACCGTCAGGCCTGTTGACGGAATTCATTTGCTTGTATTTCCTTTCTGATTCTGGAGAATTGTATTTGAATTGTATCCGCTTTGATGTATGACTGTGGCACTTATTGTGTGTTTTTGATATGCATGGTTATTTTTCATTCAGTGATCAATCTTCAAGCTTTATTTGCTTTCCCGTATGCACTCACACAGCACGCACATGGTTGGGTGGTATTTTGCTAAATCATATATCTTCGATCTGTATGATGAAATCAAATGATGAATGTCAAAATATTGCTGCCGGCATATTATTTGTCTCGATGAAGCCAGGATCGAGAGATAAAGTGTTCCTCATGTGGATAAACATTGCATTCATGCATGATCATAATAACGTGTTTTTATTTTGCAGGTATCAGTTCTAACATGCTTGATTGTTTCAGGAATCATTGCTCGTGCTCGCAGAGTTGTACCTTTACACTCAACACGCCCTCACAGATATTTCACCCGACGCAACACTCCAAGGCTGATGGATCTCCCTAATTCAGATGTTCTCGAGCTGAAAGATAAAATGAACGACTTGATCAACATCATGCAGGGTTTTGCAGTTGGTCAGAAGGCATTGGCTGATAAAGTTGAGAAGCTCGAGCGGGCTTCAGCTGCCAATAGTGGTGTTAACCTGGATGGTGTCTCCAACCAGGGGCTTGGTGGTTCGAGGGAAGGCGGAAAAAGAACGACTGTGGGTGTAGTGAATAATGCTGGTGGTTTTGGCGTCGCCACAGGTGGTCAACCCGGTCAGATGGGTAACAATATGAAAGACAGTCTGTTCCCTCCATTCTTTGGGGTTGAGGATGATAGGGAGGAAGACAGAGAAGCTGATCAGTTTTCTATGCACAACGAGCCGTTTGGGCAATATGGTGTCCAACCTCCCAACAAAGAAATTCAATTGCTGGCAGAAAAGATCAGAGCTCTTGAAAGCTATGCCACTCCTGGGGTTGTGAATATGTCAAACATGGGGCTGGTCGAGGGGATTGTGATCCCGCGGAAATTCAAGGCACCCGCTTTTGATAAATACAATGGGAGTTCCTGCCCGGAAACTCACCTTCAGGCTTTCGTCCGCAAGATCTCTGCATACACTATGGATCAGAAGTTGTGGATGTACTTCTTCCAAGACAGTCTGTCCGGAGGATCCTTGGAGTGGTACACCAAGCTTAAATCTGCTGACATTAAAAGCTGGCAGGATCTTGGTGATGCCTTCTTTAAACAATATCAATTCAACGCTGATATGGCTCCTAGTCGTACCCAGCTGCAGGGTATGTCTCAGAAGTCAAGCGAGGGGTTTAAAGAATACGCTCAAAGATGGAGGGAGTTGGCTGCCAGAGTGCAACCTCCATTAGTGGACAGAGAGATGTCTGATCTCTTTATGGGTACCCTTCAAGGGGCGTTTGCTGAGAGGATGGTTGGTTGTCCAGTGACCAACTTCGCAGACATAGTGGTGGCCGGAGAAAGGATTGAGAGCTGGCTGAAGCTCGGAAAGATACAGGGTGGTAATGCTTTGTCTTCAGGATCGAAGAAGCCCTTCGGTAACGGCCAGAGGAAGAAAGAGGGTGATACAAGTGCGGTGTACACTCAGAGAGGACCCAGTAGGGATCGTTACTTTCAGCACAACGCTGCGGTAACTATTCCTGCTGATAATCAGCCTGCACAACAGCAACAGCAGCAACCACAACAACAAAGGCAACCGTTTCAGCAGAGACCTCAGAGGGCTGGATATCAAGTCAGGGGGAGAATGAATGATAGGCATTTTGATAGGTCGCCTGTGACCTATTCTTTCCTATTGAAGAAGCTGAAGGATCTGGGGTTGGTACAATTGAGAACTCTGGCACCTTTGAGACCTGATCAAAGGCCAGCCATCTTTGATGAAAATGCCAAGTGTGAATTCCATTCGGGTGCTCCTGGGCATACTGTAGAAGACTGCAAAGCTTTTAAGCATGTAGTCCAAGACTTGGTGGATTCAAAGGCTATCAATTTCGCTCCGTCTCCCAATGTAAATGCTAATCCCATGCCCGCGCATGGTCAAAGGGGGGTGAATGCTATCTCCGAGGAGAATAGGATTGGGTTGTTGTCTGTTGATCAACTGAAGACTCCGTTGGCTGAGGTCAAGAGGCAGTTGTTGTTGAATGGGGTCAATCCGGGCTGTGGTGTTGATTGTGCTGCGTGCATTGTTGCCCCTGAGGGGTGTATACTGTTGAGAGAAACTGTCCAAAGGCTGATGGACGAAGGAAGTGTTAGGGTTGAGAAGGTTGATATGGGGAAGGAGGATGTCTCCACCATAACTATTTACTTTGACCCGGTTGATTTGTCAACTCTGGCGGAGGCGGCTCCAGTTACTATCACGATACCTGGACCAATTCCCTATGACAAAGATGATGTCGTGCCGTGGCATTATGGTGGGGAAGTCTATTGCAACGGAGAGAAGGTAGAGGATCAGACTGCAGGTGAAACCACCATTTCAAAGGTGGATAATGCCGGTCCCAGTGGTTTCACTCGCAGTGGAAGACTGTTTGCTCCTGATGCCTTGAGAGGTGGGGAAGGAGAAAAAGAGAAAAAAGATAAGGCCGAGGCTTTAGCCAGGGCGAAAGGAAAACAAGCAGTGGTGAATGATGGTACTCCCGTGGTGACACCGACGCTTGGAGGGTCGGAGGAAAAACTTGATGATGATGCAGAAGAATTCCTAAGAATCATCAAGAAGTCTGAGTACAAGCTTGTGGACCATCTGCAACAAACTCCTTCCAAAATATCAATTCTATCTTTGCTGCTGAGCTCTGAGGGGCATAGAGAGGCTTTGATGAAAGTTCTGAAGAAAGCCTATGTTCCTCAAGAGATAACGATTAACCAGTTGGAGACGGTGGTGTCTAATGTTCATGCCAGCCATGGGCTGGGTTTTACCGACTTGGATCTAACTATAGATGGAAGGAATCATAATCGGGCTTTACACATTGCAATGGAATGTAAAGGAGCGGTGCTTTCGCATGTGCTGGTTGATACCGACTCCTCTTTGAATGTGTTGCCGAAGAAAGCCTTGGCGAAGCTGAATTGTGAAGGGTTGATCCTGACGCCCACTGATCTGATAGTGCAGGCTTTTGATGGGTCGAAGCGGGCTATATTTGGAGAAGTTGAGCTTCCGGTGAAGATAGGCCCAGAGGTGTTCAAGTCTGTTTTCTACGTCATGGATATTCAGCCGGCATACAGTTGCCTGTTGGGTCACCCATGGATTCATGCTGCAGGGGCAGTGACTTCGACTTTGCACCAGAAGCTGAAATATATTTGGGAAGGGCAGGTTGTCACTGTCTGCGGAGAAGAGGATATCTTTGTCAGCCACCTTTCATCTTTCAAGTACGTTGAAATGGACGGTGAGATATGGGAGACGCCGAGTCAAGCGTTCGAAATCGTCAAGGTGGAGAATGCTCTTTTTGCAAAAGAAGAGGAGAAACCGTCCATATCTTCATACAAGCAGGCCGCTGAGGTGGTGAAGAGTGGAGAGGCTCCTGGTCGGGGGAGGATGATGGACATCTCCGCCAAGAAAGACCGCTTCGGAGTGGGTTATCAACCAGGCAGAGGCTCGTCAGGACAAGGCAGAGGACGCCGTACGTCCGTCACATTCACTAGTGCCGGAATGCTGGATCCGGATCACATTTGCATGGTGGGTGACGAAACTGATAGTGACTGTGAAATTGACCGGTGGATAAAACCGTGCGCACCAGGGATGGGAATCCAGAACTGGAAGGCTGAAAAGATCATCACGGTCACTCTACTCAAAGAGTAATAATTTCTTGTTTTCGATTTTATTTGCATGAAAACCTTGCGTGTTGCCCGACACGTAATGGTTCATTGTAAGGGCCACCTCATGTTTAAATTTTGCAAGTCTTGCATCATCAATAAATGGATGTTTTTCAGTTAAAAGCGGTGTTCCCTGTTTTTCATTTATTTTTACAGTTTAAAAATAAAAACAAAATAAAAATGGCAATGTTTTCATTTTTCTTTTCAATTTGTCTCGCTCTGGTTCTAAAGCAATGCATGAATCCACATTCATGCAGATGCGATCATTCTCCGGATCTCATTGATAACAATCCTGTTACACCCTCATATGACTTCGACAATCCGATTTATCATGCCGAAGAAGAAGGCGAAGAAGATTGTGAACTGCCAGGGGAATTAGCCAGGTTGTTGTAACAAGAGGAGAAGGTGATTCAGCCGCATGAAGAGCAAGTTGAAATTGTGAATTTGGGTACCGACGAGGTCAAAAAAGAAGTGAAAATCGGGGCTGCTTTGGAGGAAAGTGTTAAGAGCAGGCTGGTAGCATTGTTGAAAGAGTATGTCGACATCTTTGCCTGGTCTTATCAAGATATGCCAGGGTTGGATACCGATATCGTTGTGCACAAGCTACCGTTGAGAGCGGATTGTCCTCCAGTGAAGCAGAAGTTGCGCAGAACTAGACCTGACATGGCGATGAAAATTAAAGAGGAAGTGGAGAAGCAGTGGGATGCTGGTTTCCTTGCTGTCACTAATTATCCGCCATGGGTCGCGAACATCGTGCCAGTTCCGAAGAAGGATGGGAAAGTGAGAATATGTGTGGACTACCGAGATCTGAACAGAGCTAGCCCGAAAGATGATTTTCCATTACCTCACATTGACGTGTTGGTAGACAATACAGCTCAATTCTCGGTGTTTTCCTTCATGGATGGCTTTTCTGGCTATAACCAAATCAAAATGTCGCCAGATGATATGGAGAAAATAACGGTCATTACACCGTGGGGCACTTTTTGTTACAAGGCGATGCCATTCGGTCTCATGAACGCCGGTGCTACTTATCAGAGGGCCATGGTGACTTTGTTTCATGATATGATTCATCATGAAATTGAATGCTATGTTGATGACATGATAGCAAAGTCCCAGACAGAAGAGGGGCATTTGGTAGATCTGGCCAAGTTGTTCGACCGGTTGAGACAGTTCAGACTGAGGTTGAATCCGAACAAGTGCACTTTCGGAGTGCGGTCCGGTAAATTGCTGGGGTTCATTGTAAGTGAAAAAGGAATCAAGGTTGATCCTGCTAAAGCAAAAGCGATAAGAGAAATGCCTGAACCGAAAATAGAGAAGGAGGTTCGTGGTTTCTTAGGTAGATTGAACTACATTTCACGGTTCATATCTCATCTAACAGCCACGTGTGAACCTATATTCAAGTTGTTGAGAAAAGATCAAACGGTCAGGTGGAATAATGATTGCCAAGCGGCATTTGAAAAGATAAAGGAATATTTGCAGGAGCCTCCGATTCTGATGCCTCCTGTGGAGGGAAGACCGTTAATTCTGTACCTGACAGTCCTCGAGGGGTCTATGGGGTGTGTATTGGGGCAGCATGACGAGTCTGGTCGAAAAGAGCATGCCATATACTACCTTAGCAAAAAGTTTACCGACTGTGAAACAAGATATTCACTGCTCGAGAAAACTTGTTGTGCTTTGGTCTGGGCTGCTCGCCGACTGAGGCAGTATATGCTGGTTCATACCACTTTATTGATTTCCAAGATGGATCCAATCAATTATATTTTTGAGAAGCCAGCATTGACCGGACGGGTTGCGAGGTGGCAAATGATTTTGACAGAATATGATATTCAGTATACCTCTCGGAAGGCAATCAAGGGGAGTGTATTGTCTGATTACCTCGCCCATCAACCCATTGAGGATTATCAACCGATGAAGTTTGAATTCCCTGATGAGGACATCATGTTTCTCAAATCGAAAGATTGTGAGGAACCGATCCCGGAGGAGGGGCCTGACCCTGAATCCGAATGGATTCTGATGTTTGATGGGGCCGTTAACGTGAATGGTAGCGGTGTTGGTGTTGTTTTGGATACGCCGAAAGGATCCCATATTCCTTTTACTGCCCGGCTAACATTTGAGTGCACCAATAACGTGGTTGAATACGAAGCTTGCACATTGGGGATTGAAGAGGCGATTGATTTGAGGATCAAGAACCTTGTTATATATGGAGATTCAGCTCTGGTCGTAAATCAGGTTAATGGAAAATGGTATACGCATCAGTCTCATTTAATTCCATACCGGGATTATACGAGGAGATTGTTGACGTTTTTCACCAAGGTGAAGATGCATCATGTGCCGAGAGAGGAGAATCCTTTGGCAGATGCTTTGGCTACTCTGGCTGCCTTGATTAAGGTGCAATGGTGGAATCAATTCCCCAGTGTGGAGGTAGGACGTCTGGATAGGCCGGCTTATGTGTTTGCTGTTGATACAGCGTCTGACGATGAGAAGCCGTGGTATTATGATATCAAGTGCTATCTAGAGACTCAAGAGTATCCTGAGGGAGCATCCAAGAAGGACTGAAAGACTCTGCGGAGGTTGGCCATGGTGTTCTATCTGAATAAGGATGGGATTTTGTATAAAAGGAATTTCGATTGGGTCTTGCTCAGATGTGTTGATGACAAAGAAGCAAGCCAATTGATGAAAGAGGTTCATGAAGGATCGTTCGGTACCCATGCCAGTGGGAATGCGATGGTAAAAAAGCTGCTGAGAGCAGGTTATTACTGGATGACAATGGAGGCCCAATGTTTCAATTTCATGCGGAAGTGTCATAAATGCCAGATTTATGCTGATAAGGTGCACGTGCCTCCTAACCCATTGAGTTTGATGTCGTCTCTGTGGCCGTTTGCTATGTGGGGAATTGATATGATCGGAAAGATAGAGCCTACGGCTTCGAATGAGCATCGGTTCATATTAGTGGCTATTGATTATTTCACCAAGTGGGTGGAAGCAGCCTCTTATACGAACGTGACAAAGCAGGTTGTTGCCAGATTTCTGAAGAGAGACATCATTTGCAGATATGGGGTTCCCGAGAGAATCATTACTGATAATGGTTCTAATTTGAATAACAAGATGATGGCAGAGTTGTGTCGGGAATTCAAGATTGAGCATCACAATTCTTCTCCCTATCGTCCGAAGATGAATGGGGCGGTTGAGGCAGCCAATAAGAATATAAAGAAGATTGTGCAGAAAATGGTGGTAACCTATAAAGACTGGCATGAGATGTTGCCGTTTGCATTGCATGGGTATCGAACGTCGATGCGTACATCTACTGGGGCAACGCCTTTCTCGTTGGTATATGGAATGGAAGCGGTGCTACCGGTTGAGGTTCAGATTCCCTCTTTGAGAGTCCTGATGGACGTAAAGTTGCAAGAGGCTGAATGGGTAAGGACTCGGTATGAAGAGTTAAGCCTGATTGAAGAAAAGAGGCTGGCGGCCATCTGTCATGGGCAGTTGTACCAGCAGCGGATGAAGCGTTCTTTTGGCCGAAAGGTACGACCTCGGGTGTATCACGTAGGTGATATGGTGCTGAAAAGGATCCTTCCTCCTCAAAACGATCGTAGGGGCAAATGGACACCTAATTATGAAGGTCCATTCGTGGTCAAGAAGGTTTTCTCTGGCGGAGCCTTGTTGCTAACGACCATGGATGGTGAAGATTTTCCATCCCCTGTGAATGCGGACGCAGTTAAAAAATAATTCGTATAAAAAGACCCGCTGGACGAAAAGAACAAAAGAGTCCAGGCAAAAATGGGCATCCCGGCGAACCGAAAAACAGAAAGAAAAGGTTCGGGCAAAAATTAGGGATAAAATGAAAAAATTGTACACCCGGCAAGTCGAAAACCTGAAAAGGCGACTTGGGCAAAAAAGGGTATCCCGGTGGACTGAAAACCCGAAAGGGCGGTCCAGGCAAAAGAGGGATTGAAACGAACAATTGCGTCCAGCATGATCGTTTGCGCTTTGATTAAGACATCATGGATAATCCCCGGTAGGGATCGGTCGGAAACGTCTTGTTCAGAAGGCAGAAAGCACGGAGAGTCTGAGGACATATGGGGTGTAACCGAGTTGGAACTCGATGAGATCGGGTTTCACATTTCCATTAGGATAGATTTTTCCTTTTGTGCGCAATTACCTATTTTCAGGAATTGCTTCCTTTGTATTGCTCATTTGAGCCACGCTTTTCAATCAATAAAATGCATATTCAGTCAAATAATTTTGTTTTTGTTTTTCATTACCGCTTTGATTGCGAAAACATCCGATTATTTGTGATAAAGAATCTTGCATTTTAAGACATACAGGTCCCTTCCAATACATGTTTATAAGATTGGAAGCTTGAAATCTTACTCGGAAGGTTGAGTGACCCAAGTGTTGAAATCTTGACACGCCTGGGGCACGGTTTTGTCTAACGATCTCTTTTGCAGGAACTGTTAGATATTTTCACTCACTTGCAGGTTGTGATGTGGAAGCTTTTGACAAAACAATCCCCGTGGAGTCCGATCAGGGACAAGAGACGGACGAATGGTGAAAAAGACGGCGAGACGTACGACGATCCTTGGAATTAATCAAGAAGACTCTTCAAAGTCTAAAGATTAGAAAGTCTGTGTGGATCCCAGGAGTTCGCTCTTCGTCGAGTACGGAGCGGTCAAGGAATACAAGGTGATGAATCAGAAAAGTCCAGACGAGTCTGGGAGTTCTCAAAATTGGAAAGCTGACATGGGAGTTGGATATGAATACCGTGGTTCGACGAGTCGTCGGGTGTTCAGTACCAGACTGTCCTCATCCCTAAGCAGAGTCGGAATGACTAATTCCCCAGCAGATTCAAGGTCTGTGGATTTCCTAGCAGGGTCAGGATGGTCATCCCCAGCAGGTTTTAGATTGATGCTTCCCCAGTCGCCAGGCCTGAAGGTTGTTATTTCCCAGTGAAGGTATTTGTGGGAGGTGGTTCCCCGAGTAGAGTCTGGAGTGTTGCATGCCCAGCAAGTCAAAAACCGTTGTTTCCCCACAGAGTGTGTCGGTGGATTATTCCCCAACGAAGTTCCCAAGCGGATCGGGTGCAAAGGAGGTTATCCCCAGCAAGGGTTGCCTATTTCCCAGCAACAATACTAATCCCCAGCAGGGTGGAGATTGGAGTGTTGACGAGTTCCTCAGCAGAGTGTCTCGAGCTCCCCAGAAGAGTCCCTTGAGGGGAATATCTTTTATACATTCATCATGTAGAATAAGCATAGCATATTGCATAATAAATCGCGTAGCATTTCCATGATTATGGAGCATTACGCTGGAAAAATATCATGCATCATTATTGCAAGCATAAGCTAGTCTCAAACCGGGGTTACCATTTGAGAGGTGGTTTTGCCCGAAGGTAAAGGTGTTACTCCGAGGAGTTTAGCATCATGATTGTGAATCGAAGATATTCCCCAGTAGTGCGACATTGGAGGAAGGATTTCTGTCGAGCAGAGATGGAAATGTTAATCAGAGAAGTTCCGGGGTTCAAACAAAAGCAAAAAAGACAAGAAAAAGATAATCCCCAGCTAAACGTGAAGTGTTTGTCTGTTAGGGTTGAATAAGAGAATAGCCGGTTCGTGGCTTGTTATCCCCAGCATGGGTCGTTGGCATGTGTGCCGATTCATGTATCACTGTTTTGTTATCATTGCCGATGCTGATAAGCATGGAGAAGTTTTCCGGTGTCCAGACCGAGGTGGGTATTCAGACCAGTTTCCGATTTCCAGATCGAAGAAGTTCTTAACAATCAGGATGTAGAACTTGTGGCGCTCAGGCCAATTTCTGATTTCCAGATCGAAGAAGTTCTTAACAATCAGGATGTAGAACTTGTGGCGCTCAGGCCAGTTTCCGATTTCCAGATCGAAGAAGTTCTTAACGATCAGGATGTAGAACTTGTGGCGCTCAGGCCAGTTTCCGATTTCTAGATCGAAGAAGTTTCCAACAGTCAGGTTGAAGTACTTGTGGCATCCAGGCTAATTTTCCGGTGTTCAGACCGAGATGGTAGTCAGACCAGTTTTCCGGTATCCAGACCGAGATGGTAGTCAGACAAGTTTTCCGGTGTCCAGACCGAGGTGGGTATTTAGACCAGTTTCCGATTTCCAGATCGAAGAAGTTCTTAACAATCAGGATGTAGAACTTGTGGCGCTCAGGCCAGTTTCCGATTTCCAGATCGAAGAAGTTCTTAACAATCAGGATGTAGAACTTGTGGCGCTCAGGCCAGTTTCCGATTTCCAGATCGAAGAAGTTTCTAACAAGTCATGTTGAAGTACTTGTGGCGTGCAGGCCAATCTTCCGGTGGTCAGACCGAGGCGGGTATTCAGACCGATACGGCATTCAGGCCAGTTCCGATTCCCAGATCGAAGAAGCTTCCGACGATTAGATCGATGCAGCTTGCGGCAGTCAGGCCAGTTTCCCGGTATCCAGACCGAGGCGGTATCCAGACCGAAGTGGTGTTCAGACCGAAGTGGTATCCAGACCAAGGTGGTGTTCAGACCAAAGTGGCGTTCAGGCTAGTCTCCCGGTATTCAGACCAGTATCAATACTCTCATATTCCGATGTTCAGTATGCAGATTGACGAGCAGCGTTCAGGCCATGGTTATCTCTGTGATTCTGACACGTTTCTGTTGTGGTATCCAGGCCGACTTCCTCTGTGCCAGACGGGTTTTTCTTCCGAGATTGCTTCTTTGTCGATTCTGACGGGCATTGTTAATTATTTCCCATCAAAGTGCAAATTGTTCGTCTGTTCTTGGTATTCAATCACTCTTCATCCTGATCATCTGAAAGCCGAGGCTATTCATATCGACAGGTTCACAGTGGATTGAATAGGGGCAGTTGTAACACATCAAAATTTGCCCTCCTCTCTTGGGACTAGCTTAGCATATTGCATATCATTTTTTAGGACATTAGTCATTGAATCTTTGCATATCATGTGGCTACATTGGGCAAGTCATCCTCCTAGGTATTGATCAGAAGATAAAGAGGTTAAGATGCAAGCTGAGGGTTTCATTGAACTGATCACCAATCATCTGAGGGTTGGTGCTTCATATTAGGGTTTCTTGGTTCCTCAAGGAGGATTGATAATTATCTTGGTTGAAATGGTACATCATCATCATCATGGTATCATCATCACCAAGGGATTCATTATAATTGATCAGATTCCTTGAGATTAGGGTTTTGACCTCTGGTCAACCCTAATCATCTGTATTGTGCCAATCAGGGCTTGTCAAGGAGATAAGGTCTTCATTGAGATGAGAGATCATTCTATGGTTATAATGAGCTTATGGAAGCTAGGGTTTCATCATTAAGCCATTTCATCAGGAGATTGAGGCTCAAGTTCATCAGTACATAGCCAATTCATCTATCAGTCAACCAAAGGTCAACTGATGGATTTGGAGATGGGATAGGGTTAGAGACACTTCATTCATGTCCAAAAAAGTTTCATTTGACATTTCAAAGATCAACAATGAAGAAAATAAAGTCAGATGAAAACTTTCCAAAAATAGAAAGTGACTTGTAATTCAAAATTGCCAAAAATGGAAAGGTTTTCTCCTTAAAATTACATGTCCAAAAATGCTTCAAATGAAATTTTGTCCAACATGAAAGTTGTAGATCTTGCTCTCACCTTTCCAAAAAGTCCAAGAACATGAATTTCTCATTTATGGTTGGCAAGTTATGATCAAATCTTTGTAAAGAAAATATGAACTTCAACAAGGCATAACTTTTGCATCACAAGGCCAAATGGAGTGAGACTTTTTGGAGCAATTTTCTTTTGATGTCCTCTATCCAAAACAAGCATTACATGTCATGAAAACTCATCACAAAAAAGTGCATTTTTCACTAGACTTAATTTGAATTTTGGAGGGAAAAAAGGCACTTTGAAAAATATTCATTGTATTCACTCAATTCTACTTGCATTTGCCTCTGCATCACATTTCCAATTGAATCAAAACAGAAAAATGCACTTTTACATTGATATGAGCACATGTGAGGGTGGATTGCAAATTGGTCATAAAACTTGGTTTTCACTTAAACCTTTGCAATTACACTAATTGTGATTAGCAACATGTTTAACATCACATATAAAAGCTAAATCATAACTGTTTCATTGCTAATCATAACAGAATTTGGAGATTGAGATCTAGATCCAAAACTTTTTCATTTTTCTCTCAACTTTCTTCATCAATTTTCTTCATTCTTTTTGCCTTGCCTTCGATCTATTCATCATCTACATGCATACTTGAAGTGGATTGAAGCCAAATCTTGGAGAATTCTTGAAGAATTGTGGCTGTTGAAGCTTGAATATTCACATGGCAGTTGGATATTTCATCGTGTTCAAGCACTGTTGAGCTAAAGCCTTGCATTCATTCATCTTCCTCATCATCATTGAGCATCTGTTTTGCCTTTCCAAAGCCTGAAAATCACGAATCCAACTCTGCATTCCAGCTCAGGTCAGAATTCGATACTCTCAATTCTTGCAATTATCATGTGGTTCTTGTAGATCTTAGCACGTAGGTCACACTGCACTTTAGATCTCTCGATTTCGTCAAGAATTGATTGAGTTATGCTGATTTTAAAATTGATGTATGAAACTTCTTTGAGTCGATCCGTCCATATTAGTTAGAATTAGGCTTAACGGATGTTAGCATGTTGTTGTGCTTGGAAAGATGAAGCTATTGATGTATGCATTTTTGATTTCTGTGATATTTGTTCATGTGCTGGAAATTTGATGATGAACTTGATGAATGCGCGCATGAACCCTAATTTCCTTGCCCAGAACTCATGTTTGATCCACTGGCCGTGTGTTTGCATGGATTTCGCAGTTTGTGAGCCATGTAGCCAATCAAAACGTGACACCTCATTTATTGAAACGCAGCGCTTCAGATAGCGCACGTTGTATTTGAATTTGGACGGAGTTCGATACTCCGCTCCAGCATCTCATGTATTGGCTTGGCATTTTATTTTCACATAAGCTTCACATGTTCATGCTTGGTTCTTTCACATTTTTTATTTTTTCTTATCATTAGAAAATTCATATCTCCCAAAATATTTGTCCAATTAACATGAGGTTTTTTCCATTGTGTTCCTTGTGATCTCTAGTATTTTTTTGATGATTTTTATGAAAATTGTGCACGTGTGGAATCTGTTTGGGCTTAGGGTTTATGTGAACATGTGTTTTGTTAAACCTTGCTTGGAATTTTGATCATGAAACGATGATGCTTAATCCAAAATTCTTGAAATTTTATATGTGTAAACTAGACACCTTGAGGAGCATTTTGGTATAGAGTTTATGATTTTTGCATTCCTGGTTTGTGAGATATGACCTGATCAATATGGGTGTGACAATTTGTGTCACACCATTTCTTGTCCAATTTGTGGATTTTCATTACCATGCCATATGAACTTGGATTGATGTGAATTTTTGCATGTTGACTCTTCTGAATGTTAGGTTCACTTTTGAAGTTTTGTGGTTTTTTTGAGTGCATTTCCAATTTGTTTGAGAATTTCCTTTCTGTTTGACCAATTGTGGACTTTTTGTGAGTCATGATCTTATATGATTTTTGAAATTCTTGATATGTATTGGATGGACCTGAAATTTTACACATGTATTCTAGACATCTTGAAGTGTGCCATGGTTTTGGTTTGATGCATTTATCATGTTCCTACTCTGTTTTGTGCTTGCTGGAAGTTGATGCATGATTTTGTGCCTTGTATGAGCTTGTTTGAACATGCTTTGACTTAGGGAATTTATTTGACATGCTTCCCCTTGTCCAAATGGCCTGGAATTTGGTGTGATAATCATGTGATGAGTGCTGTTTAGCCATGATTTTTCCTGGGATTTATTGAATTATTTTTGATTGGATTTGGATTGATTCATTCTGTTTGGTCCAATGAGCTTTGAAATTGCATGCTTTGCACTATTTCTTTTGTGAAATGAAATTGGTGTATGATATGAACATGAGACCAATTGTATTTGTTTCTAATTTGATTGAACTTGATTTGTGCTAATTTTCATGTTATGTTTTGAAATATTTCTCCCTTTTTGACCCTAGGCTTTGTCCTAGGGGTTTGCTTCTCATGTTTGAGTTGTGTTTTCAGGACAAAGGGCATATGGCATGGAGGAATTAATTCACTTGGCTTGAGTTGTTTATTTGATTGATGTTGATTAACATTAAGTTTGTTTTGTAGGTGGCTTCTAATTCATTTGTGTTGAGCCTTGGCTTATGCTTTGCTTGATGCATTGCTTGTGTACAGTTAACTGTTGGCTTTTAGTTTGTCTGTTTGACTGTTTGGGCTGAATACTGACTGAGCTAGATTGATTTCAGGTACATTAGTTGCTATAGTTCATTGTGAACTTGCTTGTGTTGTTGCTTGGTTGCTTAACCAATTGAGGTAGAATTCCTTTTCTCCATGTAGTCTAGAAGACCTGGCCTGTTACTTGGCCAGGCACCTGTCTGAAGTCCTCCTTAAGAGGCAATGCTTGTGCTTGTTTATCTTTGTCCCCAAGCAGGAAAAGACCTTTGTTAAGGAAATTGGCAGATACAAGAGATGTGCAATCCATCTCCTGCTATTCAGTCGAGTCATCCCTTTGCTCACACAACTGGTGTTGATGCATGGTGGATATTAACCCAAGATCCATGTTGAGTCAGTCATAAGTGTAGAAGGGTTCCCACTTTATGAACCCACACTTCCTTTGTCTAAAGCTCTCCCTGGCCAGGGATAAGAGCTGTGAGGAACACCCCTCACTCCCATTTCATCTGCTTCACCCTAACTCTCAATGTTAGGGTTAAGAGCTAACATCACCTGATATAGTTGGCTTGCTTTTGCAGCCTAACCCTTGTGTGAGCCCACTTTGTCTGTATATAGTGTGTGCTATTTGTGATTGTTTGCTTTGATTGCTTTGCCTGTCTAGGATTAGCTTGCTTCCTGTGCAAGTTAGGATAGAAACCTTAACATAGGGCTATGATGCATGATAACTATTAGGCTCGAGTCCAGCTCCCTAGTAGTTTGTGTTTCCCAGTCTCTGGTTAGGCTAGAATTTCTTTCCCGTTCAGGGGAACTACGTCGCCCCGATCCTCATACCAGATGAGGTACGTAGGCAGGAGGTCGCACGAGATCTCTCCGGGCACCCTTTTTTTTCTTTTTGTGTGTGTTTGCTTGACAGTTACTAGGCTCGAGTGCCTGACTCCTTAGTAACTTGTTTGTTTGTTAACCCTCTTGTGTGTCGAGATATGGATGTAAGACCAGCGATTGGCTGTCCGTATCCTGAGTGTGTTTGTTTGGTTCGGAATTTGATGTAAGTCCAGCGATTGGCGTTCGGATTCCAGGTTTGCCTGTGTTTGTGTGTGTTTTGTTTGGCGTGCGTGAGCCGAACTACGGCAGCTCTGATTCTCATTCCAGATGAGATACGTAGGCATAGGATGCGATGTCCTAGCGAGCCCTCTCCCCTCTTCCTCCACCTGTGTTGTCTTCAGCATGTGTGTGTGATGTTTGTTTTAGCAACCTTGTTCTATCTTTTGAGCGCGGATCCCGTCGAGTACGACGGATGCGTAGGGGTGCTAATACCTTCCCTTCGCATAACCGACTCCCGATCCCATTCTCTTTGGTCGTGAGACCATGCTTTTCCCAGGTTTACTTCGAGCGTTTCCTTTCCCTCTTTTGGGATAAATAACGCACGGTGGCGGCTCTGTGTTGTTTTGTTTTAGCCTGCCGGTTGTTTTTCGCGGATGCGACAATAATGAGTGCTTTACAACATTTAAGAGGGAGAGCTCCAACTTGGATTCAATCAACAAGTATGCCATTGACCCCTAATAAATAGAAAAGACTTATAATTAAAATATCATGGAATGGGAGAATTAAATCTCAACCAAAGATAACTCAAATCTAAGCACTCTCTTTTGCAAAAGTTTTAAAAGAAAAAGGGCACAAAGGCCAAAAGATTTAGATGAGGTTGTTAGTTCTTTTTGTCTTTTGAAATTAAATTCAATATGATTAAATTTATTCACAAGTTTGATTAAGAAAAAGTTTTGAAAATCAATGGCATAAGGCCAAAGTTTCTAATCATTAAGACATGTCTAAGTTGAAAACACAAACAAAGAAAGTTTTTTAAAAGGAGGGAGAGATTTTGAAATTTAAGAAAGAAGGGAGGAGATGAATGGACTACCCTAAACAAAATTAAAACTTAAGAGTTGAAAAGATATGACCAATAGGAAGCAATTCACAAGACAAGAATATCATATAGAAACCCATTTCCTTTGGACTATTTAGCAAGCAACAAGCATAAGCAACATCCCGTAAGACCCCAATTTTGCCCCTAAGATCCCTCATGGCATCATAATATTGCATCTTGCATTGCCTCAAGGATCATTAGCATCTTGGTTCCCTTTGCCTCTAGGTGGGACCTTCTGTGAGGTGGTTTGAGATCACCAAGTATGCTTGAATTGTATATCATTGCTTTTCTCATTTTGCTTACTAACCAAAAGCACAAAAATATGCCACTAATATTTTTTTTTTGTAGCTTAAGCAATCACAAGGTTAAAAGCTTCAAGGAGATCATTGGTACAAAGATAAGGCCAAGAGGAGATGATAGCAAGCATGGTAATGGTTCCCAAAGCTATCATCCATCAAATATTCCTCCCTAGAATCTCAATTCATTATTTTGGTCATAGCAAGTCAAAGGGTTTGAGGTTGGTTCCCTAGAGAAACCCTAATTCATCTGTGTACAACAATGCCTTGCTCATGAAGCAACCTCAGCCCATGATCAAATACAATCAATGAAAGTTCTTTAATTCATCATTTCATGCATATTTGAACTTATTTTAGTATCCTCAATCATCAATTCATCAAGGTATGAGTCATGGACTTGAGAAGTTGATCAGTCAATTCATCTAACTATTTTGAAATGCACTGAGACCTAACTTTCTATGTGTTACTCAAACGGAGATGGTTCCAAAAGAAAATATGTTATTAAGGACAATATGAACAACTTTCATGTTCACCAAAAATTTATTTGAATCTTGGAAGGCCATCTCCCATTCCAATACATTATAGGTCATTTTGACTAAAACCCTAATTATGGGTCAACTTCCCAAGGACATAACTCATTCACTTTTTATGATTTTGAGGTGGGATCAAATGCATTGGAAAGCTTAAGATGTCTACTTCAAATTTTATGTTGAACAAAATTTCAAAATCTCAAAGAAAATACATGTGATAATGCAAGACATTATAGGTCCTTTTGGGCCAAATGCATTAAAAGGCAAAACAGTACAACTTCAAGTGCCCATAACTTCTTCATCAAAAATCCAAATGATGCAAAATTTAAGTCCATTTTAATTTTATTGAAAAGATCTACAACTTTTATGTTTAAGGTTCTTCCATTTGGGGCTTGCATCATCAAAACAGAAGGGCTTGAAAATTGGCCAAATTTAGAAACCTTGCATTGACATGTTTTGCACATCACACTTTAAACTCAAATTTCATAAATTTCCACATTTCAAATGGATTTTTGTCCAACATAACAATTGTTCCTTACATCAAGACCTTTCCAACCATTACTCACATGATCATGTTTGGATTTTCTAATGGGCATTTTCGAAGAGATGAAGTTTTAGGCACAATTGTGGAATTCATGTTGAAACTTATTGCACAAGCCAGTTCATAGCAAATTGCACGACCATTTCATTCCAGACTAAACTCAGCTTGCATTTGGCATTGTTTTTGGGCCTTGTGCATGATCATGCAAGCCCATGCAGGTGGTATCCAAATTCATGCACACGGATCATTTCATCATTCCCTTGCCTTTCCCTCTATAAGTAGAGACCCTAGGCCATTCAAATTTCACACCTGATTCAACCTGAATTGCTGCAGAAATCAAAACTCAACCGCTCACCAAAGAAGCAATTTCAGTTTCTTCATTTTTTTCAGATCCAAAATTCAACTTCATCTGGTTGAATTCTTGGATCTTAAGCTTCTAGACCTTCATCATTCATCTCACTGATCTTCTGTTTTAGCAAAGCAAGCAAGGAATCGAGCTCAAGTTACCAGAATTCAAGCTTACACTTCAACTGGTATTTTCTTCGAATCTCATCATCCATTGACCATTTGCTTGGATCATGTGTTGGCTGAAGTCCTCTCAATAGAGGCATCATAATTATGCATTCAATTTTTGAAATCCATTGAGTTCATGATGAACACCAGATTTTTCAACCTCTGATTTCTCACACCATGGAGATCTAGAGTGAAAATGGATGGTACAGGGATGATGTACATCATCCCAGCTTTCTAAAGATGTATAGATCGCGCATTTTCATTAAGGTTTGGATCTCTGCATTTTGGCCGGAAAATCCAAGCTCGCCGGAGAAGACGGTGGCTCCGGTGGCTTCATCATTTCCAGATCAATCCCTGGCCGTGTGATCTCTTTTCCAGATCTAATCTGGATCCTTCATTGTTATGACTTTTTATTGGTTTCCATGTGATTGCATTGACCGTGGACTACAATAGGCGCGCGCCTCTGGATGCTTGGATCTGCCAGCTCAATTAATGAGCTCAGATCCAAGGGCTCTCGTTTTTTGCCATTTTTAATTTCTGGTTTTATTTTCTTTAATTCCAATTATTTTCAAAAATCAATATCTTCTTCATTTTTAATCCAAAAATTATGGGACCAATTGCATTAGTCTCCGAATAATTTCTAGTTTCTATTTCTGATTTTTAACATTTTTTATTTTGTCATTTGATATTTTTCGTGAATTTTCTCTTTTCTGGTTATTTTTAATTCATTTTAAATAGTTTTTGATATTCAAAAAATGCAAAAATATTTTCCTAACCTATTTGAATGATGATGGATCTATGAAAATATTCTCATCAATTTTTGAATTGATTTGAGGTTTATTTGAGATTTTAGTTTAATTAGGTTATTTTTATTCATTTTTAATTGATAAAAAATAGTTTCTGACTTTTAAAAATGTTGAAATTTTTTGTCAAACTTAGTTTGATCTTGTTGAACTTGGGATAAATTACTTGGACCTTTCAAGGTTGATTTGAAGTGATTTTGAAGTTTGACATTTCTTTTATTTTTGATTCAACTTTAATTTTAAATATTAAAAGATGCCAAAAATATTTTATTCATTTCTTGATTTCCAATCTTCATCTCACTTCTGTTTTTGATTGTTTGACCTTGACCTTCAATGTTATTGGTCAACATATGAGGATTGGTACATGTCATTTCATTTAATGCATTTTAATTTTGCCATTTCCGTTTCTCTTCTCCATCTCCTTCTTCTCCTTCTTATTTTTCTTTTTGATCAATGAGTTGAAGGTTGATAAGTTAGCATTGGTTAGGGAGGTTTAATCTTCCTTGATTCAAATCTAATTCATCTTGATCAATTGATCAAGTGAGTGGCTTCGCATTAAGGATAGGTTGTCTTCTAAATCATGCAAAAGGCTTAAACCAATACAAGATCAATTCTCATTTTCTTTTTGGCATGGCAAGTTGTTGGGACTTGGTTCACTAATCAAGACTCCTAACTTATGTTTGTTGCCTACATTATTATTGACCGGCCTCAGATAGTTGTGACTTCTACATAAGTCCAATTACGATTGTTTAACATAGCGCTAAATTCGCCTTATGGCACACTAACTACTAACACTAACTATTGACAATTAACATTTACTTTATGCAATTTACTTTTATGCAATTTACTATTCTTGCACATATTATCCATTTGCTTTTCTCTTTGCTCACTTGAGCACATGTTTATGTTAATGCCATTTGCCTTTTGCTCACTTGAGCACATAATTGTGTATATATTATTGTGCTTGTGTTTTTGCTTTGATTGTTGTGGACCAAATGCAAAGAAATGGACTTAGTTTCTAGGACTTTCTCTATGCAAAGAAATGGAGAATTAGACTTAGATTCTAGGACCTTCCTTATGCAAATTGGAGTAAAAGGATCTTAATGAAGAAGATGGATTAGAAGGACCAAATCTCTACACTCACTCTTGTCCATTCTTGTTTTACTTCATGGAACTTTTGATGTGTGTGCTTTTGTGCTAGGAGTTTCCATTTGAGCTTCATTGGAGGACCATTGCCATGTTCATCCAAGTGGAAGATACAAGATACATTGAGGATCTCTTAGGAGACTTGTTTGATTGCTTATGCTTTGTGATTGCTTATTCCAAAGGATGGGAGCTACTCGGATCATCAATATGATCTCAAGAGAGGAACTCCTTGTGTGGTTTTGTTCTCTTTTCCCTCACCTTTTTATTTTGCTTAGGATTTAGCCCTTATTCTTCTTCTCCCCACTCTAACCCAAGCCAAAACTCTTTATGCAAACATTCAACCTTTTGTTTTCAACATTAGAAACCTAAGCCTTATGCTTTTGATTTTCAAACTTTCTTTTTACAATACTTATTTTTGAATTGAATCCTTAAGTCAACTTTAACCATTTTTGTACATACTTCTAATTGGTAAATATAACCTATTCAAATGTGTTTTTGTGGTTCCAATGGCCACCTTCTTAATCAAAATCTTTCATAACCTTTAGCTATTAGGTTTGAGTTATCCTTGTGGTAGATGTAATACTCACCTATATCCTTAGTGATGGACAATAAGTCTTCCATGCTTATTATAGGGTTAACCCCTCACTAGCATGTTGAAGCTATCCTCACATGGTGGATTTGTGGTTTGGTTAAGTTTTCTCCCTTTGATAACGAAAGACCTTAAGGCTTTTGGACCAATCAATTCACCAACTTGTTTTGAGATTTTTACCCCGAACTACGAGGTTTTGATTCTAAACTTTTATAAGATGGTACGTAGGCAATGGGTTCATCCATCCAAACACAAAATGTAAATAAACTTGTACATTCTTTCCTCATCTCTTCAATCATGTTTGCACAAACAAAATTTTCCACAAAAAAAACAAACAACCTTCACAGCAAGTATGAAAAGGGCTCCCTAGGAGTACCTAAGATGTTTTGGGTGCCTAACACCTTCCCATTGCATAATCAACCCCCTTACCCAGATCTCTATTTCTTTTACTAGTTTTTGTTAAAACTATTAGGTTTTTGTTCGCTTTCTAACCATTCCTTTGGATAAATAGAAGTGCGGTGGTGACTCGACTTTGTATGATTTACCTTGGATTTAGTCAATATCTCTAATGGTAACGAATACCCCGCTACACATCCAAGCAAATAATATGAAGACCAAGACATCAAATAAATATGGCCATAATATCCAATCAAGCACTCCAATAGAAAGCAGTCTCGAATGTCTTTAAATGTATCATGTGAAATATTCCTTGGCAAGCTCACAGAAATAATCATCAGACATCAACAATAATAACAATATAATAATCAAACACATAGACAAGGTAACAGATAAACCCAAAGGAAATCCCAAGGCTTGCATCAGATGAAAGGAACGGTCAAGGATAGCTCAGTCTCACTATAATGGCATTGGCCAAGTCCTTAGAAGCATGAGAATGTTGCATACTTCTAAGTCCAAGAGTTCAGATCAAGTCAAGGGCAGAGGTCCAACAGTCTATTAACATATTTTTTAGGATTTTTATTGTTTATTAAATATTTTAAGGTCCTAAGACCACAAACATAACAAAATTAAAAACACATAAGATATAAGCACAAATGATATGGCTCAAGTGAGAAAAAGTAAAAATTAATGAAACGTAAACATCTTACAGGAAATGTAAATGGCAATGAATGATAAAAGTACTCGAGTTTAAATTGCATTAAGTAAATGACTTGAAAGTAAATCAATGTTAATAAGAAGTTAGTCAAATGTTAGTGAAGAGTTTTAATTGTTTAAGTCATTATTTGGAGAACACTCAATCATTCATTCACAAGTATGAAGACACGAGCCAAAACATCATTTATGAGAAGGGCTCCAACTTGGATAAATCAATAAGTATGCCACTAGCTCTCACAAATGGAAAAAAAGGTCAAGTCTTCACACAATACCAAGAAGAATGGGAGACTTACAATCTCACTTACAAGAATGCTTTGCCTTGTGGGACAAATTTAGCTCTATGTTAAGCAATCGTAATTGGACTTATGTAGAAGTCACAACTATCTGAGGTCGGGCAATAAAGATATTGGTGTTAATGCATGTTAGAGACATGGTACAAAGAACCAATCTCCTAAAACATACCATACAAAAATAAAATAAAAAGGGAGGGACCTATCTCAGTCAAGCTCATGTTGATTCATCTGAGACGAGGTCATTGATGAATTAACTAGCATTTGATATTTGAGAATTCATTGGTCAATGAATGTATTTGGGGAAAAATAGGGATAAAGATGAAGAGGGAAAGGGAAATAGAAACCCAAATTGATCATAGGAGGAATTTCATTTGACTAATACTATCCATTCATTTTGAGGGATGAAATGTACATTTCATCAACCCCATAAATCCAATAGTATTGGTCAAATGGAAGTTCAAATCAACCATGATCAAGGCCAAACAGAAAGTCAAACATCACAAGGTCAACCAAATGACTCAATAATATTTTTAAACAATTAAACAATTAAAAATCAAATTAAAAATGAATTAAAATGCATTTTTCAAAAGTAAAAACCTCAAGTCCCTCCAAATCACCAAATAAATGGCCAAGCTGATTATCATAGGTCATACAAGGTCAAAGGACCTTAGACAAAAAAATGGAATTTTTGGAAAGTCAGAAGTATTTAAAAATATTTAAAAACAAGTCAAAAACATTTAATTCACAAAAAATATCAAAGTTAATCCAAAAAATTATTTTAATTCAAAATATGAAAGAGGAAAATATTTAAATATTTTTCGTGAAAGTCCCATATTTTTTTAGATTAAAAATTAATTTAATATGAATTAAACAAAATATGGTTAATTAAAATAAAATTAGAATAATTATAATAAAAGGAAAACACAGGCCATCAGATCTCCCTCATTAATGTAGGTGACAAATCTAATGGTCACGCGCTAAGGGTGTATCAAACACTTGAGTCAACGTGTCACAACATGGGTAATTAAAACCAAGGGCTTTGATTAAAACATGGAACATAATCAGATGGCTGGAACTGAGCCAGCACACCACCAGAGCTAGGCTTCGATCATCTTCTCTAGTGGACCTCACCGGACTGGTCCACCACCAAAGTTCATGAAAATTAAATATGCAGACACTAATTTGAAGGGAAAACGCGGGGAGTTCGAATTTTCCCTAGAAATTTTCCAATTATCACTATATAGAGAGATATATGGAATTGAAAATTGAGGAGTATGAACTGAGTTACTTCGATTTGACCTCAAAGCAACTCAATCTTGTTGCCTACATCGGTAGATCTTCAGACAACCAAAGATCAAGCAAAATGATGGAAAATTGAGGGAGAATCGAAGAAGAGAAAATTCACAAAAATTACCTCCGATTTGCTTCAATTGAGCTCGATCTCTCTTCCAAATTGGCTTGGTTTGCTTCTAACAACTTGCAGGAAGTGAAATGGATGATCAAATGGCTTGGATCCTTGGAGTTTCAATCCTAAAAAAATGGAATTGACACTCAATTTCAAATGAAATTTTCAAGGTTATCCTATTAATGAAGGTTAGGGAAGTTGCAGTTCAAAGCTGGGGCAAGGTCCTCTTCATTCTGAGTACAAGGGCAATGTATTTATAGCCATCCAATTGCTCTTCACACACTTTCAATCAAATGCCAAAAATAACAATGTCATGTTGCATGCTTGCATGGGCATGCACAAGGCCCATGAAATGATGTGAATATGTCTAAAATCATGTGCAAATCATCCTGAAACAATAACATGAAACCATGCATTAGTGAAATTAAAATTGGTCATGAAACTTTCCAAATGGGGTCATGCATCACACCCATGTGCAAGTCACTCAAAAATGCTCCAAATACCATGATCTTGGACTCTTTATAAAGATAACATGAAGGAGAGAAACTTTGTTGTTGAAATGTTTTCCATTTGGAGCTTGAATCATGATGAATTTTAAGGTGGAAGTTGGAGGAACCAAACATAGTTGAAAATTTTCTAAGTTAAAAGTCAAATGACCACTTTTTCCACCTTGAATAACTTTTTCTATAAGATTCAAATGAAAATGGTTCCTTCTTTAGAGTTGTATCTCTTTCAATACTATTAAATTTGGTAACAAATTTGACACCATTTGAATCTTGCATGAGGGAGTTATGGATTTTAGAAGTTGAGGAAAATTGCTTGTTCAATGATGATCGCCCAAAATGACCTATAATGTTTCCTTTTGGTACATTCCCTTGAAAGTGAAATTTGGAATTTATCAAATAAGAAAATTTGTAGAAGACATCTTGAATTTAATCATGAAACTTAGATGATATTCATATCATAAAAATTAAGCAAGTTATGATTCTTGGAAGTTAACCTTCTAACTAGGGCACAAACAAAATGACCTATAATCTTTTACCATAAAAATTACTTTCCAAGCAATATTAGATATTTATGACAACATGAAAGTTGTTTGTAATGTAATAAAGAGTAACTTTTATCTTGGAATAATTTTCATATGACAAGAATTGTAGGAGATATGGTATAGGGAACCCCAGATTTAACTACTTTACTTTCTCTGGTCAACCTCTTTGAACCAACTTGCAAACTTGAAGTTCTTTTGGTATTTGGGGATCATTGATAATCATATATGCTTGAGATGAATTATAATGAAGTATACCTTGATATATTTTACCATTTATTGAAGAAACTTGCTGAGAAAGTCACATAAGATACCTAGATGAATTAGGGCTTCCAAGGTAAACAAGCTTAAAACACTTGATGAATTCTTGATAAAAATGACAATTAAATAACATGGGGATCCATATATGATACTTAGAACCAATATTAACCTTTCCTTGATTGATCTCTTGCATTGAGGGTCTCAAACCATAAATATGAACTTGATAGGGCACAAATGGATGCACACACTACCTACAATAGAAATGAAACTACACTAGACATATTTTTGGTATTTTGGTTAGTAAACAAAGAAAAAAAAAGTATGATACAATCAAAAGTGCTTGGTGATCTCTCCCAATGCAAACCAATGAAAGAGGTAAGGAGGAGAATACCAATGTGTGATCCCAAAGCCAATGCAAATGATGAGATAGCATGAGGGATCTTAGGGTCAAAATTGGGGTCTTACAAGAATCAAACTTATTCAGATTGTATTTAATATTAAAAATAAAATAGATACATCAAAAATGATGGAAATAAGAAATGTTAGGCTTTCAATTCTTCCAAAATTCACAAGGATTCTTACCCAAATTAGGTCTTATAGAGATCTTGTTCTGAATATAACATGTTATGTTAACTGCCTCCACCCAGAAGTGCTTAGCCATGTTTTTCTCATTGATCATAGTTATGACCATTTCTTACAAAGTCCCATTCTTCCTCTATACAACTCCATTTTATTATGGAGTTCTAAGGCAGGAGAAATCATGGGAAATTCCATTTTCATCAAAACGTTTATAAAAAAGTTTATTTTCAAACTCACCACCATGATCACTTCTAACTTTAACAATTTTAAAATATTTCTTGTTTTGCACTTGTAAGTAGAAGGTAGAGAACACAAGATGTGACTCATCCTTGTGTTTTAAGAATTTAATCCATGTCCATCTACTGTAGTCGTAACAATGACTAAACCATATTTCTTGTCATTGACATAAGTAGTTTTCACTGGACTAAAAAGGTCAATATGCAAGAGTTTCAAAGGCCTAAAGTTAACAATAACATTATTTTATTTGAAAGAAGTTTTCAAAAACTTGCTTTCTGACATGCTTCACAAAGAGCGTCTGAAGAGAGCTTTAGATTTGGAAGGCCCCTGACTAAATTAAGCTTATTTAGTTGAGAAATTCTTCTCATGCTAACATGGGGCAATCGTATATGTCAAATCCATTGCTTTTCATTAACAGACATGAGACATTTAACATTTTGATATTTAAGATTAGAAAGTCTAATTTTGTAAATGTTATTTTTTGTCTTGCCATCAAAAATAATGGAGCTATGTATCTAACTAACAACTTTACAAGACTTTTGATTAAAGATTATGAACAATAAATTATGCATTATTCCATCAACTAATAAAATATTAGTAATACAAGGGAGATAACCATTACCAACTGTTCCAAAGCCTATAATCTTACCTTTCTGATTACCTCTGAAACCCATGAAGCCACCATGATTAAGTTCCGGGTCTTGGAACATATGCCTTCTTCCCGTCATGTTTCGTGAGAAACCAGAGTCCAGGTACCATGACCAATGTTTTGATTGTGCTGTTAAGAAGGTTTGCAACATATATTATCTTGTCCTTAGGTACCCGCATTTTTGGGGTCCTTTCTGGTTAGTTCTCCCAGAGTTCTTAGTGAACTTGTGTCTTTGTGCAGAATAATCATTTTGTGCATGCGCATAAGAGAAATGGGAATAAAGAGCTTTTGGTTTTGCCTTTTATTTTAAAATAGGTATTTGCTTAGACACATAACCAATTCCCCTTTTTCTATTTCTGCTAACTCCATATATCATTAAATCCCTTTCACTTCTATCTATATTTTGAGCAAGAAATGTCTGAAAAGATTTGTCATATTTCTTTATGACATTTTCATAATCCATATAAGCTTCTGAAAGAATTTCTTCCTCAAGTTTAGAACTCTTACTTTGATGGGCAGAGTTGTCATTTTTAATAATATAATTTTCTTCATTAAGAGTGGATAATTCTTTCTTAAGCTTACTATGTGCTTCAGATTCAAATACATGGGCTTGTTTCAGATTATTCTATTTGTTCAGAAGCTTCTGATATTTTTCCAAAATTTCAGATAAGCAAGATTCTAATTCAGAACGAGATAGATCAGGAAATACCTTTTAAGAGTCCGACTCAGACTCAGACTTTGATTCTAATTGAGTCTTACCATCATATTCTTCTTTATGTGCCATCAGTGCAACATTTGCTTACTCTTCCTCATAGTCATCTTCTGAGGATTCAGAGTCATCCCAGGTAGCCATCAGACCGTTCTTCTTCCCTTTGAAAAATTTCTTCTTTGGTATGTCTTTTCTCAGCTTGGGACATTCATTTTTGTAGTGAACTGGATCTTCACACTCAAAACAGGTAATGTCTTTGCTATCACCAGACTTCTTCAATCCATATGTAGACTCAAAGAGACTACTTGTCCTTCTTGATCCTCTGAACTTTCTTTGTCTATTCTTTTAGAGTTGGTTAACTCTTCTGGAAAGAAGATACAACTCATCTTCTTCTTCAAAATCTTTTTCAGATTCCTCTTCTTCTTCAACTTGAAAGGCTTTAGCCTTTTCAGACTTTCCCATAGACTTCAAAGCCACAAATTTAACTTTTCTTTGAAGCTCATCCTCTTCAAGCTCTATATCGTGACTTCTTAAAGAACTTACAAGTTCTTCAAGAGTGGTGCTATTTAAATATTTAGACAATTTCAACACAGTTACCATAGGCCTCAATCTCTTGGGTAAGCTTCTGATAATCTTCTTAACATGATCTGCAATAGAGTAACCTTTGTTCAGAACCTTCAGTCTTGCAACTAGAGTCTGAAACCTTGAGAACATGTTCTCAATTGTTTCATCATCCTCCATTTTGGAGGCTTCATATTTTTGTATTAAGGCAAGTGCTTTGGTTTTTTCACTTGAGCATTTCCTTCATGAGTCATCTTTAAGGAGTCAAATATAGGTTTAGTCGTGTCTCTATTTATGATCTTCTCATACTTAGAATATGATATATCATTCAACAGAGTGGTTCTACCTTATGATGATTTACGTAATCTTTCTTTTGTTGACCAGTCATCACTATTCTTTCTAACTTATTACCACTATCATTAACAGGATGAATGTAGCTATAAACTACCATGTCCTATAGATCCATATCATGAACAAGAAAGAAAATTTCAATTCTCTCTTTCGAATAGTCAAAATTTTCTCCATAAAAAATTGGGGGTTTGACACTATAGTGATCTATGTCGTTGTTAGCAACAGGTGCAACTGGTGGAGGGACTCATGTCATTATATTTCAAAAATCTGGATCTTTATCTGACACAGTGAAATGTTTGATAAACAATCAATACTAGAACCAGGCTCTGATACCAATTGAAGGTACGTAAACACAAGAAAGGAGGGGGGTGAATTTGGTTTCTAGAATGAAAATCTTTTTTACCCAAAACAACAAGGAGATAACTTAGAATAAAAATAATGAACACAACTATTTTTATCCTGGTTCGTTATTAACGAAGCTACCTCCAATCCATTCGCCAAGGTAATTTTGCCTTATCACAAGGACTTAATCCACAATAGCCAAACTTGATTACAACCATAAAGACAAACTATCAATGTCTTCTTGAGAAATTTTGACTATACCCTGGTCTCTCAAGGAAATACAACTCAAAAGTTGAGAAAGAAAGTGTGTTACAAAGATGCTTTTACGAAAGTATATTACACAAATGTATTACAAATATGTATACACAAAAAAAATATTTTCTATGAAAGAGTATGAACAAAAGTTCCTTGCGTGTATGCCTTTCTTTCTCTCAAAAGTTTCATAGTATTGCAATATTCACATAGAATTGTTGTTTCTATTCCATTCTTCAAATACTCCTTTATATATGCAATATAAAGATTCGTTGAAGGGCATAAATGGAATTTCATAAGTACCTGTATCCTTGCATAACAGTTTGTGAAAATGGGAGACAAAATGGTACAATAGTACAACCCTTTTCCCACGAAATCAGTGTAGTGGAAAGAATAATGATCTTGTACCATATACTATTTTCTCACATAAATCTTTTTGATCTTATCTTATAATATTCAGAGGCTTCAGAAAGAGAGTTGATGAAACATGCATAGAAGAATCAAAATCTATATGAGAGAGTCTTTAGAACCTAGTCTTCAGAGTCTTGATCCAGAGTCTGGTGACAGAGTTCATCAATGTTGTTGATCGCAAGACTTCAGAGCTTGATAACATCAAAGGCTTCTCTTATCAAAGTCATAAACTGAAGCTTTATGGATGAACGATGACCAGAAGCATTGAGCAGAGTAATCCAGAGCTTGATTATCTTTGTAGAACACACATTGTTTTACTTATTTGAATCAGAGTTCACTAAGTTCAAAGTTTGATGGCATCACACATCACATCCTCAGAGTCATAACTTGTTTCTAGTAGCTCCACACTTAACAAAATCATTAGGGTACAAAATTGTTCTTTAAGAACCTGTGTATTGTTATCATCAAAACTTAAGGTCAAATGCAAAACCAAATCGTATTCTTACAAGAAGACTAACTGCTTCTTTCTACAAGTCTATGTTTGGAAGGAAGACTAGCTGCTTCTCTCAGTTGTTCGTTTTTTGGTTGTAAGTTAGCATAAAACTTAATTTTTTCTTGTATAAGGGGGTTCAAGAGTTTAACCTACTAAAATCTCTTAAGCATTACTATATACTCTCAAGATCAAATCTTGGGAAGCAAATTAGATCTTTTCATTTTAAACGAACCTCTATAGTTTCTGGTGTCATTTCTCTTACCCTCAACTCTTTACTTTCGTCATATTTACTTTCCGCTTTTATCTTTCAAACATTTTTATAAAAAATATTTTCAAATTTTAATAAAGATGAAAGAGATGTTTTCTAACTATAGTTTTTCTAAAACCCACAATTCACCTCCCTATTGTATGTGGAATCACATATCCAACAATATGCACTATTCTTCAATCTCCTTTCTCGCATCGTTCTTGTACTGCTTATGTTGGTAGAACATACGATATCTAGATTGTTGAGATAATTTTCACAAGGTAACACATGAGCCCAAACTTTTTTTTTGCACTTTCTTATTTTGTTAGGGTTTGTACATAAGAGAGTTGCGGGCTTCAGTTCTATCTGTTTCTTGCTTTGGTGAATTCCTTTTCTATATGCGACTTTTTGTGAGGTGTGAAGTTTGTAACCAAAGAGAGTAAAAATTGGTTCAAAGGATGATTAAAGTGAAATAAAGTAGAAGATTTATCAACTAGGTTGAAATTGTAACCAATATGGTTGAATATGATAGTTTGGTTAGAAAAATCAAATTTTAAACACAATTTGCCTTCAAATTGATGACATGACAAAATTAGAGATAAGAGTAGAAATAAAATTTCCACACCATCTTCTTATTGTTTTAAATTTCTCATATTAATATACATTCTCATTATAATTATTATAAGCAATAATTTATTTTTAGTTTCATCAAATAATTGATGTATCTAATATTTAATAATGATCAAATATATCATTTATTTAATAAATTTAAAAAGTTTTTTTTTTGTTGTTTATAATAATGACCGGAGAAAGTATATAATATGATGTATAGAGAGTTATTTGAGATATGTAATTTTCATTCATACTAAAAAAGACTATACACAAAATAATTTATATGAATAATAAACAAAATAAAAGGCAATTAACAGCAACCGAACTGAAAGAGCCAATTCCTAACTACTTAAAAGACAATTTTGGCGCCATTCTTTATTGGCGAATTTTGAAAATGTACATGAACATCGATTCACAGAACATAGACGTTGAAGACGACGGCGATTCACGGTGTTGTTGTTCTCACGGCCACCGTTCTTCTCTTAACCTTCAAACACAGCACGGCGGCACCATCTGCCTCGTGTGTTTCTCTAACCTCATCTCTAACCCTCTCTCTCCGACTATCCATGTCTCTTACGCTCTCTCCCAGCTCTCTCGTTCCCTCTCCATACCTCATTTCCTTCACTCCATCGTCACTTTTCATCCTCACTTCTTCGTTTCCCCTCTCGTTACCGCTCTCTCCTCTTTCAACGACGAGCCTATCGCTGAACAACTCGTTAATCTCATCCTCAACCTCGTTGTTTCATCCGATCCTTCCGTTTGCCGTGAGTTTGTTGCTAGGGTTTCAGATCGTGTTTCTTCTGGTGCTTTAGGTTGGAGTCCACGTCAGTTGCACACGGTAATTTCATTTTCAGTTTCCAATCTTAACTTCTCTGTGTTGATTGCAACTGTTAAGTGCTAATTAGTTCAAATAATTTGAGGATCTATTATGCACCTACAATGATTAGCTGTTACTTTTTGATTGCTATTGCCAAATACATCCTCCATCCTCCTGTCACCATTATAAAAAGAAAACTTTCGAATCAATGAATATTCGGGTCATTATTATATATCGGATAATAATTAATTATTCAATGAACCTAATTTTTTTTAGTTATAATAGTGACCAGAGGGTTAATTAATAAGCTGAACCTGTGAATGCTCTGAAAATCAGCGAGTATGAGTACAATATTTTGAGGATCTATTATGTTCATGCATTAATTAGCAGTTAGCTCTATGTAGCACAGACACCTTTGAAAAAAGGCGTGGCAGTGTAGGACACTGATACTGACATGACACCAGCACATGTGATTACATTTAATTTATTCATAATTATTATTGGTGTTGACATGGCAGTGTCGGTGTCATGTCCGGTGTAGGTGTCTGTGTCCATACTTCATAGGTAGTTACTCGTCATGTGTGTTCAGAATTATAAATAATATATTATTATAAAGTGAATTATGAACTGTTTTTGTTGTTCTGATGCTACTGTGTGTAAAGCTTCACTGCCTAGGTGTTCTTCTGAATTGTGAGAAAGAGGATGATCTCCACGTACACATCAAAGACATATATAGTCTCATTTCCATTCTTGTTACAGGTCTTCAATTGCCAAGGTGAAAAAATGTTGTCATCTTGATGTGTTTTTGTCACTTTTAGCTAGATTTGTTTTACATTTTGTTAGTGTTTTTTACTTCTCGGTGCAGTGAGGAGATTCGTGGAGAAGTCCTTTTTGTGCTTTACAAATTATCTGCTCTTGATAGTATATCAGAAGCGGGTGATGGAAGTGATATGTTGATCCCCTTTTGTCCAAAGCTTTTGTACCTGCTGATAGATGTTCTCTTGAAGACCCAAAATGATGATGTTCGCCTGAATTGTATCGGTACGTTATTGATTTTTAATTTCAATATTTGTGTTCATCAAATAGAATGCTTGTAATTTCTTTTTTTAGATGTCCTTTTGTTTTTCCCTTTTGTTAAGCCTATTTTAGACATGAAGCAACAATAGGAGATTCTTTTTTTTCACCTTTTGTGTACTAATTTAGATGCAAATAAAGATGATATTGATATTAAGAGACCCATGTTCCATGTCAAGCATCACTTTTGATGACTAAGTTATATCATGAATGTCGGTGGAAAGGTCAATTTCCTGTTAGTATGCATCGTTAAGCACTAAAGTTGCTCACTTAATGCACATGTGGTTAACATTAATCTTTCCAAGGCGAGTTAGAAGTCAGTGTAGCCACAGTTTCCCGAATAGGTTTAGTAAGATAAGATAGTTTGCTATACAACTGCCATTCTTGTCTTATTATGAATTATGGTTAACAGTACTTTATTGCTCATCAGCACTTTTGACAATGCTGGCTCGAAGACAGTTGCTCAGAGAAGAATCTGTATATGATATTGGTAACATGTCTTTAGCTGGCGAAGTTAGTTCTAAAGAAACTGAAGATAGAGCCAAGGGAGCATCTCTGGTTAATCTGTTTGCTGAAGCAATCAAAGGCCCATTACTTTCATCAGAGAGTCAAGTTCAAATCGGCAGTCTAGATCTTCTCTTTCATTATTTGTCCTCAGTTGGGACTTCAGGCGATCAGATTCAAGTTTTAGTGGAAGAAAATGTTGCAGATTATTTATTTGAAATATTGAGACTATCAGGTGAGAACTTTATGCAGAAATTGCTAAACGTAGGCATTCCTTGCCTTGATGAAAGAGATGTTTCTGTAGCTATGAGGGAAACTTCGTAAATTTATAGCCTCATTATCTGAATAAAGTTTACACTATTCTGATTTAGCTTGGCTTATTTTTCCACATTAAAAGTCTGTGAATGCATAACTTAATTTTAACCTTACTGTTTTAACTAGGCAGCTTACTAATTAGTTTCTGAATGAACAGAGAATAAGGATCCGGAAGTCAAGATGTGCCTTCAGGTACTAAATCTTTTATCAAATTCAGAGGAAGCTTTTAGACCGAGGCTGGTTGTTGGGTTTTCAACTCTGGTTCCAGTACTGCGCTATGTGACTGAAGTTCCTTTTCATCCGGTTCAATGCGAGACACTGAAGCTCATTTATGAATGCATTTCAGAGTGTCCCGGAGCTGTATCAACTTCTCAGCTGGAGGAGCTTGTCCTTGTTTTGATAAGAATGCTTATAAAGCATTCTGATGGGGAGATGGGCATGGTTCCCGAGACATTTATAATGGCTTGCTCAGTATTTGTGACTCTTATGAGATCTCCAACTTGTAATGGAGCTTTAGATCTCTCAAAATCAATTTTGGAAGCAGTCAAACATGCAATTTTAGCTTGTCTCTATGTCTCTGAGAGGAATATCAACCAAATTTTGCAATGCTTGTACCTACTTAATGAGGCATATGCCTACAGTCATGATGCAAACTCCACTCACACTAGCAAACTAGAACTTAGACTTGGCGTTCTAGATATATGCAGAACACATTTACTGCCCTGGCTTGCAACAAGCATCAATGAAATGGAAGAAGAAATTATCCTGGGCTTGCTGGAAATTTTTCATTCGATACTGCTTCTGCATTGTACTATTAATTCTAGGGAATTTGCAGAGACTTTGATGTCATTTTGCTGGTTCAGTTTTTCATATGGATGTTTGGGGTTATATTCAGGAGATAGGATGAAACAGAGAATATATTTGTTAATCGGTTCACTCATAGATTCTCTACTGGGAAATGATACTGGACAACCTATTGAAGATGCTGCTTTACATCTGCCTTCGGACCCTGTCGATTTACTCTTTATGCTGGGGCAAAGGAGTACAGACAATTTAGATTTTTCTCCTTGTCAATCTGCTGCTTTGCTAATTATGTACACCAGTTCATTATATGACGAAAGGTAGTGAACTACAATATCCATTTGAGTCTTATTATCCTCATTAACAATTCACAGACATTTCTTGTCTAACAGTTTTCTGATTTTCATTGCTAGACTTGCAGATGATAAATTGGTTTTAGCTTCTCTTGAACAATATGTTCTACTTAATAGTAGTGATTTTCATGATTGGACAACTGATAATTTGACGGTGACTCGATTGGTGAATCTCTACAGTTTGTTGAGGGGTCTTGGCAATATGAACTACCAAATTAACTATAGTCAAGAAGCTGAGGAGATTATATTCCAGCTCATAAACAATGGCAAATGGGATTTACTTTCTGCTAGAATTCACACAGTATCATTGAAGTGGTTGTTTCAACAAGAGAATATAACTGAATCACTGTGTCATCAGATTTTGAAATTCTGCAGAAACTATAATTTAGAAGGGGATGCCATGATTATTGGAAACAGTAACCAAACTGTAAATGTACAGACACTTGCAGAGTTAGCATCCATTGAAGATAACTATGGAGCTAGAATTTTCGTGTGCTTATTGGCACAACTCGCTGAGGAAGATGGCCAGGAACATGACATAATTTCTGTTCTGAATTTAATGGCAACTATGATTCATATATGTCCAGCTGCTTCTAGCCAACTATCTTTGCATGGAATAGGGACAGCAATAAGGACTCAGTGCTTCTCGACAACAACTTTCATGCCCATCTTGATTTTAGTTTTTAGCACTTTGAGTTCAGTGCATCCTAAAACACTATCAACTGATCAGAGTTGGGTTGCAGTAACCATGAAGGTGAGTAACTGAATTTCAATTATGCATGTTACATCCCATTTTCATATACTAAAATGTTAATTGTTCATACAAAGTTGTTAAGATTATAGAAATTTAATGACTACTGTCATTAGATTCTTCCATATGTAAGACTCACTTTTCTTTTAGAGTGGCTTATTAGCATCTATATTTTTTATTTGGCTAAAGTACAGTGTACTTTTGTTCTTTCCAATTTACTCCTGCTTTAGAATTAGTTCCTGGACCTTTCTATTTGTGCCAATTTAGCTCAGACTAAATGTGGTTTGTAACCCGGCCATCTCTCTTTGACTAGGAGTTTATTAAGTTTTGTTGATAGAGATGTCATTTTCCCAAATGTTAAATGTGCAATCTGATAGAAACTGGCACTGAACAGAACAATTTGGATACATGGAAATACTTTATTGATAATAGCTGTGATGAACAATTCAAAACCAGAATATTACACTTACACACCTTACACTAGCTATAAGAAAATAATGCAGAACATTAGGACACACACATACCAAGACTTGAGAGCTTGGTTCTCTCCCTCTCAAGTGTCTAACATTCACAACTTCATGATAACCAGAACATGGTTCTGTTCCCTTCTCACCCTGCCTAAGTTTTGTAACTGCTCCTAATAATAATAATTGTTAATCTAATAATACTAATTGTTGCTCCTGGACTCTATAACTGCTACAGATAACATTTATAATGGCTGCTCCTATGCGTGTAACTGCTACTTTACGGCATTTAACGTGCTTTATTTGTACCCCTTCCTCTTACAAAATTATAAATATTCTTTATAAGAGGTCTAACACAACATCCACATTTTAGGCAAGGCAAAGCCGTAGTCTATATGGCAATGATTTTTGTTAGTTCTAATAGCATGTAACACTTCTGCAGATGATGGAGTACTCCATTCCACCAATAAAGGATGATATCTTAAGTCAAGAAAGTCTCTTCGTGATTGGCATTCTTTCCTTGATCTTACATCTTTCCACCCATAAAGTACTTGAAGAGACTTCAAAGGCCATTCTTTTTAATACTTGTATAATATCTGTCGTCAATACAATAGTCAGTGCAGCTTCTTCAGAAGGACCTGCTTTGGTTGACCATGACGAGGGAACAAGTACTGGAGAAACTTTAATATTTGTTCTTTTGCTTCATTACTTTGCTGTTAAAAGGTAAGCCCCGCTTGCCTCAGTAGTAGAAAAATAGAAGAGCACTTATCCTCTTCTTGCAGTTGCAATTTGTGCTTGTAATAGTTCAAATAATGATTTGAAAATAAAATGAAATTGGTGTTGAAACTACTTTAACCCTAATAAAGATTCTCAAATTGTGTGAGTGTCTTAAAATTTGTTTTAGAAAAAAAAAGTTAAGAGATATTGAAAGATAGGAAACACAACAAAGAAGGCTGAAATATTTTGAGATGAGAATATATAAAAACAGACCATCTGGTTATAATTTGATATTTCCAAATTGCAAACTTTGAAACCTGTCTTTAAATTGTATTAGAAAATGTTTACATTCAAAATGGAATAACTCATAATGCATACTTATATCATTAATGAAAGATATGGATTATGGGAAAACAATTTTAAAAACATTCATTTCTTTCAATACTGAATATATTAATATTTTAATGTAGTTTGTTATTCAAAGTTATTTACTTATGCTTATATAAGAGAACATGTGATTTTTTAAATAATAACTAGTTAGTTAGCTTACTGTCTAAGAAACCAAATGGGCAGGAAAGCAGCATCCTTCCAAACTAGAGATGATTTACTAAGGCCTTACCCTAACCATTGTCAGGGTAATGTAAAATTAGTTCTTAACTAGATAATGCCAGTGTTAGATTTGCTGAATAAATATTAATTCTTATAGAACCATGTGAAAAAGAGAAGTTGGTAAATTTAATTTTTCACAACCCTCAATTCTGTTAATAATTTATTTTTAGCAATGACATCAATTCATTAACGATCAATTTGATGAACATGGAGTTAAACTTGTAACTCTTGACCCATAATCATGGTAGCCACTCAAAAATCAAGGACACAAAAGTATACAAACTAAGGCATTGCCAATTATGGTGAAAAGCAGAGTTACACTAATATTAAAGGAGTAGTTACGAAATGAGACATAGCTGCAACTCACTTCCATTTTTTTATATATTACTATAAATTGAGAATTTGTCGCACTTGTTTGTGACTACACAAGAATTACTGTAGAAGGCAATATTTTGAGTTCTTAACTAACATCTTTACAGTGAATGCTTGTTACATTTTACTTTCTTTATGATTTACTCTAAATGTAAAGATATCTATCAATGTTGCAACAGAAATATAAATGATTTCTAACATGTTGTCAATGCTAAATTCTCTGTTCTAGCTTGCACGCTATCCTACCCGGGTTTGTGGATTGGCAAAGCTTCCTTATTTCAATGAATTCATCTGAACCACAAGCCTTCATAGGCATTCGTTGTCACGACTTGTGCAGACTTCTGCATTTTGGTTCTCCTGTGGTCAAGATTATTGCTTCTTATTGCCTGTTAGAGTTGTTCAACAGAATATCAGATCAAATAAACAGTAAACAAGAAGAGTTGAAATGTACATTTGGGTATTTAATGTCCTTAAGGAATATATTGGAAGGGCTGGTATTTTATAATGACCCATCAGTGGCTACAAATTGTGCACTCTGCCTGTCGATTCTTCTGCGGTGGGAAAATCTGGCAAAGGAAACGGAACAGTTAGGAAAGAGCAGTTGGTTTAGATTGATTATAGAGGAGATGACAGTATCTTTGGCAGCGCCTGCTATAGCATCACAATCATTCACAAACAGTCAAACGCCTGCAGTCCTTATAGCTATCGCGCTGCTGAAACTTCATAAAATTCCCCAGTGGATGAGGTCTGTTCTTAATAACTCGTGCATATCTGGCATACTGGAAAACCTTGCTGCTAGTGATTTGAGCTCGGAAATTTTGGTTTTATTTCGACAACTTTTGAAGTCTGACTTCTTAAGTACCGAGCAAATTGCAACTATAAATCAAATGCTGCAGGTAACTTCCTCCTTTTTCAGCTTATTTATTTTTTATTTTTGTATATTACATAGAAAAATTCTTCCACGTGTTTCAAATAAAAAAAATCTTCCGCATGTATCAAATCTATTAGATCTTTTTTCTCACATAAGTCTATAAGGTCTATTAATAGTGATAATTGGTGATTTAGCAAAAGAAAAACATGGGAAACATGTAGGTGCACGGGCACATTTAAATAATATAGATTACATAGTTGTGCCATTTATGTTATTCACAGGAATGCAGACGGCATATGTACTCTAACAATGCTCAAGACAGTCTCCCAAGTGAACCCATAAAGAAGGTCCTCGCCATGCCATATGATCTTGGAGATATTTGCCAGCATCTCATTGATTTGATGGCATCCGAGGCCTATTTAGATATGGATTTTTGGGGATTTCATATGGGTAGTAAGAGGTTGTTGGAAGAAATTGAGTTGTTTTTTAGCACCTTGACTGTAGATGATGATAGTTGTAGATAACATTAGTGATGATGAACAATGGTAGAGCCGAGTCCGTTTATTGAGGGGGCATCTATTTGCCGCAAACTATTTAATTTTCTTTAGAACTTGTAGCTGTAAAATAGATAAATGGCTAACTCTTAAAAAACCAAAACTGATAAACAACCTGTCTAAAGATTAACAGCATCTATGTTATGTTCTGCAGACAAGTTGTGGAAAGCAACTCGAGCATTTTGTTTGCCCTTTGTGCCCCTATGTGTAATCTAGAAATACAGATTTCAAAACAAAACCAAGAAAAATATTTGATTATCATCTACTATTACAAGGTGAGCTAGTAGCAGGTGCATTTTGGTTTGAAAGACATTTTTGCTTTTTTGTGAAACAAAAGGGCAAAAAGCCCAGCTTGAGAGACATTTCATTAATTAAAGAAACTATGATAAAAAAAAACACTATGGAGTTACCTTATAACAAGACACTAGTAATACAATAAAACTCATGAATTCTAACTAAATAAACTATTATCAAACAAAAATGCCACAATTGGTAGCATATATAATTCTAGTAATGGTTCTCAATAGAAAATAACATCAATTACATTAAAATTAGAATTTTAATAAGAGCATTAGTTCCACAAATCCATCAATTACATTAAAGTTTTTAATAAGACATATCCCGAGCATTAGTTCCACATGGACGAAGAGTATTTGAGTATGGGATAAAGCGAGGGTGAAGTCCACAGTTGTGTTGACCTATTTCTTGGACCATCATAAACTTTTCATCACCCAAATCACAACTATAAACATTTTTTTCTGTTGCAAAAACTAAAAGATGACCATTCATAATCATAAATCCGGTAACATTAGGATATTTCTCCTTTAATCCCAATGTTTTCACTCTTATTTTCAAAACCCTTTGCCAAATACTTGATTCATAATCGCTTAAACACCACACGGTAAAAACAAATTTCATCAATTTCACCAAGCAAATGGATTGATTTGAGCTTGAAACTTTGCCCCAATTGAATATGCCCATGTTACAGTCATGACAATCTTTTATAGCTTTCCACGGCAACTTAAGCATTTTTGAATTTCCATTCTCTAAATTATAAGACATTATATATGGCTTATAAAAAGGACTTGATTTTGTAATGTAAGGAGTGTTATCTGAGATAAAATGAAGTGCTCTTTTATGAAACACAGGCATGTCAAATTTCATGGCCCTTTCACCGGGTAGAAAACTATGTTCCATTATTTTCCACACACCTTCTTTACCATGATAAACATTGCATCTATAACATGTTGGCCACCAATCCGGTGTAACTTCAAAAAGAAACACTTTGAAATCATTTAAAGATCTGTGAGAGCAATCTAACATAAGATTTATATTACAAAAATCACGATTTTTTTGAAGTGACTCTGGAGTATGAATGAAAAAACAAGATTTTGTAATTGGGTTGCATATAAACAACTCAATTGAGTGGTCATTAATTGTGTGACAAAGAAGCAAACCATTACTTGAATCTAATACACACACAAAATTTGATAAGAATGCAAGAGCATTATAGGGGACACCCGAAGATGGTCGCTCTTTAGGTAAAGAAAGCAATTCAATTTTTTTTTCATACCTTTGACTAACTTGATCAGGTTGAATAAAAAAACATGAATCATCTGTCCCCAACAAATTCCGAGCCTGTTTTGTTTTGAAAAATATTTCTTTTGAAAAGTTAGATAATGGAGTGCAAGTTGACATGAACTTACAAATACTTTTTGCAGGTAACCATGAAAATATCTCAAAAACAATGTCTTGAGGCACTTCCATATTAATAAGAATGAAAATAAAAATAATATAATGGAAAAGGATGATGGAGGATGCAAATAAGGTAGGATTTTTCTTCTTATAAACCCTTGGTTTGTTATAGTTTAAGAAACAAATTAGTTTCTTACTATTTTTTTTGCTATAGATAAAAACAAGAACGGCAACTAAATACTAGTTGTCTTATAGAGAGTAAAGCTTGGATAAGGATTTAAATTTTTTAAACAAAATATTAAAAAATATAATTTAGTTTTAAAAAGATATAATTTTTAAACAAATTTATAACAAACTAGATTTATTTTAACAAAAGCAAAAACTTATAAAACTAAATGTAGAAATAAAAGATTTATAAATCAAATAAAATAATCAGATTTAATTCTTTCATATTTAATATTAAAGTATCTATTCTTATATAAGATATAAGATTAATTTTGTATAAAGTTATTGTAGGAGGTAGGGTATCGAAAATTAATGTGACAAAAATCATAAGAGATTTTATTCTTGCCCTCTAGATTTTATTAATATTTATTATTATTATTTTTTTTTGTAATTTTTGATTATATTCAAAATATACATTGTTATTTTTATAAGATGGGAAGTATTAAATTTTAACTATATTTGTATAAAAACCACACTGAATATCAAAAAATAAATTATATAATTTAAATATGCTTTAAATTACTTTAAACTATAATACATAACTAATATTTAATAAACATATTAGTCGTGCGATGCACCGATAAACAAATAGAATAAACATGTTTAAATTATTTAATCTTAATATTTGTAATATATTTTAATTTGATTTAAAAATATTTAATAATAATAATAATAAATTAAAACTAGAAATAATAAAAATATTAAATAGGGAATTTAGTTATTTAATTACCTCCTCGATATATGAAAAAAATCCTATATTTGAGTGCAACGGAATTTAATTATTTGATTTCATCCACCTGGAAATCGGAGAGTTTCAACTGAACACCGATAATGGCGGCCATGCCACCTGTTCCGTTATTTCCGGAAACAAACAAACTCATACTCTCTCACTCTCCGCATCTTCTCTCTTCTTCCAATTTCCGTTACAATTTCAGCGTAAAGTGCAGTTTCGAGAATCATCGAAATTCCACAATTGAACATTTCTCAAATATGAATAGAGATTCGGTTCACAGCAACAATTCTTCTTTTTCTTCCTCATTGGTCTCTGCTTCTTCTTCAGCTTCTCAACTCAATTCGAAGAATTCCAAGAAGGTTGTTCTCTTTTATTCTGCTGAAACCAAATCACTAGCTTACAATATTGCCTCTGAATCTGATGCCATTGAACTCCGATCCATCTCTTGGGGGTTCGTTCATTTTCTCACTCATTTTCATTCACATTGCTGCTTTCAATTTTCAACAATGTGTAACCTAATTTTCTCTAATTTATTGAAATGCTGTTGCTATGGTGCATTGATTCTTTTTTTGGCTTGTTAGTGTTTTTGAGTATAGTTTGTTTAATGGTTTCACTGAAATGCTTTATGAAATTGAAAACTTCAGCAAGTTTCCTGATGGCTTCCCCAACATTTTCATTCCCAATGCTCAAGGCATTCGCGGACAGCATGTGGCTTTTCTGGCTTCATTCAGTTCTCCGGCTGTGATTTTTGAGCAGATTCCTGTTATTTATGCTTTGCCGAAACTGTTTGTTGCCTCATTTACACTTGTGCTTCCGTTTTTCCCAACCGGAACTTCTGAAAGAATGGAGGATGAAGGTGATATCGCCACCGCTTTTACTTTGGCCAGGCTTTTGTCAAACATACCGATTTCTAGAGGAGGACCAACGAGTTTGGTCACATTTGACATTCATGCTTTGCAGGTGTGCTATTGGTAGAATTGCTTTCTACAATTGTTCTAGGTGTGTGTTTGGGTGAATGTTTGTCATTTGTGATTTTGAATGAAATAATGATTTAGAACTTAGTCTAAATTTTTATTCCTAACACAAAACTACACTTTATCGTTGTCAAAAGCAATTTTTGTTCAATAAAACAACAATGTTTGATAGTTTCCAATGAAGCCAAACACATACTTTGTTGGTTCATATGCCATTCTTTATATCATGAAATTCCTGCCCTTACTTATTTGATTATTTATTATAATTCAGGAGAGATTCTACTTTGGTGACAACATTTTGCCATGCTTTGAGAGTGGTATACCATTGCTTAAAAGAAGGCTCCAAGATCTGCCTGATTCTGACAATGTTAGGCTTTCATTCATACTTAACTCTTCCCTTTGCGGCTGTGTTTTTTATCTACTTTTTCATATACTGTTACGATTTTCCCTTGCCTACTTGTTGTCATGTAAAATACTTTGAGCTTATTATTTTGCTCCAATCAACTAAACAAATTTCCCTTTGTTTTAAATATTGCAACTGGTATTTTCCCTTTTAGCCGGCATTCAATACTCTTGATTAATCTTCTATAGTTTCAATTTAGACTGTAACAAGCTTACATTTTATACATATTGATTGAAAAATTGAATGAGGATGATCACTTTCATACTATCTCATATCAATGGAAATTCTGGCTTTCTTGTTTCAGATATCAGTTGCTTTTCCTGATGACGGGGCCTGGAAACGGTTTCATAAGCAATTGCAGCATTTTCCAACGGTATTGCATATTTTTAATCTAACAATGTTTCCCAAATTTTGTTGAAGTCAAATATAACACTGGTACTAGTCTAGAAGCTACCAGTGTGAAAATCGTACTAACTTGGAGTGACTTTTCTGTATGATAGCACTTACACAATGCATATGCAGGTAGTTTGTGCAAAAGTTCGCGAAGGAGATAAACGAATAGTTCGAATTAAAGAGGGAGATCCTAAGGGTCGGCATATTGTGATTGTTGATGATTTGGTTCAGTCAGGTGGAACCCTGATAGAATGCCAGGTATGAAACATCAGTGTAAGCCAATTTCTACATGAGTCGAAAATTGGAAATCTTATACTTATAATAGAAAACACACTTCCTATTTTTTCTCGGTAACCCGAAATTTTGTGATTTTTCAGAAAGTTTTGGCAGCTCATGGAGCAGCAAAGATAAGTGCTTATGTGACTCATGGCATTTTTCCAAATAAATCATGGGAACGCTTTGGGCATGATAATGGGGGTAATGCTTGCTCTCCTTTGCTCATTAATCCCTTTTGATTAGGAAATATGCTAACCTAATTTCTTACATTATTTCTAACGTTCCGTGCGCAGGGAACCCAGAAAGTGCATTCACCTATTTCTGGATCACAGACTCATGTCCCTTAACAGTGAAGGAGGTGATGCATAGGGCACCATTTGAGGTTCTCAGCCTAGCAAGCTCTATATCAGCCAGTCTTCAAATCTGATGGGAATGTAATATTATAATTTCATCAAAATAAAATGGACACAGGAAGAGACATGGTTAAGGTTAGTAGTAGAAATAATAGTGAGAGTTGAACTCTTTTAATTTGCGGCTCATAGGCGAATAGAACTTCCAATTGAATAAAAGCTGGTTTATTTTGGTTTATTCTTGTTGCTGTTTCCTTTCCCAAAAATAAAACAGGCTGATTAAAATGATTTATAATATTTTTTTCTATATTACTTGCTGTATATACTTGAAAAACAAATTCCAAAGAAAAATTAAACAAGAAAAATAATAATGTATCATTAATATATCAAACTATCATAATAAAAAGTAAAAAGAAAAAAAAATTGAATCAAACATAATGACAACTTTTACATACATAGATTAATGAATAACACACATTTAATTATTAGTGGCCCTGCAAGTAGTCCTCACTTCACCAGCGTCTCCAGTAAGAACATTCAAAGCACCCATCTTATCCATAGCATCAGCGAATCTCTTTTGCCACAAAGCATTCTCACCCGCCATCTTCACAACAATAGGAATTGTTCTAGGATCATCAATCAAATGAGAATCCGTAATCAAGACCGTCTTGTTCCTTGTCAACATATTCTTGTAAAACAAGTTATCAAGCTTTCTTGGTGTCTCATCGAAATTCACAGTCGGGTTTCTAAATTGTGGTGTCCCAGCATTCTTACAGACACCTTGAAACTCTGCAACCACTGGAGCTGGTAGCGTAGGGTCAGGTTTCCTCGTGTTTTTGTAATTAAAAATCCTTTGCATGAAAACATCACAATGAGCCGAACCAATTGAATGTGCACCGAGTAAGATAACCATTTCTTCAATTGTGAAACCTTTTTTTATGAAGAGTGAAACCATTCTTTCAATTGACCAATTAGGCTGTGGGAGATTGTCGTCCTCCGCGATGGATGCGAGAGAATAGAGCGAATCTCTGCGGCCGCCAAGAGGCGCTCTACGAGGTAAACCGGCAAGGAACAGTCCTTCATTGATTGAAAATGCTAATGTGTCTGAGCATGACACTATTCCTGGACATTGTTCTTCTAGCTTTTCTTTTATGTCATCAACTATGTCAGCTCCTTTGAGAAGTTGTCCATTGAACATTGAACTTTTCTCTACTTTGTCTCCTGTTGGTGAGTAGTCTAGCAAGATTGACGCATCACATCCCTGTTTTTTTCATCATAACCAAGCATGATTTTAGAACATAGATCATAGTATAGTTTAACATTTTTTTCTCATAGCAATGAATGGTTGGAATATGGAAAAGAAAAGCTTACAACAACAAAACAGTCATGAAATTGAAGACGAACGAGGTGAGCAACTGCATTTGGATTAACCTTAACAGCATCAGCAAGAGCATCAGCAACGATTTTCTCAGCATTGGGACAAGTTTGGGCATAGAATCCTGCCTTAAGTTTAGCTCTATCATCAACCGCAACCTTTTCAATTAGCTTTTCTGCCTCAAAAATTGCATTTCTCTTTTTATTCTCAACCTTTTCATTTCCCGTTTCTTTGCCAACCTTTAAATTTCCCATTCCTTCACCATTTTTTACTTGTGGTTGCTCATCAATTTGTACATCATCATTATTTCGTAAACCAAATCCAAAGTTAAGTCCAAATGGATAAGCTAGAGAAGGAACAATAACCAAGTTAAACAAGAGAAATGTCTCAAGTATGATCCGTGCCATTTTCATTTTAAATGTTGAAATGGATGTTCAAGGTTTACACCGAAGAAGAACAAAGGTAATAGAACCTTTTTATAATCAAATGTATTTTGTTGTTATTATTATTTATAGACAGGTTTCTAATAGTTTGATTGAGGTGTAGCCATAGCCAGCTCCAATAGTTTATAGATATTGGTTATATATAGTGAGTCTTTAATTTTATTGGTTGCTTTCTTATTCGTTGGAATAGAAACCAAGTTTAGCAACTCATGCAGCTTCCTAAACCTAGGATTTTTTTAGATATCTTAACGAAAATGTAGTTTAAAAATACGCCAGCTATTGGAACGATGGATCTAAAAATTTCTTGCAGTGGAAAGAAATAAATAGTTATGATATTTTTGTGAAAGAAAAATATTGGATTAAAGGCGCAACTTAATCTTGAAATAACGTAAAGACATTTGATTTTTCAAATATAAAAAAATTCAAATGTTCTAAAAAACAAAAAACTCTTAAATAACATAAAATTAGTCATTTCTATCCAAACATAGAGGGGGCGGATGCACATAATGGACATTAGGCCCAAGCTCCACTAAAAAAATTAAGGATTTTGTTTGATAACATTTAAAGGATTTATTATGGCATCCTATATGTTTTTTTACACACCATGTAAAAATTCAAAAAAATTCTTAGTTTTTGGAGATGAATTTTCGGATGCACTCCAACACACACTCAACACATGTCATTTTGAGTGACGCTTATAAGTTGGGTTATTTTTATTTCGAAGATTCATCTTTGGAATATTTCAAGAAATATATTGATAATTGATCAGTTCAGTAGAAATTTCAGAACCACATCTCCAAAAGCTTGGGCGAGATTTTGAAATATTATGTCACATTTGCTTATTAGATATTTTCGGAGATGCATCTATGAAATAATTTGATACACAAACCATTGTTACCATTGTTGTTTTCCAACACAAACTCTCACCAAAAACTCCTCTATTCTCAATCTATTTTTCACTCAAAATCTCCAATCTTGTAGTCTATTTTGATCTATGACTTTCATAAATTTATGTGCTCTTGTATTATATTTCACACAAACTGAAAATGTCTCAAATGTCACAAATAAATATTGATTGATATGTCGCATATGCCTCCTTCTTCAACTCTACATCAGAGCGAACATTTAAGCTCAACAACTTCACCTCCCTCGAAGATATTAAATACGAAATCCACAATCTCCTACCTTACGGAGACAATCGAAGGATTGTGAAGCTCGAGTATCGTTCACCGTCGATTGACAACGGAAGGAAGATTGAGTTCAACAAATTTGAGCTCAAGATGCAACCATGTTTGATGCCTTGTATGAATGATCTTATCACTATAACTCCACGACAAACTAACAAAGTTGCCATAACAGATCCCTCGCGAAATAACTCACTAATCACTACTCAGAGCTTCATATCCCTACTCCACCAATATAAGCAGGATTAGGCGATGCACATAACATTAATTTTATATGCCACTACTCGGGGTCTCCTAAGAGCTATGTGGAATACGTTTTTATCGAAAAATAGAGGGGCAGATGCACATAATGGACATTAGGCCCAAGCTCCCCACTAAAATTAAGGATTTTATTTGATAACATTTAGAGGATTTCTTATGGCACCCTATATGTTTCTTACGCACCACGCAAAAATTCAAAAGTGCCCACAGTTTTCGAAGATGAATCTCTGAATGCATCCTAACACACACTCAACACATGTCATTCTGAGTGACGTCTTATAATTTGTATTATTTTTATTTCGGAGATGCATCTCCAGAACATTTCATGAAATATATTGATAATTGATCAATTCAAGAGAAATTCCGAAATCACATCTCCAGAAGTTTGGGTGGGATTTAAAATATTATGTCACCTTTGCATGTCAAATATTTCCGAAGATGCATCTCGGGAATAATTTGATAAAAGAAACAATTGCATGATCACACAACCATTGTTGCAATTGTTGTTTTTCAACACAAACTCTCACCAAAACCCCCTTCATTCTCAATGCATTTTTTCACTTCAAATCTCTAATCTTGTAGTTCAAATTGATCTATAACTTGTATAAATTTATGTGCTCTTATATTATATTTCACACAGAGTGAAAATGTCTCAAATGTCACAAATAAATATTAATTGGTATGTCATAGATCTCCTTCTCCAGCTCTACACCGGAGTGAACGTTTAAGCTCAACGACTTCACCTCCCTCAAAGATATTAAATACGAAATCCGCCATTTCCTACCTTACGGAGACAGTCGAAGGATTGTGAAGCTCGAATACCGTTCACCGTCGATTGACAACGGAAGAAAGATTGAGTTCAACAAATTTGAGCTCAAGACGCACCCAGATATAAGGGCTATGTGGAATACGTTTTTCCGTTTCGAAACAAAAATTCCGCTCGAGTTGGAGGCGACGATTTCAAGATCGATCGAAGATATTACGAAGATGTTGAAGCGTCCGCCTGAATATTGAAATAATATCGTATTTTATGTTGAAATAATCTATGTGATCCTAATTTTATTTTATGAATCTTAATTTCATTTTGGAAAAATTACATGTTTTTGGTTCTACTCCTGATATGTTTGCGTTACGGAAATGTAACTACGGATACATTCTAGAAAAACATCTTCAGAATAAAAATAATACAATTTATAGGGTACCATTCTGTGTTGAGTGTAAATTGGAGTACGTCTGGAGTTGCATATCTAGAAACTGAAAATATTTTTGAATTTTTATGTGATGGGTAAGAAATATATAGGATACATTAAGAAATCCTCTAACTATCATAAATTTATATTTTTCATACCTCAAATTTTTTATGGTCAATTTAATATAATCTTTTAAAAAAATTTAAGAATATACCTTTATCACTTTTAATAATAAACAAATACAAATAAAAATAAAAATAATACTTTAATAAAATTTATAAAGAAAAAATAGCAAATCCACTTTTAGACCAAATTCATAAACAACTCTTTTTTTAATAGGTTTTTTCTTTCCTACTCCACAATCGAAATCTCTATGTCATGCTCTCTTAACTATACTTCTTCTCTTTATATCTTAAATATCCTCTAAATTATTATTTTTTTCCACTTTTTCTTATTACTCTCCATTCAATATTTAAAGTTTAATTTTTTTTATGTCTAGATAAAAAATCAACTAGTTTTGTTTATAAGTGCATCCACCAAGAGTTTTCATTTTAATGGGTTTTAATTTTGTTTTAAATTTCTCTTCAAAAACTGTATGTTTGTAGAAATAATATTTTATATGTTTTGTGTTTTATTAAAAAAATATATTTGAGTGTTAGTTTAATAACAACTACTAGAAGACCCGTGCGTCGACGGGAAAGTTAATTCTTAAATTATAGAAGATTCGGATTAAAACTTATCATTTTCAACCTTTAATATAGAAGGTTACATTAAATAGGAAGGACCACAATCACACAATATTAAGAGTGGAAATATCCATATGCTTTAAGGTATATTAATAGTATATAACCTAGTTATAATATGTCCAACATAGAATAAAAAAAGTAATAATAAGTCTTTATGATATAGTAAGACTTTCTTTGAAGCAATTTAAGAGATAACTTAAGCTACAAACATGAGAAATGATATGAGAATTAGAAACAATTTATTTTGACCTTGAAAGACTTACATTTGTATGGTGTCATTAGTATTGTTTCTTCAAAAATGGTAGTGTGTGAAAGCTGAATAAAGAAATTGAGAGGTTAGAAATTATAATAAAAAAATGAAAATGTTATTAATAAACTTAATAGATTGAAATAAATAGAAAAAAATGTACCTAGTTCACGTTGTGAAAAAGGTGGGAAACCATTTTCATCGTCAAGACATTCATCATTATCAGATTGCATTGCTGTTGTAATAGCATTAATTATATCATTAATTGTATCCGAAGAAAAAAACTTTAACTATACCATGAATTGACACACATGTGAAGAAATAATTATCAGGAGATATACAGTTAACAACAGAAACATAACTAGAGTTTCAGTGTCTAAATAAAATTAATATATCTTATAATTTATATTTTATTTGATAATTAAAATAATACTGCTTCTTCAACAGAAACAGAAACATAACTAAAGTTCCAGTGTCTACATAAAATGAAAGAACATGCCACTTAATTTGATCACAATTAGTGAAATGTGGATTAATCAAAGAACATACTGCTTCTTCAACTGTTGGTTCCACATAATTTAGATAAAGTTGTGTTGTCATGAAACAGGTTTTAATGATGCATGGAATTGAAACATATCCATGCTGGTAAACTATTTTACTAAATATACAGTTAACAACAATAACATATGTCAAAAAATTTAGTAAATATAATGTTAACAGCAAAAACAGAATCAATATATGTTATAAGTTTTCGGATCTACCTGAGAATGGATCATAGTCGGATTCATCTATGTTATCATCACTATCAAAACCTAAATTAGTTGTCGGTGTAAATAACGTAGAAGTATGTCCTGTAATTGTTGCCACTGTTTTAGGGTCAGTGTTGCTGTCATCGACTGATAATGATCTTGCTGCATTAATTTGAGGGCTGTTTATAAGAGTAGTAAAAAGTATTTAGAATTTTAATAAATATATTTAATAGCGGGATATCGGTATCTAACGTATTAAATCTCGGAGATTCGATAGATAGGTTGTGTAATCTTAAACATCAAAATATTCTTCGTAGAAATGATTTATTTAAAAGATTTTGTCTCACACTCTCGTTTTTATTGACTCTGATCATACTCTTAAACCAGAATGCTTCGCTCTCGCTGTTTCATTTGAATTAAAAGTAATTTTTAGAAATAAATAAAGTCTAATTAATCCCAAAGCGCTCTCGCTGTATTTAACATTAAAGTCTAGTTTCAACTATCCGGTTAAAATCTCAAACTCTCGTTTTTATTGACCGTAACCTTTGTTTGCTTTGTACTCTCGTACGGAAAATAGTTTTGAATTTAGAACAAGAAATTATATTCAGAAAATAATATTTTATAAAAGCCAACACCAATTATTTACGAATCCCTTCGTTTCAACGGTCTTTACATACCGACGATTGGTTTAGCCGGACATGGATTCGGGAACAAACATGATATTCTGATAATTAAACATGAGATAAGGCATAAACAATTAAAATAGAAATTAAAATAGAACCTGGAACATAAAGCAAAAACTTGGAATAATTGTTGATTCTTGAATTCAAACAATGCCGACACGCTTTGACAATCGGGTACACCGTTACAATCAAATTCAGTTGCTTAAAACAAAAGTCGTAATAGTCCCCGATGTGGAGAATCTATCACTTTACAGGTAAATATCTGCTTAAGAAATGCTAACAATAAAATCTGACTAAAAATGCACACCGGTCTCTGAAGACCGAAGTCTATATATATATACTCCTCACTCCTCCTTAAAAGTAGCCTTGAATATCTAATAGTTGGGAGCGGTTTGTTGAACGAGCAAAAATCGAACATGGATAAAATTGTGGAGAGGAACAAGGAGGAATGGATTGGTGGCGGCTGCCACAACCCTAGGTCTTTGGTCCATGTGGCGGGCGCCACTCTCCCATGTGGTGGGCGCCGCATTCTTCTAATGTGGTGGGTGCCACCATTCTTCAATCCCGGTGGCGGGCGCCACTCTCCCATGTGGTGGACGCCACACATTTCTTTATTTTGCTCCATTTTCTTCCATTTTTCTTTCCTTTTTGCTATTTTCCCCTTTGCTTGCCTAGACATCTCTTATTCGATAAATACCTGAAATAAACATAAAGTACGGCGTAATACTATGGAAAATCAAGTAAAAAACAATGCATGTTAAGTCAAATATACGATACATTTTCGCGTTATCAAACTCCCCCATACTTAAACCTTTGTTTGTCCTCAAGCAAATGCTGCGTACATGAATAAAAGAGTTTTGTAAAATTTTGCAGTATACAGTATCAAGACTCGTGAATAACACAGTTGCATTCGAATACTCATTATAGCCTACAAACTCTACTTTGGTCAGAAATTGCATTAACAAGTACTAACTTTCACACTAAGGGTATCGTTGGAACACATAGTCGCAATCGTGCAATCATAAGTCTCCATTCTATACAAACCAATTAGAATCATGTCATCATGCCTAAGCCTACCTTACTAATCCTTCTTTTTATCATTTTTCATTCTAGTGCAATCACATTAAGCCCGTTATTCTTTCACATTCATAGCAAGATAATTTGTTAGTGACCATGATCTTATTATTCTTTCTTTCTTTCTTTTTCTCGCACTTTGGCTCAAATAACAGCTAAAGATGGTTATACTGTTGAGTTAAATGATCAGGTGAGGGTCACCTAACTTAGAAGGAACAACATTTTTCATAAATTTTGTCAATCTTTTTCTCTTTTAAGCCTGAGATCATACACTTATTTGCATCGACTTCTTGCGTAGTGTGTGCTTAGGATGGTGTTGACTGCTAGATAAACTACTTAAGGAATATTAAGGATAGAATTTAAGGCTACGGCATGACAAGTACTCAAATCGATCTTATACTTGGGAGATTTAAGGTGTTAAAACGATACCGGTCTTGTAAAGTTTTTCCAAATCTCTACAATTCAACCAAAGTTTTATTTATAGTTTAGAATTTTCAAAAGATGTACTGTGTTTCTAAGTCAAGATTTTCGCAAAAAATTTGTATGGCTTAAGCAAATTGGAGAATCAGTAAATAACGGAAACCACGCATAAAGACTCGATAGTGCAATGATATTTGACTCAACTAACACTTAACAATTTAACAAAGGAAATAACAATAATTTAAATCTACCTAGAAAGCGATAAATAAAAGCGGTAAAGCTTTCCTCCCCCATACTTAAACCGAGCATTGTCCCTAATGCAACAACATAAGATAGGAAAGAAAGGTAGAGCCTAGGTAGTCTGCTACTGGCGCCTTCTGCTACGTGTTCGTCCACGTCCACCATTTCCAGGCTGATGAGGTGGCGTACCCACATAAGAGGCATAGTCTTGTAGATCTTCCACATGCACTGTCAATGCTGCCATTTCATCGATCAAACCAGACATGTTCTGTTCAGTCCTGAAAGCGTAATCATGTTGGTCATTCTGAATCTGTAGAAGGATTTGCATCATTTCTGTTTGTTGAGCTTCCATTTTTTGGATTTGTTGGTTGCGCTGAGCGTCTAATTCGCTACGCAGCAGCAGTTTAGCATAGATGTCATCAAGAGTGGCAGGTGCCACATTTCTTCTTCTACATCTTTGGCTGGATGATGTACCTGCAACATTTTCAAAAGAAATGTGTATGGTGTGTGGGTGTGTGTCAGTAGCAGGAGCAACTGGCTCCTGAACATAATCCTCATCGATGTCCCCGTCAGCAGCCACATTCTTAGGAATATGCGCGGAGACTTGGTTATGCACCAGATCATGAATATAACAATAATTTTCCGGGTTGCGCGCATCTGTGTAAATTGGGTTGGGGAGGATGAAATCTTGAAAGACACTATTGGCAACCATTATGTGAAATTTACCGTCTTGCCTTCGTTTTACCAATTTCATGCTCATTGTTATGTCAATGTCAATGGCACGAGGCGGGAGCGGTGTTAGGTAGGAAATTTATCTTTGAGTCCTAGGACTCAGGCTATTGAGGTTATTAAACCCCCAAAAATAATTGGTCCTCTTCTCGCGTTCATTATGGTCTGCACGTGAGAGAACATGAAAGGGACGATACTGACCTTTTGTGGCACAAACGTGGCGAACAAATATAAGAGTTCTTTCTCGTTCACCTTGTTAGAGTTGGATCGGCCAAAAATGGTGCATGCCAATATTTGGCGGAAATAACGGATAGCCGGATTGTGAATTAAAGTGACTCTGTTTCCCTCAAAACTGTGTCTTACCGTACCTGTTATTGCCCTCAAGAATGGTTGAAAGGCATGCTGCCAACCCTCAGTATCTGGGACCTCACATACTACGTCATCCTCCTGGGGGAATTGTAGCAGGTCTGCTAGTTGGGCAAAATTAAAAGCGTACTCTACATTGAACAAGCAAAACTGGACAGTCCCACTGGAACAATTTGTGTTGGGGTTGGGACTAAAAATAAGTGAACTAAGGAATTCTAGTGTTAATTGGGCATATACCGGGTCTTTAAAAGATAGGAAATAATTTAAATTTAAAGTATGTAGCATATGATTAACACTATCAAGAATTCCTAAGGCTATTAAACAAGGTTCATCAGCGTACCTTGTTGACTCTATTTCTCTTGTGCTTAGAGCCGTGTAGATTTCTTCCTGCAATTCACCTGGTTCGCCGGCTCTGAACAATATTTTGTATTCGCGCCTTTGTGCCATGATCGAAATTCACACTACTCGTGTATGTAGTAAGAGTGTAGCAAGAAGGAGTAGAATTACGTTTATGAAAAATGTGTTTTGTGAGGTTAAGTTGCTGGTTTATATAGAGGTAAGGGTGGTTGGAAAATAATTAATGGAATAAATTTCAATGAATGGCGTTAAATGCATCGGTCAAAGTATTGAAAGTGGTTGAAGAAGGTTTAATACTTTGTCTGACATGCATGGGACAATGAGTTTATGGAATTGATGGCACAACAGCAACGTGAGGATTCATGGGGTGTGGCAGGCGCCACTTTGTATGTGTGGTGGGCGCCACTATGTGAGTGTGGCGGGTGCCACAACCTGTGTTTGTGCAGGTGCCATAGCCTTTGTGTGTGGCAGGCGTCACATGTAGTGTTGTAAGTGTTTCCTATGTGTTCCCCATGTATTATCTTTTGACCACAGTTTTTCATGTGAATTTATTTGACCATCATTTAATGGTTATTGAATAATTAGGTGAAAGAAAAACAAGAAACATAAAAGTGAGAATTAAGAATTAAATAGGGTATGGTATAATGAAATTGAAACATAAAATCGAAAAAAAAGAATGAGGTAGATAGAAAAGAATAACATAATTCATTTGCTAGATAAAAGTGATACAATTAAAAATTCCTAATGTGTAAAAAAACAACAAGAAAATCCAAACATGAAAATAAAATCTAAAATCAATGTCGGTAAAACGGTAGAATTCATATATATTAGCCATTACGGCGACTGCCGGCAGGAGGAGCGAACGAGTAGAAATGCTGATAAATGTGATCCAAGTTCTCTGTCACTACGTCCATAAAGTCGTGGAGGTCCATGCGCAAAGTGCTCAATTTGTCTCTCAGGTTGATGATGTCCGTCTGGACAACGTCTATGACAACAACATGATCGATAGGAGGCGCAACAGGTATAATAGGGGCACACGAGTCAACATCAGAGAGATATGTATCATAATGGTCATAGATTTGGGGTGTCTCTAGAGGAGAGGGTGGTGCATCTGGTGGTCCGTCCAAATCAAAGAGCCAGTTGTTCCTATCATGTACACTCGTCCTATGGTATGATAGAGTAAACAGGTGTACAACTTGGTTGTTAATTATAAATTCAAACACATCTGAGCCCAGGTTTCTAATGATACCAGTGTTGAAACAGAATTGAATATTCATTGGTCGTATTCCACCTAAAGGGTTAAGTCTGATAAGTGGATGTCTCAGTCCAATAGCATTTGCGATCATGGTCACTAAGCCACCTATTAAGATTTGTTCATGGTTAGCTTGTGCCATACGGTCTAAGTTGGCTATCATAAATGTAGCGGCATTAATAGGACGGGTATGTGATGCATAATACATTATAAAGAGTTCGTCTTTGGACACGGATGTTATGTTTTGTTCTTTTCCAAATAGGGTGTGAGCTAGGATCTTATGAAAGTAACAAATGGCAGGGTTGTGGATGTTCTCAGAATGCATGAGATCCGGCTCGGGATGGTTGTTTACTGTAATGCTACCCCAAAAGTAATCTAGTTTAAGGTTGTTGAAAAGTATATCTTCGGCAAATATTTTTATATCGTATCCACAGAGATTGGTTATTATTACCGCCGTTCTATAATCCAAATTGTTATAAGTTTAGAAAGTAACCAAATTGTTTTGCTTGGAAAATTATCTTTTGAGTAAAATGTCACTAAAACAATAAAATGGTTTTAATCAAATGTAAAAGCTTGGCAAGATTGGAGTTCACTATTCCAAGTGCTTATATTTCCTTATGATGACTATATAGATTTAAGATTATTGATGATGTTCAAGTATCCTCTCAATATCATTTATGTCTAAATGATATTGTGATAATCACTATATTGATCCTTAGACGATCTCTCCACCTAACTATCAATATAGCAATCTTTAATGATTGATACAAAAGAAGAGTAATGAATAAATCTATCTCTACAACTTATTCACTACTTGAAAATCTATTTTATGTCAAGAGTAAAATAATCTCTTTCAACAACTACTCAAATATGATTTTCAACTTAGGGCAAAAATAGCATTCAATACATCAACAATCTTTCATCATATATATATAAATCAAATGGAATACATAAACAAATGAGAATAACTACTACCTCCAATCTTGACAAAATGGGGTTTAGCTCCTCATCATCATTTTGGAAAGCAAAATGCAATGGAAGAAAACTCTATTTTTTCTCTCTTACAAAAAATCCAAACTCTCAATGAATGTGTGAATAATAATGATAATGAACAATTTCCATTCTGATTTTCTAAAAAGGGTTGACATTTCCTAAAATGATCATTTTCATCTAAGGCTGAAAAGTTCCCCTAAGGCATACACCAGAATGGCAAAACATAGTTGGTCTTGAAAACAACACACTTGACCAAAATAGCTTGCTGGATTCGCAAGCTTCGCGGCGCGAACTAAAGCTGCTTCAGCTTCCTTGCCTTGCAAGCTTCATTCAATTAGTCTTCCAAGTGGTATTCTCCAAAGTTGGGCCTCTAAATTGCATTCAACACTTCTTAAAAATTATGATTGTGCAATCCAAAGCTCTCTTGCCCAAAAATTCTACAAAACTAACAAATATGTGAAATAACTATTCAAAACAACATAAATTAAACTTAATTGCATTTATACAAAATAATGAGAATAAAAGTGTGTAATTACATCAAAATTTGGTAAAAGGGATCAATAAAATGATATAAAAAGTAGTACTAATTGGTCCCTAACAACTCTCCCCAACTTAGCATTTTGTTTGTCCCTAAACAAAAGTTTCCACCATCACAACCAAAGCAATGACACAAAAGATTGAAACAAGGATTTACCAAGGACATTCAAATGGTTCAAAAGTGTTTGGCACTTTTTCAATCCACCTATCTCAATTCTAGACAAAACATGAATAAGAGAAATGGTTGAGTGTAAAAATCATTCCAAGGAATTCAAAGCCATGTATGTCAAAATTGAATCAAACTTACACACACATCATAATAATGATGAATAACATGAAGGGTTACTTTCACTCATCCAAGCAATTAAATCAACAACAACTCAAATCATGCGGTCATCAAAGCAAATACCAAATCATGTGAAAAATGAGAATCAAGAGGTCTTTCAAGGGTTGTAATGTGGCTTAGGTTACAAGAAAGGATATGATTAAGAGAATTCAACAAAGTTGCCTATCCTAAGGGAGCATTCCCAAACATTCAACTCTACACAATTTCCATAATTTCTTTGATCCCTATCTTTTTCTTTTTATTTTTCTTTTCACATCCACACAACCATGAGCATTTTCTTTGCTTTTTTCTTTCTTTTCTTTTTCTTTGCTCTATGGTTTCAAGGGTTTCTTTTTCTTATTTCTTTTCATATTTTCACACTTTCATAAAAACTCACTTTTCCAAGTTTCTAATCACATCTTTTTACTTTACTCTCCCCAACTTTAGATTCCAAAACCAAGTTTATTCAATAATGCTCCCTACTTAGACATAAGCAAAAGGGAAAATTTGCAAACAACTCGGTTTGAGGGTTCAATTGATACGAAAGAAATTAGGATTCATTATTTCCAAATTTTTCAATTGATTTTACAATTATCAATCAAATGAATCCTAAAATAAGCTCAAAGGGGTTACTCCTCACAAGGTTAGTTGATTCAAACTTTTTGGTCAAGTGGTTTTTCTCAACAAACAATGCCTCTATCATTTTCATAATTTTCACACAAAAATAGATTGATGCATGATTTAGCATGATAAGAATGAGTTGAAATAATGCTCGGTTTCCCGCATTTTAGTGTACAATGGAAAGCTTCCTCACAATTGGATAAGTCCTATTTTGATTCAAAAATGACATATATTTCAAGGAATTTATGATATGGAATTTGCACATACCATTAAACTACTCATGTTAAGTCTAAAAAGCGATAAAGTATACCTTGAAATGCCGACACTAATTCTTATCATCACCACTCGAAGTGTCCTATGCTTCTTTCTTTGCGAACATTTCTTGGTTGCTTTAAGCTTGACTTAAGAGTAAGAACAATTAAACAAAAAAATGTTGGTAAACCAATTTAATTGTAACACACTTAAATCTCAAAGAGTATTCATGCAATTATCAAAACAACTAAAAAAAAACAAAGTTTTGGTGAACTAGAGCCACCCAAAAGTACATCAAAATTTTTCAAAAGCAAAATAATACAAAGAAAACTCAAACTAAAACAAACTCCTCAAATTCACCAACTCCTCAATCTTCCTCCTCTTGGCCACCACCAACAGATCCAAGGACGTCCTCCATCTCCTCATTATAGTTTGCACCACTTCCTGCACCCCCCATAAACGCTGGCCTGCCCTCAGGCCAATTAGCATAAGCAACATATTCCGCCTGAGAAGGAAATGTGCGGGCTTCGGGTGCGAGGAACGTGTTCTGGAATTGTTGCTGCATAGCATCAAACATAAATGATTGAGACCTCCTAGAGGCCTCAAAGCTCTCAAGCAATAATTGGCAAACGCCATCTGGTCGAAGACTGGAGTAGTGCGGGGTCGGGGTCTAGAGGACGAAGTCCCAGCTCCTTCGGCTCTGTTCATCTGGCTTTGGTAGAACCTATTCAGATAAGCATCGTTAATCACACTAGTGATAGAGAAGTGTACTTCATCCGGAATGGCAACATTCGCCCGTCGGCAAAGTCCCATGATCAACCCCGGGTATGCAAGCACACCTGCTTTACCACCAAATTTTGTTCCGCTTATAGCCATCTTCCGCATTTCTCCCGCTATGATTGATGCTACATCCACAGATTTGCCGATCATAATGTAGTACAGCAAACACCCTACATCCAAAGGGATCGTGGTGCTGTGGCTCCTTGGCCGGATATTGTTCAACAGCAGCACCAGAAATGCCCTTGCTTCCAGATTTAGATTTTCTCTTTTCCATGATTTTGGAAGTCCTTGATCATTTAGGTCAAATGTTTTTCCTTGAAGGCACAAGATGGCACTCACCGCTAGAAGATCCCAAACGTTTGCCAATTCCTGGGTACAATACTCGCACCGTTCATTCTCTCCCAAGGTTAGAGGATTACCAAGATATGAGTTAATTGCATCTCTGCCAAAAGAAATAATCCTGCCTCTTACCCTTGTTTGGTAGTTGAAAGCTACTCCCTCTTCAAGATGCATGTCGTTTGCATAGAACTCCCGTACAATATCATAATTGATCGCCGCCTCTGGTTCACAAAGTTTGGTCCACCTTCTTCTCTCAAAATTGGAAACCAAATTCCGATAAGTCCCACCCGGTGATAAACGGATGAACCTTTCCGGTTGGATGGTTCTCTTGATTAAGTTTTCAAATCGTTCTTCGTGTTCGTCACTTGTGAACCGTCTCAATGAACGGGGTTGAACGGAAGCCGTGGTTTTGGTTCTCTTAGACATCTGCAATAAACATCAGAACAACCACACAACAAAACATGAAGAGAGTTAGCAATCAATCAGCATAAAACATAACACTGGAATTTCCCAGTTCGCGGCGCGAAGGCCCGTTCGCGGCGTGAACCTTACGAACCAGGAAATCTCCAGGAGCCTTCTAGGGTTCCAAAGATTTGAAGGTTATTACTTCCAACAGTCATAATCACAATCTCTATCCTAATCCTAATTTGAACCCATATTAGACATGCAAGGTTATTTCAAGTGTCAAGTTTCAATTTTTACAAAACCCTAACCTTACCTAAATGAGAACCCGAAAGGAATGGAGAAGAGAACATGAAAAGAACAACATACCTTATTGAATTATACTTGATTCTTTGTTAACAAATGAGGATTTGGGAGATGGAGAAGGAAATTTTTAGTTTTGGAAGTTTGGAAGTGAGAGTGGAAAAGAGGGAAAGGTAATGTTTTGAAAATGAAATAGAATGGACAGAGAAAATAACCTAAACAGAACTTAAGTGGTTCTGCCACGCACCGTTCGCGGGGCGAACCTTGTTCGCGGCGCGAACTGAAGCTTTGCATTCAGTTCGCTGGGTGAAAGATGGTCGCGGGGCGAACTGCAGTGGACAGAACCCAAGTTTCACAAAATTTAACACAGCTGAAAATCAACACAACATAATTGAGAAAATTTAAAATGCAGACTTACAACGTTGGGTTGCCTCCCAACAAGCGCTTTGTTTAACGTCGTTTAGAGCTCGACGGTTCAATTATTAGCCCGATCCGGATAGAGAAATGACACACACATCCCGATTTACGTCGCCACTATGGTAGACTTTAAGTCTTTGGCCGTTTACAGTCCAACTCTCTTGTGACTTCGGATCCTCGATCACAACGGCTCCATAGTTGCGCACCTCTTTGACAACAAACGGTCCTGACCACTTTGACTTCAGCTTACCAGGGAATAACTTCAACCTTGAGTTGAAAAGCAATACCATTTGTCCAACATGAAACTCCTTATGACGGACCTTTCCATCATGGTATGCCTTTACCTTTTCCTTGTACAGTTTATTCGAATGGTAGGCGTTGTTCCTTGATTCCTCCAATTCATGGAGTTGTCCTTTTCTTCTTTCTCCAGCTAAAGTGGAGTCGAAGTTCAAGAATTTGAGAGCCCATAATGCCCTATGCTCCATTTCCACTGGAAGATGACAAGTCTTCCCATACACCATTTGAAACGGAGTTAGCTCAATAGGTGCTTTGTAGGCGGTACGATACGCCCATAAAGCTTCCTCCAGTTTTAAAGACCAATCTTTTCTTGAATTCGAGACTATTTTCTCAAGGATCCGCTTGACTTCCCGGTTAGAAACCTCCGTTTGACCATTCACTTGTGGGTGGTAGGGAGTGGTCACCTTGTGCTTTACACCATAATGTTGTAAAACTTTTTCTAGAGGTGTATTGCAAAAGTGTGATCCTCTATCACTTATCAACACCCTAGGCACACCAAAACGTGAAAATATGTTTTTCTTTAAAAATTTAATCACTGTTTTGGCATCAGCCTTAGGTGAAGCAATTTCTTCTACCCACTTCGAGACATAGTCAACGGCCACTTGTATGTACTCATTTGAGAAAGAAGAGGGGAATGAGCCAACGAAATCAATACCCCAACAATAAAAAACTTCTACTTCTAGCATGTTGGTTAGAGGCATTTCGTCCCGTTTTCCTATTCCTCCACTCCGTTGGCATGTATCACAACTCTTCGCATGTTCATGTTCATCTTTAAATAAAGATGGCCAATAAAAGCCCGATTGGAGCACTTTAGTGGCTATTCTCAAACCGCTATAGTGACCTTCATACGGAGAGTTGTGACAATGCCAAAGGATGTCTCTTGACTCCTCAAGTGTTACGCACCTTCTCAAAATATTATCTACACCCACTTTAAACAGATAAGGATCATCCCAAACATAATATTTTGCATCCGCCAAGAATTTCCGTTTTTGATTACCAGTGAGGTCTTCCGGTGTTAAACCGGTTGCTTTGTAATTAGCAAAATCAGCAAACCAAGGCCTCACTTGAATCGCATACAGTTTTTCATCCAGAAATTCTTCTCATACTTCCTCTTCTTTGTTTGTAATGTCCACATTGACCAAACGAGATAAATGATCCGCCACTAAGTTTTCGGAACCTTTTTTATCCCGGATTTCCAAATCAAACTCTTGCAATAAGAGAATCCAACGAATTAGTCTTTGTTTGGAATCCGGCTTGGTTAGCAAATATTTGATCGCCGAGTGGTCAGTGTAGACTACAACTTTTGATCCTATCAAGTAAGCTCTAAACTTTTCCAATGCGTACACTATAGCTAGTAACTCTTTTTCAGTTGTCGCATAATTGACTTGTGCTTCATTTAACACTTTACTAGCATAGTGGATAGCATGAAAAACTTTATCTCTTCTTTGGCCCAACACCGCACCAACCACATAATCGCTTGTGTCACACATAAGTTCAAAATCAAGTTTCCAATTTGGTGCCACGATTATGGGTGCGGTGACTAACTTTTCTTTTAAATCAAGGAAAGCTTTAAGACATGACTCATCGAAAAGAAAGTGCGTACCTTTGTTGAGTAAGCTACTCAATGGCTTTGCTATCTTTGAAAAATCTTTGATGAATCTCCGGTAGAAACCGGCATGTCCGAGAAAGCTCCTTATTCCTTTTATATTTGTTGGAGGTGGTAGTTTCTCGATAACTTCCACCTTAGCTTTGTCAACTTCTAATCCTTCGGAGGATATCTTGTGTCCGAGTACAACACCTTCGGTGACCATGAAGTTGCATTTTTCCCAATTGAGTACTAAGTTGGTCTCCACGCATCTTCCCAAGACCACATCAAGATGCTTTAAGCACAAATCAAAAGATGCTCCATAAACAGAGAAATCATCCATGAACGCCTCAATGCATTCTTCTATTAAGTCCGAGAATATCGCTTGCATACACCGTTGAAATGTTGCCGGCGCATTACGTAACCTAAAAGGCATTCTTCGGTAAGCAAAGATGCCAAAAGGACATGTAAAAGCTGTCTTCTCATGATCTGCCGGATTGACCGAAATTTGGTTGTACCCCGAATACCCGTCCAAGAAACAATAGAAATTTTTGCCGGCTAACCTTTCCAACATTTGATCCATGAAAGGTAGTGGGAAGTGATCTTTCCTTGTAGCTTGGTTCAGCCTTCTATAGTCAATACACATCCTCCACCCGGTTACCGTTCTTGTTGGAATCAACTCGTTCTTATCATTTTTGATAACCGTCATGCCACCTTTCTTGGGAACTACTTGTACCGGATTCACCCATTCACTATCGGAGATAGGATAAATCATTCCGGCTTCTAAGAGTTTGACAACTTCTTTCCGAACTACTTCTTTCATTGATGGATTTAGGCGCCTTTGAGGTTGTGCAACGAGTTTGAAATTTTCTTCCATCATGATCTTATGCATACAATAGGCCGGACTAATGCCCTTCAAGTCGGATAACACCCACCCTATTGCACCTTCATTCTTTTTCAGCACTTGTATCAATTTGTATTCCTCTTTTGTGGAAAAGGTGTTACTAATGATCACCGATTTAGTACACTCGTCACCAAGGAACACATACTTCAAGTGTGAAGGTAGCATTTTCAGCTCTAATTTTGGTTCTTCCGTTTTCTTCGTCGCATCCAAGTCTTCCATTGTTTCTTCTTGATAACTAAGCTCGCCACAAGACTCTAACTCATGCAACATTGCTTCAATCTCTTTTTCTTCATTTTCGGTCACCACATTGTAGGCTTCGATAAGAGATCTTTCGAGAGGATTAGAAATATGAATTTGATTTGCGACCTCCACTACTTCCTCTTCTATTGCATCGATTCGGAAAGAATCATGCTTGTCATTTGGATGCTTCATGGCTTCAAAGAAATTAAAGGTCACCTCTTCATCTTGCACTCTCACCTTCATTAGTCCATCATCAATGTCAATCATCATCCGGGCTGTTTTCATGAATGGTCTTCCAAGAATTAGAGGAACATCACGATCCTCATCCATCTCTACTATCACGAAATCTACCGGAAACAAGAATTTGTCCACTTTTACTAACATGTCTTGAGGAATTCCATATGGTGAAGTGGTAGATTTGTCGGCTAGTTGTAAGGTCATCCTTGTCGATTTGATCTCAACATTTCCCAATCTTTTAACAATGAATAGGGGGATTAGATTGATGCTAGATCCCAAGTCAATCAAACCATTACCAATGTATGTACTTCTAATGGTTACCGGTAAAACGACTCGGCCCGGATCAGATTCCTTCCTTGGGAGAGTCTTTTGAATGATGGCACTACAACGTGCATCAAGCAAGATGGTTTCGTCTTCCACGTGTCTTCTTTTCTTTGTAAGAATGTCCTTCATGAACTTTGCGTACCGTGGCATTTGCTCTAATGCGTCAGCAAATGGAATATTGATTTGAAGTTGTTTGAATATGTCCATGAACTGTGCATAATGCCTAGCATTGTCCTTCTTCGATGGAGCATGCGGATAAGGTAGATATTGGGTTGGAATGACGCTCACACCTTTCTCTCCTTTCTTCTTCTTTCTTGGTTCGGCATCCTTTTTCACCTCCAATTCAGTCTGCTTCTCTGTTGGCAAATCCCGCTCTTTTCGCGGCGCGAAGGGGGATCGCGGCGCGAACTGAAGAGTTCCAGCCACTTTCTCCCTTCCACCAACCATGTCCTCTTTTTCCAGCACCCCATCCATATCATTCTCTACTGTAATTTCCTCACTTTTTCCACTTGTCAACTCTTTACCGCTCCTCATGACAATTGCTTTACAATGCTCCTTTGGATTGGTTTGAGTGTTAGCGGAAAAGGAAGATCCTGCGTTTTGTTCCGACAGTTGCTTCGCAAGTTGGCCCACTTGATTTTCCAGATTCTTAATTGCTGCTTCGTTACTCTTTTGATTTGCCATGGAAGCTTGCATGAATTGTTGAAGAGTGTCCTCTAGCTTGGAATTTCCTCCTTGCGATTGTTGGCCTTGAGAGTTTGGGTGTTGATAGGGACTTTGTTGCTGAAAATTTTGATTGTTGAACCTTGATGGTTGATAGCCTTGATTGTTTCTTGGTTGATAACCTTGATTGTTAGGAGGTTGTCTTTGATAGCCTTGATTTTGATTGTTCACATAACTCACTTCTTCTAGTGGAGGACAAAATTTCGTGGTCAAAAGTTTCACTCCAGGATCGGCACAAGAAAGGTATCTTTTAAGTCTGTTGTTTGGAATAAATATTTTGATCTGTCATTGGCTGCTGATGCAAATCCTCTTGCTGAGGTAACTGATTCTCACACAATAGAAGGATATGAGTTTAAGAGCGCTTTGAACGCTATGCTGAAACGACCCTACCCAGACCATATTGTGAACAGTGATGCGTTCCCACGAACTGTCACTGCCGGTAAGCTGAAAACAGGTGAGCGCATTCTCTAGTGGATTGTATCACGCATCCTGCGGCCTAAGAAGGGTGGCCTTTCCCGAGTTGAACAGGCTGAGGTTCATCTCATATATATCCTGAAAAATCAGCGTAAAATAAACTGGCCCTACTATATTGCTAGTAGGATGTTCAGTTTACGAGACTCTGGACAAGGAATGGCTCTTGCTTATGGATCTTTTATTCAAGAGGTTCTTACTGCAGCCGACGTTGATTATCCGTCCTTTCCATATACCTCCATTTCCTCAGATAAAGAATTCAGCCCAAAAACTTTATCTATGATGGGATACTTTTGGTGTGATGAGCGGAGAACATACAAATTTGTTCGCAGGGGGTATGTTCCTACGACTGTTGAAGAAAGTGATGAAAATGATGATAGTGAAGAAGAAGACCAAGAGGAAAACAAAGAAGAAGGAGCAGGACAAGCATTTGAGCAGCATGATAGTCCTCCACAAGCAGACACACACGACTACATAAACACCGCTTGGGTTCAAAATACCCATTCGACTGAAGAAGATGCCCCCAACCGTGGTGGATGGGATGAATGGCAACATATGGGCTGGTCAACACAATGCCAATTCTATCAGCCGTATCAATATGGTGCTGAAGAATCTCCACCGTCTCCTCCGCAACAAGACAATTCTTCTGAACTTTTAGCTATGATGCGAGATATGTAGCTGGCTCAACAATCATTCATACAAACTCAAGATGAGCGCTATGCTCATATAAGCACCCAGCTTCAAACACAAAATGAGAGGCTCGATAACCTCTCTACCAGCATGAATGAACGGTATGCAGCATTCACCGAAACATTTGAACGACAGGAGCGGTCCGTCGATGTGGGCCTCAAGTATCTAGGTGGTGTTGCTGACCAAATATCGTCTCTGGAAGATCCTTACAGAAACCCGAATATCTGTTACCATCGAGGACGAGACCATTAGGGCATAAAACTGTATGTGCATCTGTACTTTTTTTGTTTGACTGAACTTATTATCTGTTATGCGTGTTTGTTAATCTAGTTTAATGTTATCTCCTTTTCAATCTGTTCAGTAATAATATTTGGTGTGGTATTGTTATATGATTCGCTATCTCCTGTTGAATACAATGTTATGTTGAATAATAGTTCTCTTTCTCTTTTTGATGTTGTCAAAGGGGGAGAAGAGCATGTACCAAAGCCAAGCCAAGATATTTACAATAATTAACAGTTTGTTTTGCAGTCAGCCTTAGATTACAAAAGAAAGGGGGAGTGTGTGTAAATATTGCATGTTGTTTCTCTTTGGTTTCACACAGGTTGTCATCATCAAAAAGGGGGAGTATGTAAGGGAAAACTATCATACAACATACGATCATAGGTTTCGATGATGACAAATGACCACCATGGATGAATTGGCATTGTCGATTCCACCTCTACAAAACAAATGCAACATATCACCTATCATATCCTTTTATATGCTCATCTAAACTGTTATATTTCATACAACATATGTGGATAAAATGTGGACATGACAAAATGCATGAAAACCACAAAAATCTGAATTTTTGCAGATTTGCAGGGTTTGAGTCGACCGTAGGGTCGACGCATAACTCAGTGCATTTCCTCACGGGTCAGCGCACAAAATGCTTGAGTCGACCACAGGGGTCAGCGCATGAACCACGGGTCAGCGCACAAAATGCTTGAGTCGACCGCAGGGGTCAGCGCATGAACCACGGGTCAACGCATGCCGACCTATGGTCGACACATACTGTTGTGTTTTTCAAATTGTCCAAAACTGTAGGCTATGCATCGACGCATAAACCTGCTATGGTTGACCATTCGTGCGCAAATTCAGTTTTTAAGCAATTCCCTCTGTGTTTGAAAAGCTGTTAAGTGGGTTGGTTGGTTTGTTACTATAAATAGAAGGTTAGTTATTTGTATCAACTAAATTTGACAAATTGATTCAAGTGTACAAAGAACAAGAAAAAGTGAAATAGGTGTCCAAGATTCATCATCTTCATCTTCAACATCTCACAACACATCAATTACACACAACCATTTTTGAAGTGCTTTGTGATTGGTTAAAGGTGATAACGTTGGAAGTCGAGATTGGGGAATCCGGTTCGGGTTGAAGCTTGCGACAGGTTTTTTCTTGAATAAAACCTTTAGGGTTTTGTCCTCCAAGATTGGTTTGATTTTGGGGGTTTTTGGACGAATTCTTCATCAATTTTCAGCTGAGCGAAGGTGATTGAGAAGAGGAAGTCTTCATCAATCTAGTAGCGGATTCAGTGATATTGAAGGGAAGATTTTGGGTTCGATTTGTTGTAGTTGAGATCAGCCGGGCCGAGGGTTTGAGGAACTGAGGGTTATTTAACAAAGGGGCTGGAATCAGAGGTCTATCAACAACAATCGAAGGACTTGATTCACCTTGAATCAAGGAACAAGGAGTTGAAGCAACATTCAACATCTTGAGAATTCTGTTGTATATTTGCTTTGCACACCTTGTATAAATTGTTATACTCAACAGGTGATATCTATTAAAGAAATCTCAATTCTAGTTTTAGAATTGAGGGCAGACGTACCCCGAAGCGAGGACGGCGGGGGAACTGCCTCATCAAATCTTTGTCTTCTCTATTTTTCAGCATATTTGTTTTTGGCTTAAAAATAAGTGATTTTTGTATAAGCACTTTTATCAAACCTTGATATTAATTGAGTAAGAAGTTAAAACTCTGTTTCTGAATCCAAAGTACAATAAAATATTGTACTAGACTAATTGGAATCACTTACTCAACATAAATATCACTTGGAGTGTTTTTGCACACCAAGTGTTTGATAATTTGCCTAAACCAAAATTATCTTAGTTGTGTATCTAGTTTGGTTTGCTATTTGAATCATTGGAACTAGGAATCCTAGAAAGTGAAATAAATCATTGATAGTGTGACTAGTGTAGTGATTCTTATTCTACATTATCACTAATCCATAGGCTAGACGCATATCCGGTTTTCCAATAACAGTTCGTTTTAGACTATATTTTCCTCGGCCTCTTCCGCACTTAAAACAAATTTTCAAAACCAATTTTAATTGGTAGCGCCGACTCAAATTTTAATTGGGATCTATTCAACCCCCCCTTCTAGATCCGTGCCATAGTCTAACAAGTGGTATCAGAGCACCGGTTCACTCCGTGCTTCAGAATATAACTTTGATAGAAAATGGCTAACGAACCTAAATGGGCTTATAATAGAGCTCCCGTTTTCAATGGTGAAAATTATAGTTATTGGAAAGACTGTATGCGGGTGCACATAAATTCCATAGATAAAAAATATGGAACGTTATTCTCAATGGTCCAATTGAAATAACCATGACCAATGAGAATGATGAATTAGTGCCAAAGCCCGAAGCACAATGGACCGATGATGATGAAAAGAAATACAATTATGATTGGAAAGCCAAAAATATCCTAATCTCCTCATTAGGTGTAGATGAATACTATTGTGTATCCCATTGTCCTACTGCTAAGGCCATGTGGGATTCACTACAAATCGCCCATGAGGGAACGAACGATGTTAAGTTGGCAAGAATCAACACACTAACATAAGAGTTTGATCTCTTTTTCATGGAGCAAGGGGAAACCATTGCTGACATGCAAAAGAGATTTACTCATCTCATCAATCGATTACATTCATTAGGTAGGCCGGTTTCCAATGATGTTGCTACTAATAAGATCTTGAGATGTCTTAACAGGGAATGGCAGCCGAAAGTGACCGCCATCAAAGAAGCAAATGATCTTACCATATTAGACTTGACAACATTATTTGGCAAACTACAAGAGCACGAACAAGTACTCTTGAGCCTAGAACAACACGAAAAGAAAGAAAAGAAGGACAAAACAAAGGTGAGTGAAAAGAAATCTATAGCTCTTAAGACTTCCTCCTCGAAGTCTCAAGCAAAAGAGCAAAGTGATTATTCCTCGAGCGACGAAGAAGAAGAGGACAAGAGCGAAGATATGGGGTTGTTCGTTAAACGTTATAATCGTTACGTGAGAAAGAACGACATCCAACATTCCGAGAAGAACTTGGTAAACTTCCGGAAACAATCGAGGTACTCTAAAGATGATGACTCAAAAGGCAAAAAGACTAGAGGGTCGTGCTACACCTGTGGGAAGCCCGATCATTACAAACCGTACTGTCCGATGAACAAGAAGACAAAGGAAAAGGAATCATACAAATCACACAAGAAATCATCAAAGCCAAGGAGAGCATACATAGCTTGGGAAAGCGATAGCGACTCCTCCGATGATGAAAGTTCTAGTGATGAAGATGAAGCTGTAAACCTATGCCTCTCTGCTCATCAAAAGAACAAAAAGAAACAGGTACGACATGCTAAATATGAAAAATCCTCTAGTATGTCTCATCATGAATTCCAAGCTGCATTTGATACTTTACACTGTGAAGCTAAAGAGGCCTTTAAAAGGCTTGCCTCAAATAACCAAATTTTTATCCATTTGGAACAAAAAATTCGAGAATCCGAAAGGAAACTTGAGGCACTCAAAGCTTCTATTGTAGAAAGCACAAAAGCAGGTTGTGAGGACCTTAGAAATAGGATAATAAACTTTGGGTGTGATACTTGTTATATTTGGCAAGGTGAAGTAAGAAACCTAAAGACCAAACTTGACAAGGCTCTTGAGCCCAAGATTACCTTTGCAATCGATAAGTCAAACTTTCGAAAAAGTATGGTTAATTCATATAAAAAATATAAATATGTTATAAAGGATGAAGATAGCAAAGGCAATCAAAATGCTAATTTCTCTTGTCTTTATTGTTGCAAGAAAGGCCACTCCATTGCTAAATGCAGGTTTAGGAGATTCTTAGTTCCTAAAGGCATTTATCAATGGCTGCCCAAATGCAACCATTTCGTTACTCACCATTCAGGACCCAATAAGCCATTGGGTACCTTCTCGTGTTAATTGCTTTTCCATAGGTACAATGCCTCGAGACCACCGAGAGAAGATGGGTTCTCGACAGTGGATGCTCAAGGCACATGTCAGGAGACATATCACTCTTCATTGACTTCGTGGCTAAGAAGAAAGGATATGTAACCTATGGTGACAACAACCGTGGAGCAATACTAGGTAAAGGTAGTGTAGGTAACCCTTCTTCCACTACTATTTCTGATGTATTGCTTGTCGAAGGTCTTAAACACAATCTACTTAGCATCAGTCAATTATGTGACAAAGGATACAATGTATCTTTTTCAAAAGATTGTTGCAAAATTGTACATAATGATGATAAGAAGAGTATGTTTAATGGCCTGCGAGTGAATAATGTCTATATGTTAGACTTGAACGAAGTATCGTTAACAAGTGACAAATGGCTTGTAACAATGAGTGAAGATTCATGGTTATGGCATAGGCGTTTAGCACATGTTAACTTTGACTTACTAAATAAAGTAGTCTCAAAAGATCTAGTCTTAGGTCTCCCCAAAATAAAGTTCACCAAGGATCACCTTTGTGATGCTTGTCAAAAGGGAAGCAAACGAGGATCTCATTTAAATCCAAAAATATCGTTTCAACAACGAGACCTCTCGAACTTCTTCATATGGACTTATTTGGGCCGTCTAGGATTAAAAGTCTAGGAGAAAATTATTACGGTTTCGTAATAGTGGACGATTTTTCTACATTTTATTGGACTATCTTTTTAGTAAGCAAGAGCGATACGTTCGCCGCCTTTGAAAGGTTTGCTAAGCTTTCCCAAAATAAATTAAATACAAATATTGTTTCAATTAGAAGCGACCATGAGGGTGAGTTCGAAAACCATTTATTTGAAGAATATTGCAGTAACCATGGTATCGATCATAACTTCTCCGCTCCACGTACTCCTCAACAAAATGGGGTTGTAGAGCGTAAAAATCGAATTTTGGAAGAATTGGGAAGAACAATGATTAACGAAAGTGGTTTACCGAAATATTTTTGGGCCGACGCCATTAGTACGGCGTGTTATGTTTTGAATAGGGTGCTCATTCGCCCCATTCTAAATAAAACACCGTATGAGCTTTTAAAAGGGAGAAAGCCAAATGTTTCTCACTTACATGTTTTCGGTTGCAAATGTTTTGTATTAAATAATGGAAAGGAAAACTTGGGCAAATTCGATTCCAAGGCCGACGAAGGTATCTTCCTCGGATACTCTCAATCGAGTAAAGCATATAGAATATATAACAAACAATTACTTGCTGTGGAAGAGTCTGTACATGTCACTTTTGACGAATCCTATCCGAGAAACGTCGGAAAGGGTAGTGTTGTTCATGGTGCAGGTACATCTACGGAAGACATACTCAAGGGTGGCGAGCCGGGGATTGATCAACCCGACAAAGTCAAAGTTGAGGAGGATAAAGATGTACACCATGAGAAAATCGAGGTAGCTCATCCGCCTTCAAACGATGATCTCCCTCAAGCTTGGAAGTCTCCCAAAGACCATCCAATTGACAACATTCTCGGAGATATCTCAAAGGGTGTTACAACTCGATCAAAGCTAAGTAATTTCTGTTATCACTTCGCTTTCGTTTCACAAATGGAACCTAAAAACCCTAAAGAAGCCCTACTCGATGAACACTGGTTTTTGTCAATGCAGGAGGAACTAAATCAGTTCACTAGAAATGAAGTTTGGGACCTTGTCCCTCCTCTGCGAGGTCATCGAGTAATCGGAACCCGATGGGTGTTTAGGAACAAGTTGGACGAAAATGGGGTAATAACCCGTAACAAGGCGCGTTTAGTCGCGCAAGGGTATAACCAAGAGGAAGGCATCGACTATGAGGAAACTTATGCGCCGGTTGCCCGACTCGAGGCTATACGCCTTCTCCTTGCCTTCGCTTGTGCGAAAGACTTTAAACTATTCCAAATGGATGTTAAGAGTGCGTTCCTTAACGGTTACATAAATGAAGAGGTCTACGTCGCACAACCTCCGAGTTTTGAATCTCATGAGTATCCCGATCATGTTTACAAACTAAAAAGGGCTTTATATGGTCTCAAACAAGCTCCTAGAGCTTGGTATGAGCGACTAAGTAAATTTTTACTTGATCAAGGTTACTCAAGAGGAAAGGTTGACACAACTCTCTTTATTAAACGTCAAGGAAAGCACTTGATATTAGTACACATTTATGTTGACGATATTATATTTGGGTCCACTAACATGAATCTCGTGAGAGAGTTTTCGGATCTTATGCAGGGTGAATTCGAGATGAGTATGATGGGGGAGCTCACATACTTTCTCGGTTTGCAAATTAAACAACTCAAAGAAGGAACATTCGTGAGTCAAACAAAGTATTGTTTGGACCTTATCAAGAGATTTGACATGGCAAAAGCCAAGGCCATTGACACCCCCATGCCAACATGTACAAACTTGAATAAAGATGAAAACGGTAAGGACGTAGAGGTAAAAAGGTATAGAGGTATGATTGTATCACTTCTCGATCTTACTACTTCTCGTCCCGACATTATGTTTAGCGTGTGTATATGCGCAAGGTATCAATCATGTCCCAAGGAATCCCATCTAAAAGCTATCAAACGAATACTTCGATACCTATCCGGTACTCCGAAGTATGGACTATGGTATTCCAAAGGTAATGATTGCTCATTGGTAGGTTTCTCTGATTCCGATTTTGCCGGTTGCAAATCGGATAGGAAAAGCACTAGTGGTACTTGTCATCTATTTTCAAATTCCTTGGTCAGTTGGCATAGCAAGAAACAAGTTTCAGTTGCTTTGTCAACCGCCGAAGCGGAATACGTTGCCGCCGGTAGTTGTTGTGCTCAAATCCTATGGGTTAAGCAACAATTATTGGATTTTAATCTCAAACTCGAACGTATTCCTATTTTCTGTGACAATACAAGTGCCATTAAATCTTACCAAAAATCCTGTGTTGCATTCTCGCATCAAACATATCGAAATTGGACACCACTTTCTTCGGGATCATGTAGAGAAAGGTGATGTTGTATTTGAACATGTTAACACTAAAAATCAACTAGCAGACATTTTCACAAAGCCGCTAGCTACTGAGCCTTTCTTTCATATTCGCCGAGAACTTGGTATTCTCGACATTTCGGAACGGGCTTCATAAATTGCTTGCTTTATCTTATTTCATTTAAAACTATAGTCTTGTACTTCTAACAAGTTAATGTTATTGCAAGCACGAGTATATTGTTCATCAAGTTATTCCGGCATCGAGGTGATATTGTTCCTTTACTCTTCTCTCTCTCCCAACCTTCATGGCTAAATAGTTATATTACATGATAATATTGTATATATATGACTTGTTTCGTATACCATATCTGTTTGGTTGTTTATTGTTGTGTGGCATTCTATTTATGCATCAAACATGTGAGCATATGTGCATAACAGTGAAAAACTGCAAAATTTGCCTGTATGAGTCGACCATAACAGGGCAATGGTCGACGCACACCTTAAAAATTTTCTTTTTTCACAAAATTCAAACAGTATGCGTCGACGCATGCAGAGGGTATGGTCGACGCGTCGCACGAAAAATCAGTTTTTCTGCATAAAACTTTCAAACATCCCATGCATTTGCATTTCAAATTCTCATTAAGTGTGCATTTAACCCACTACATTGTGAGTTGCATCTACCTAGTGCCTATTGTCTCTTGGTCTCTCCTCTTCCCAAAACCCTAAATCTTCATCTATAAAAAGGGCAAACCTCCCTCTTGCAAATCACTCTCAAAATCTTACACCAACCTTCACTCCCTACTTTCACAAAAAGCTTCAGAATCATTACCCATGGCTTCCTCATCCCGCAGACCTACCGGTAAGAGATCAAGGGAATCATCCTCTGCCTCCTTACCCATTACTGCTGTATCATTAGTTCCACCGGCTCTCGTCGACACCTTCAACAAAGACATTGGTAAAAGAGGAGTTGTGAGGCAACATGCATTCTACAAACTCACAGCAGAACGCATGCATCTCGTAGAAATCCTGAATCTGCTACAGTATCAAGGTATTGTTAAATTCCTGGAATGCAATGCCAAATATAGTGAAGACCTGGTCCGTGTGTTCTACACTTGCCTTCATGACAAATTTTGTGGTCAAAAGTTTCACTCCAGGATCGGCACAAGAAAGGTATCTTTTAAGTCTGTTGTTTAGAATAAATATTTTGATCTGTCATTGGCTGCTGATGAAAATCCTCTTGCTGAGGTATCTTAACGGAAACAATAATTTGTCAGCTTTTACTAACATGTCTTGAGCAATTCCATATGGTGAAGTGGTAGATTTGTCGGCTAGTTGTAAGGTCATCCTTGTCGATTTGATCTCAACATTTCCCAATCTTTTAACAATGGATAGGGGGATTAGATTGATGCTAGATCCCAAGTCAATCAAACCATTACCAATGTATGTACTTCTAATGGTTACCGGTAAAACGACTCGGCCCGGATCAGATTCCTTCCTTGGGAGAGTCTTTTGAATGATGGCACTACAACGTGCATCAAGCAAGATGGTTTCGTCTTCCACGTGTCTTCTTTTCTTTGTAAGAATGTCCTTCATGAACTTTGCGTACCGTGGCATTTGCTCTAATGCGTCGGCAAATGGAATATTGATTTGAAGTTGTTTGAATATGTCCATGAACTGTGCATAATGCCTAGCATTGTCCTTCTTCGATGGAGCATGCGGATAAGGTAGATGTTGGGTTGGAATGACGCTCACACCTTTCTCTCCTTTCTTCTTCTTTCTTGGTTCGACATCCTTTTTCACCTCCAATTCAGTCTGCTTCTCTGTTGGCAAATCCTTCTCTTTTCGCGGCGCGAAGGGGGATCACGGCGCGAACTGAAGAGTTCCAGCCACTTTCTCCCTTCCACCAACCATGTCCTCTTTTTCCAGCACCCCATCCATATCATTCTCTACTGTAATTTCCTCACTTTTTCCACTTGTCAACTCTTTACCGCTCCTCATGACAATTGCTTTACAATGCTCCTTTGGATTGGTTTGAGTGTTAGCGGAAAAGGAAGATCCTGCGTTTTGTTCCGACAGTTGCTTCGCAAGTTGGCCCACTTGATTTTCCAGATTCTTAATTGCTGCTTCGTTACTCTTCTGATTTGCCATGGAAGCTTGCATGAATTGTTGAAGAGTGTCCTCTAGCTTGGAATTTCCTCCTTGCGATTGTTGGCCTTGAGAGTTTGGGTGTTGATAGGGACTTTGTTGCTGAAAATTTTGATTGTTGAACCTTGATGGTTGATAGCCTTGATTGTTTCTTGGTTGATAACCTTGATTGTTAGGAGGTTGTCTTTGATAGCCTTGATTTTGATTGTTCACATAACTCACTTCTTCTAGTGGAGGACAAAATTTCGTGGTCAAAAGTTTCACTCCAAGATCGGCACAAGAAAGGTATCTTTTAAGTCTGTTGTTTGGAATAAATATTTTGATCTGTCATTGGCTGCTGATGAAAATCCTCTTGCTGAGGTAACTGGTTCTCACACAATAGAAGGATATGAGTTTAAGAGCGCTTTGAACGCTATGCTGAAACGACCCTACCCAGACCATATTGTGAACAGTGATGCGTTCCCACGAACTGTCACTGCCGGTAAGCTGAAAACAGGTGAGCGCATTCTCCAGTGGATTGTATCACGCATCCTGCGGCCTAAGAAGGGTGGCCTTTCCCGAGTTGAACAGGCTGAGGTTCATCTCATATATATCCTGAAAAATCAGCGCAAAATAAACTGGCCCTACTACATTGCTAGTAGGATGTTCAGTTTACGAGACTCTAGACAAGGAATGGCTCTTGCTTATGGAGGTTCTTACTGCATCCGACGTTGATTATCCGTCCTTTCCATATACCTCCATTTCCTCAGATAAAGAATTCAGCCCAAAAACTTTATCTATGATGGGATACTTTTGGTGTGATGAGCGGAGAACATACAAATTTGTTCGCAGGGGGTATATTCCTACGACTGTTGAAGAAAGTGATGAAAATGATGAATGTGAAGAAGAAGACCAAGAGGAAAACGAAGAAGAAGGAGCAGGACAAGCATTTGAGCAGCATGATAGTCCTCCACAAGCAGACACACACGACTACACAAACACCGCTTGGATTCAAAATACCCATTCGACTGAAGAAGATGCCCCCAACCGTGGTGGATGGGGTGAATGGCAACATATGGGCTAGTCAACACAATGCCAATTCTATCAGCCGTATCAATATGGTGCTGAAGAATCTCCACCGTCTCCTCCGCAACAAGACAATTCTTCTGAACTTTTAGCTATGATGCGAGATATGCAACTGGCTCAACAATCATTCATACAAACTCAGGATGAGCGCTATGCTCATATAAGCAGCCAGCTTCAAGCACAAAATGAGAGGCTCGATAACCTCTCTACCAGCATGAATGAACGGTATGCAGCATTCACTGAAACATTTGAACGACAGGAGCGGTCCGTCGATGTGGGCCTCTAGTATCTAGGTGGTGTTGCTGACCAAATATCGTCTCTGGAAGATCCTTACAGAAACCCGAATATCTGTTACCATCGAGGACGAGACCATTAGGGCATAAAACTGCATGTGCATTTGTACTTTTGTTGTTTGACTGAACTTATTATCTGTTATGTGTGATTGTTAATCTAGTTTAATGTTATCTCCTTTTCAATCTGTTCAGTAATAATATTTGGTGTGGTATTGTTATATGATTCGCTATCTCCTGTTGAATACAATGTTATGTTGAATAATAGTTCTCTTTCTCTTTTTGATGTTGTCAAAGGGGGAGAAGAGCATGTACCAAAGCCAAGCCAAGATATTTACAACAATTAACAGTTTGTTTTGTAGTCAGCCTTATATTACAAAAGAAAGGGGGAGTGTGTGTAAATACTGCATGTTGTTTCTCTTTGGTTTCACACAGGTTGTCATCATAAAAAAGGGGGAGTATGTAAGGGAAAACTGTCATACAACATACGATCATAGGTTTCGATGATGACAAATGACCACCATGGATGAATCGGCATTGTCGATTCCACCTCTACAAAAAAAATGCAACATATCACCTATCATATCCTTTTCTATGCTCATCTAAATTGTTATATTTCATACAACATATGTGGATAAAATATGGTCATGACAAAATGCATGAAAACCACAAAAATCTGAATTTTTGCAGATTTGCAGGGTTTGAGTCGATCGTAGGGTCGACGCATAACTCAGTGCATTTCCTCACGGGTCAGCGCACAAAATGCTTGAGTCGACCGCAGGGATCAGCGCATGAACCACGTGTCAGCGCACAAAATGCTTGAGTCGACCGCAGGGGTCAGTGCATGAACCACGGGTCAACGCACGCCGACCTATGGTCGACACATACTGTTGTGTTTTTCAAATTGTCCAAAACTGCAGGCTATGCATCGACGCATAAACCTGCTTTGGTCGACCGTTCGTGCACAAATTCAGTTTTTAAGCAATTCCCTCTGTGTTTGAAAAGCTGTTAAGTGGGTTGGTTGGTTTGTTACTATAAATAGAAGGTTAGTTATTTGTATCAACTAACATTTGACAAATTGATTCAAGTGTACAAAGAACAAGAAAAAGTGAAATAGGTGTCCAAGATTCATCATCTTCATCTTCAACATCTCACAACACATCAATTACACACAACCATTTTTGATGTGCTTTGTGATTGGTTAAAGGTGATAACGTTCGAAGCCGAGATTGGGGAATCCGGTTCGGGTTGAAGCTTGCGACAGGTTTTTTCTTGAATAAAACCTTTAGGGTTTTGTCCTCCAAGACTGGTTTGATTTTGGGGGTTTTTGGACGAATTCTTCATCAATGTTCAGCTGAGCGAAGGTGATTGAGAAGAGGAAGTCTTCATCAATCTAGTAGCGGATTCAATGATATTGAAGGGAAGATTTTGGGTTCGATTTGTTGTAGTTGAGATCAGCTGGGCCGAGGGTTTGAAGAACTGAGGGTTATTCAACAAAGGGGCTGGAATCAGAGGTCTATCAACAACAATCGAAGGACTTGATTCACCTTGAATCAAGGAACAAGGAGTGGAAGCAACATTCAACGTCTTGAGAATTTTGTTGTATATTTGCTTTGCAATCCTTGTATAAATTGTTATACTCAACAGGTGATATCTATTAAAGCAATCTCAATTCTAGTTTTAGAATTGAGGGCAGACGTACCCCGAAGCGAGGATAGCGGGGGAACTGCCTCATCAAATCTTTGTCTTCTCTATTTTTCGGCATATTTGTTTTTGGCTTAAAAATAAGTGATTTTTGTATAAGCACTTTTATCAAACCTTGATATTAATTGAGTAAGAAGTTAAGACTCTGTTTCTGAATCCAAAGTACAATAAAATATTGTACTAGACTAATTGGAATCACTTACTCAACATAAATATCACTTGGAGTGTTTTTGCACACCAAGTGTTTGATAATTTGCCTAAACCAAAATTATCTTAGTTGTGTATCTAGTTTGGTTTGCTCTTTGAATAATTGGAACTAGGAATCCTAGCAAGTGAAATAAATCATTGATAGTGTGACTAGTGTAGTGATTCTTATTCTACATTATCACTAATCCATAGGCTAGACGCATATCCGATTTTCCAATAACAGTTCGTTTTAGACTATATTTTCCTCGGCCGCTTCCGCACTTAAAACAAATTTTCAAAACCAATTTTAATTGGTAGCGCCGACTCAAATTTTAATTGGGGTCTATTCAACCCCCTTCTAGATCCGTGCCATAGTCTAACACTACGGTCATGTTGACTTTGGCGATCATTGAGTGCCATCCGATCAATAATGACTTTAGCTTCTTCAGCATTCTTTGACATAAGAGAGCCACCCGCGGTAGCATCCAAAAGTGTCTTGTGAGTTGATTGGAGCCCATTTAGAAAAATATGGATTTGAGTGAGCTCATCAAAACCATGACCCTTGCATTTTCTCAATATTGACTTGAATCTTTCCCAAGCCTCATTTAAAGACGTTGCTTCCTTGAGTGAATACCGCAATAGCCGTTTTGGCTTCCATGAATCGGGATTGAGGGAAATATCTTTCTAAGAACTTTTCTTCTAACAAATTCCAATCCGTCATCACTCTTGGTGCTTGATCAAGGTACCACTCCTTTGCCTTCCCCACTAAGGAGTGCGGGAACATTCTTTTGAATAATGCCTCTTCACCCGTTTCATAAATTCCCGTAGAACCCGCAATCTCATAGAATTTGATGAGATGGGTATATGGATCTTCATGGTCCATTCCGGTGAATGGATTTGCATAGAGAAGTTGGAGGATTCCGGTCTTCATCTCCGTATTTCTTCCTCCACGGGCAAATTGAGCATTCCTTCTTGGACTATTAGCGGACATTTCGGTACGATTGTCATCCGCCATGTTTCCGTCACAAGCTTCTACAACCACTTCTTCGATTTGAACAAGTGCGTAAGTAGATGCTTCTTCTCCCCGGTTCCTCTCTTCGGCTAGTTTCCTTCTTCTTCGTGTTTTGCTATTGAGCTTCTGAAGTGTTCTTTCAATTTCGGGATCGAATTGAAATTGCTCCTCGGTAGCTTTTCCTCGCATGCACTAGAATCTACAAAACTAACAAACCAAGTGAAACAAAAGAGGGATAGTAATAAAAGTAACAAAACATAAAATAATGAATTATTGCAATGCTTGTAATATCGAACACCAATCCCTGGCAACGACGCCAATTTGTTGAAATATATATATCTTCGGCAAATATTTTTATATCGTATCCACAGAGATTGGTTGTTATTACCACCGTTCTATAATCCAAATTGTTATAAGTTTAGAAAGTAACCAAATTGTTTTGTTTGGAAAATTATCTTTTGAGTAAAATGTCACTAAAACAATAAAATGGTTTTAATCAAATGTAAAAGCTTGGCAAGATTGGAGTTCACTATTCTAGGTGCTTATATTTCCTTATGATGACTATATAGATTTAAGATTATTGATGATGTTCAAGTATCCTCTCAATATCATTTATGTCTAAATGATATTGTGATAATCACTATATTGATCCTTAGAAGATCTCTCCACCTAACTATCAATATAGAAATCTTTAATGATTGATACAAAAGAAGAGTAATGAATAAATCTATCTCTACAACTTATTCACTACTTGAAAATCTATTTTATGTCAAGACTTAAATAATCTCTTTCAACAACTACTCAAATCTGATTTTCAACTTAGGGCAAAAATAGCATTCAATACATCAACAATCTTTCATCATATATATATAAATAAAATGGAATACATAAACAAATGAGAATAACTACTACCTCCAATCTTGACAAAATGGGGTTTAGCTCCTCATCATCATTTTGGAAAGCAAAATGCAATGGAAGAAAACTCTATTTTTTCTCTCTTACAAAAAATCCAAACTCTCAATGAATGTGTGAATAATAATGATAATGAACAATTTCCATTCTGATTTTCTAAAAAGGGTTGACATTTCCTAAAATGATCATTTTCATCTAAGGCTGAAAAGTTCCCCTAAGGCATACACCAGAATGGCAAAACACAGCTGGTCTTGAAAACAGCACACTTGACCAAAACAGCTTGCTGGATTCGCAAGCTTCGCGACGCGAAGGGAGTTCACGGCGCGAACTGAAGCTGCTTCAGCTTCCTTGCCTTGCAAGCTTCATTCAATTAGTCTTCCAAGTGGTATTCTCCAAAATTAGGCCTCCAAATTGCATTCAACACTTCTTTAAAATTATGATTGTGCAATCCAATGCTCTCTTGCCCAAAAATTCTACAAAACTAACAAATATGTGAAAAAACTATTCAAAACAACATAAATTAAACTTAATTGCATTTATACAAAATAATGAGAATAAAAGTGTGTAATTACATCAAAACTTGGTAAAAGGGACCAATAAAATGATATAAAAAGTAGTACTAATTGGTCCCTAACAAAGGTCTGTAAGCAGGTCTTCCTAGGTGATGGTAAAGGTATCAGGGCCATTCGGGCATCCTAGGAGTTCATCTATTTCTATATGATTGTAGCGATACTCAATATCGAACATCCTAAAGGTGATGAAGCCTTTATTAAATCCGATATCATGGCTTGGCAAGTAAACTAGGGAGCTTAGGAATTCTAAGGTTAGCCTACGGTAAGAACTAAATCTCCTTTTGATAGCAAAAGTATCCCAGCCAATTTGGTTAAGTAGGAACATAACACTATCTCTTATACCTAACTTAGTCATGATACATCCATCGGGGTATATTGTTAGTGTCATCTCTCTCTGAGCTAGGGCTCAAAGCGTCTCCTTTGACCTCTGCCTCTGAAGACTATATCCATGTAGTCTACTTGTTGCATCGTGAAAGTCAGTAGCTAGATAAATTTTAAGTAGACAATAGCATTAAGTTAGTAATGGTTAATAATAAAGAAAAATACTGAGTGACTTTATGAAAAATAAGAAACAAAAAAATGAGAAATAAGAAATAATAATAAACAAAAATCTAGAAGACAAGCTTAATAATTAAAAATAGAGTGTGGCTTGTCTCCCACCAAACGCTTTGTTTACTGTCGTAAGCTCGACAGAAATTGGTTAAAGGTTAATTCGATGAATGAGTGGGTAACTCTGCAAGCTTTAGATTCGCGAAAAAATTGGTGTCGTCAATGTTATGGTAATGTTTCAAATGCTTCCTGTTTACGGTAAATGGTTCACTATCTTTTCCCTTTATCTCTATCGCTCCATTAGGAAAAACGTTGGTAATTTCGAAGGGACCGGACCACCTAGAACGAAGTTTTCCTGGAAAGAGTCTAAGTCGGGAGTTAAATAGAATCACTTTGTCACCTTCCTTAAACTTTTTCCTCGATATACAATTGTCATGCCATTTTTTTTTGTTCTTTCTTTATAGATCTGGGCATTCTCGTACGCGTCTAATCTAAGTTCTTCTAGTTCATGGATACCTAATATTCTTTTCTCGCCTACGGCAATATAATTGAGATTAAGGGTCTTAACGGTCCAATATGCTCTATGATCTAATTCTATCGACAGATGACACGATTTTCCGTAAACTAGCTTAAATGGTGTGGTTCCTATTAGGGTCTTATAAGTTGTCCTATATGCCCACATGGCTTTGTGCATTTTTGAGGAACAATCTTTCCTAGAGGTGGCAACTGGTTTTCTAAGATTTGCTTGATTTCTCTATTCGAGACCTCTACTTGCCCACTTGTTTAGGGGTGATAGGGTGTTGCTACGCGGTGTCGGACTCCATATTTCAGTAATAGTTTTTCAAAAATCTTTGAAATGAAATGGGAGCCACCATCACTGATGACAAGTCTCGGCACACCGAATGTAGGAAAGATTTGTCATACCCCCAAATTCACCCTACCCCAATACAATTTTCATCTGATCCATGACCCTACTGCACATGCTTACATTCATTATTTTAAAAAAAGGGTAACCGATTACCCTAATCAGAGCAACCGATTACCCAGACCAAAAACTATTTTTTTGGCCATTTTGGGACTGTGTAATCGATTACTCTAATCAGGGTAACCGATTACACCTACACAGACAACATAAATATCTCTGTTTTTTACACAGAGGACCCTTTGGTTCACCCACTTCAATCCCTTTGCTTCCCCTGGAAATAGAGCATTATCCACACTCATTTTTCAAGCTTGAAAGCCACAAAACCTCTTTCCAAATCACATTCAAGCTCCCTGTTTTAAACCTAAACCCTAACTCACCCAAACCCTCTTTTCTTTATTGAACCACCCAACCACCACGTAAAAATCCCCAATCTCCACACAACAAAAACAGTAGCAAACTTCTAACCTTCACTCACATAATCATTCACCACCACCACATAAACATACAACTTCCTTCCCTTCTATTTTTCTACCATAACAACCATAGCCACCCTCTTCCAAGCTTTTTGCTTTATTCTCAAACCCAAACACATCAATAACCTAATTTTGACACCACAATCTTGGTAGTATTTTGGACTCAAACTCCTTAACATTTTTTTGGTTTTGTTTTATGTTTGAAAATGGATTTTTACTCTTGGGTTGTGTTTTGAGAGAGATTTGAGTTAACTTTGAGACAAGTGGTTTTTGTTGAGTTTACACCCTTTTGGGGATTTTTGCTCTTACTACTTTTTATCCACCATTTTCAATCAAACTTTGTTTCTTGTTATCATTTAATATTTATTGTTTACTTGTTGATTTTATTTGGTTGATGAGATCTATTAGATCATGGCCATGATTGTTTAGAGTTGATAAAACCTTAAATGTTTCAAACCTATTAATGATTGATCAACAGATCCTTCGTGATACTTTGAGGCATTGATAGGTTGCCTCTATTTCAATCATATTTGGGTCATTTGATACATAGATGAAACCATGTTTATTGTTGACTTGTTGTTACATTTATTTGGTTGATGAGTTCTATTAGATCATGACATGGTTGTTTAGAGTTGATTAAATCTTCAATATTTCAAACCTATTAATGGTTGATCAATATATCATTCATGATACTTTGAGGCATTTATAGATTGCCTTTATTTCACCCATATTTGAGTCATTTGATGCATAGATGAAACCATATTCTCGATATTAACTTGCTAATCCATTTGCTTATTGTTATTCTACTAACTACTAACATTTATATTATTGCACTTTAATTCCTTGCAATTTATCTTATTGTTACTAACCATTAACTACTAACTTCTAACATTTACATTATTGCACTTTACTTCCTTGCAATTTATTTTATTGTTCATTTACATTCACTAACCATTATTATTGTGATATTATCATTCTTTATCTCGTGATTTACTTTTATGTCATTACCTTATAATTTACATTCAAGTACTCATTATCATCACCATTGTACAAACTCATCATGCATGTTTATTTACTTGTTATTTATTTTATTGTCATCATACATTAAAAATAACAAAAAACATGATAAAATGGTAAGACCAAAAATATTCACTCCACTCTTTATCAACTTGGACTTAGAGGATTTCATCTTAGGACCTCTGCTTTGAAGTCTCCCTTTACTCTTTGTGATACTTTGTAAACACTTGGGTTTTCATTCGTAACTTACATGCATGTTTGTAAGACCATTAGCCTTTGTTTAGCTTAGGTCACTTTAGCACACAAAAGGCTTTCTCTTGGGCTACCTTACAATGAGACTCTTTATTTTCTTGTTGGTTATTTTGCATTCACGTTGCATAAGCTAAAATTCATAAGCAATCTCATTTCGAGACCATTTTCATAATTCAATTCATATGCACATGTAAATACAAACCTCAGTCAATATCGAGTGCGCCTTTTCCAAATCAATTCAAAACACCCTTGTATGTCGATCGTTTTTAAAGCATCACCATTAACCTCACATAACTTACTCTTGGGCTTTCTTACAATGAGACCTATTCGATTTTTATCGAGTAGAAGAGCAATACACTAAATAAATTCACTTCATTCAAAACACAAATCTAAAACCTTGATCCAACGTCGAGTATTTTCTCTCAAACTCAATTGAAATACCCCGATTAAATCAAAACATTTTTTCACAATAAGTTGAATGAAAAAGGAGTTGACTTTGAGTTTTCAACTTCACTCCTCAATTGGACGAATACGAGTTCTCTTACTCGGTCAGTCGAACAATTGACATTTTTTCGCAAATACAACTTAATCAAATCACTTTCTTAACAAACTATACGAAAAGGGAGATGGTTTTTAGCTTTCAACTCCTCTTCTCAAATTCTTGGATATGATTCGTCTTTTTCAGCCATTCGAGCACTTGCCGTTTATTCTAAAATATATCGACCATACATAAACTTATTATTATAATCAATTAAGGATGAAAATGAAAGTGGTCTAGAGTTTTCTATTCCCTTTCCCGATTATTAGGATACGAGTTGTCTTACTCGATTATCCGAGTATTCGTCATCCAATCAAAACACATTAATTATCATTAAAATCCTTTTAATAATTAAGGATGAAAAAGAAAGTGGTCTAGAGTCTTCTATTCCCTTTCCCGACTGTTAGGATACGAGTTGTCTTACTCGACTATCCGAGTAATCGTCATCCAACCAAAAATATCTCAAAACATCAAACCTATCTTTTCTCGCCCTCGTGCGATCATAACCAATTAAACCAAATATCCAACATATTAATCCAACTTGTCACCCTCGTGTGATCAAAACTCTTTTCAGAAAGAACACTATTTAATCCTTTCTAATGCGCACAACAAACTAGTGCTTAAGCCTCCGTCGAGAGTAGACAAGCCAGCGTTTAGTCTTTAGAACACGATCTAAACAGCTGTTCGGTGAAAGACACCAACCAACCGTATTTCCCCGAACTACGAATGCTCTGATTTCCTTATTGCACCATAAGGATACGTAGGCAGGAGATTGTTGTATCTTCGCGAGCACACTAATAAAAAACCTCCCCTTTCCATTTCTGAGATTCTCATCCATTTCTATTTTTAATAATTTTATAACCCAAAGATAACAAACAAACATAAATTAACACTCGAAACGCACATTAGAACTAAAAGGTTCCCGTTGAGTACAATAGACGTAAGGGGTGCTAATACCTTCCCCTTACGTAATCCACCCCTGAACCCGAATATGGTTGCAATGACCATTATTTCATTTCCTAAAGGTTTTATCGATATTTTCCTATCCTTTCATTGGGATAAATAAAGTTCGGTGGCGACTCTGCTCGAACATAATTTTTTCCGCGACCATCGCGAGGAATCTTATTTTTCGAGATGCGACAGATGGCGACTCTGCTGGGGAGACCAAAATTCCCTAAGAAAGTCTAGCCTAGTTTGGGTTGTTTCTCTTTTACATACGTGGAGATTTATTTGTTATCTATTTTTTTTTGTATATAATGCTTTCTATGCTAACCTGTGCATATTTTCTTTGTTTGTCTGTTGGTTCGAAACCCTGACTCTATGACGAGGAATTTTGAAGAACTCAAGACATACGTAGATCTGCCCAAAGAGAACTACTGGGTGGATTGCTTTTAAAGAGAGTGATGTTTGGATCATATTTGAGAGATTAAACCCTTACTTGCTGCTCGCTCTTGGAGGTTGAAGTCTTTGTTTGTTTCGCATCAAAATGGATGTTGCATACTCTTTTCTAAAAATGTTTTCGGGATCGCACAAGGGCAGAAAATAGATTTGATTGATTAAGTGTTTTGTTGGATGACGATTACTCGAATGTCCGAGTAAGGCTACTCGTATCCAAGTACTCGAGGAGAGGAATAGAAGGCTCTAGACCATCTCCTTTTTTATCCTTAATTGCAAATGGATTTAAGTAAGTTTAATGTATTTTGGATGGATGACATATACTCGAATGACCGAGTAAGACTACTCGTATCCAAGTACTCGGGGAAGGGAAAGGAAGACTCCAGACCACCTCATTTTTCATCCAAGATTGTAACGAAAATGAGTTTTGACTTAAAATTTTAATTATGAAAATAGTTTGGATGTTGCAAGGGTTAGAAGTTTTTAATAGATGACAATTGCTTGAATGGTCGAGTAAGACTACTCGTATCCAGGTAATGGAGGAGAGGAATTGAAGGCTCAAGATCATCTCCCTTTTCATTATTTTTGAAATGATGTCTAAATACGATTAGGTATTTTTGATTTGATTAAGGAAAAGGCACTCGACGTTGGATCGAGGTTTTTTTATTATTTGCGTTTATCGAATAGAATAATTTAAGGGTTTTGAAAATGATAGAGAAGTGGATATGAAAATGGTTCTAATTTTTGTGAAAATTGATCGACGTTGGATCAAGTATTTGTTTTTGTTATTTTCTAAAAAGGATTGATTTTAATCTTTGAATTAACAATCAACTAATACAATAAAGTAAAGAAAAACGGTAAATTTATTACAAATTTTCGGGAATGGGGTACAGTTTATAGAATAGGGATACAATACAACAATCAAATGATACATGTTTTGAAAGACAATTGTAAAATAAAAGAATCTCGTTGTAAGAAGGCTCAAGAGAAAGCCAAGGGACTCGAAATGAAAATAAGAAATTAAACTAAAAAGAAATTTAGCACTATGTTAAACAATCGTAAAGTGATCCATGTAGGAATCACCATATCTGAGGCCGATCAACAAGACTCTATGCGTGTAAGAAGTTTCTGAAGTTAAATTGAATTTTTAACTCTGAAATTACAATGCATCTGTGAAAAATTAATTGAAAAAATAAATTGAATTTTTAAGTAGTGAATTTAGCTATAAGCTAACTTAATGCAAATTCAAGCCAAGGTTCATTAACGGAAAACGATTATTCATGCAGGAAGTTCTACAACAACAATGTCTAACTACTCGAGGAAGAAAAAAAAGATCTACACACAATTAGTTATGAAACAAAACATTTATTTTAATATGTAGTAAAAGGAGACATAAAAATAAAAGTGAAAATAAAACAAAATAAAACAATATAAAGAAAAGACATAGAAATGTCATTTACAGTATACACGAAGTCCATATGAATTTCCAGTATGAGATATTAGCATGGAAAGGTCATTACGGTACACATTAGTATGAAAAGAGATATGGATGAGTCATTTACGGTACAACAGTGCCCATATGAATTTTGCTGCTATTATGTTTTATAAACTTTAAATCGTTATCATGACACATTAGAAAGCCAAATTAAACAATATAGAAAAAAGAACACTTAACCTTAAGATAAGTTATTCACACTAAACAATTATATACAATCGAGACAACACACAAGTATCAAAACACAAAAGCATATTAGCAGGAAAAAAAAGAAAATCATGTCATCCTCCAATAATGAATCAAAGTAAAGGCAACTTAATAATAAGCATAAGGAATCAAATCCAACTACGTAGACAAAAGTACGGATACAAAAAAAAAGAATGCCACTTGATATCAAAGAGACGTCGAAGTCAAGGATGAGTCCATTGACGAGTTCTGATGTGACTTTGTGGCGGCTACCGACGGCTTCACGTTGATGAATGTTTTTTTTGCAGTGATGGTTATATGAATGATGTATGGTTGTTTTAAGATTAGTGGAGTGGAGGTTTGAGTTAAAGGTTGTATGATGATGGAGGATGAAGGTTATGTTTGTAAGGTGATGATGATGGTGGTGTTAAAGATAATGTGTTGTTGTTGTTGTTTGATGTTGAAGAGGTAAATGTGGTGTTTGTAAGGTGATGATGATAATGGTGATGGAAATGACACATGATGTATGGTTATTTCGGTTGGGGTGGTTGTTGAGTTAGTGAAGATGAAACGAAGAGTAGAGTTGATGAAGTTTTTTATGAGAACCACTTAGCGTTTCCGGTGGCAAAACAAAGGCGGTGGAGGTGTTAAAGTATTATTACTATTTAAGGGAGTATGAAGAGAGATTTGTGTTATTGTGTTTGAAGAAATAATGAGAGATAGAAGGTTGTCCAGAAGGGAAAGAGGTTGTGTTGTTGTTCTTTTATCATGAGAGTCCACTGAAGAAAGAGAGTGAAAGCTGAGATCAAGAAAAACTTTTAAGATTTTTTGGCCACAAATCAACCACGCGTACACTAATATGTGGTCCTCATTCGCTTTGTTTTATCAGTCAATAAACATAAGTACATACATAGATGTTGCTAGTTTTTTTTAAATTAATTGGAAGTCCAAAAACAAATCCCTTAATAAGTTTTTTACAGTAAAAATAAATAAATAAATTTTAAAAATTGAATTAAAATAAAACCAAATTATTCTAAATAATCTAAATCGAATCGAAACAAAAGCGTAGAAAATTCTAATTAGTTAGTACACATATTTTGGCTAAAAAACAAAAATAATTGGAAAAAAAATGAAAAAAGTCGTACGAAAAAAATGCTCGAAAATTAAACTAGACGCACCAAAATGATCAGCACGGAATAAACTTCACAAAAATATACAGGTTTCGATCAAATTTTGAAATAAAAATTGACTGGTTAAAAGGCTCAGATTTATTAAGAATGCGACCAAAAAAGTAGATGAAACAATAAAACGAGCACGCCAAGTTAAACTACGTCAACCGTAGATTAATAAAACTGATGTCTTCAAGTTCAACTTTGAAAGTTTCCGCCCGATAATTTGATGCACAGTTGAGAAACGATTCGATAGGTCTGTTTGTAGATCCGAAAAAATTATATGGCTGATATTTTAAGCACTACGCGAAACGAAATGCATACTGTGACAAATAGAAAAATGCAAACGTCTTGTAAATGCACTAAATTTTTGATTGAATAAACATGAGAAGACGATCAAATGTAAATGAATCACTCTTGAACCATTTGCTACTGATTCTCAAACACAAACACAAACCCTATAAAGATTCAGATGATGACAACACTATTTGATAATCATCTTCTGAACCTCTGAGACAATATGCAACAGAATGAATGATGCACTGAGATTTGAGAAATCATATCTTTTGATTTCTCAATCAACAGATGACTGAATGAATGTCATAAAAGACTAGATAAAATGTCAGAATTCTTGACTTTTCATCTAAATCCTGATGAATGCTTTTAACTAATGAAATGTGCGACAAAATGGATCTATTATGCTATGCTGATGCAGGTAAAAAACTTGGGGTAAAATTTAGGGTATGACAACGGCAGTGTGGTTTTAGTGTAAATTGCTTCCACTACTTCGTTTGTTTCGGTATCCTTATGGGTTAACGCACATTTAGCTGTATTACTTTCCAGTTGGGCTATGAGTCATTCGTAAGGGAAAACGTCTTGATAGGCACTCGTTCAGGTTCAATACCTTCCATTTTGACAAGTGATCAACCACGACATTTTCAGTGCCTCTCTTATCTTTGATTTCTATATCAAACTCTTGTAGGAGTAAAATCCACCTTATGAGTCTTGGTTTGGCGTCCTTTTTACTTAATAGGTACCTAATTGCGGCATGATCGGTATAGATAATTATCTTTTCTCCTACTAGGTAAGAACAAAATTTATCTAAGGCGAACACGACAGTTAAAAGTTCCTTTTCTGTGGTGGCGTAATTCATTTGTGCAGGATCTAGGGTTCTACTTGTGTAGTATATTGCATGAAGTTTCTTATCCTTTCTTTGTCCTAAGACTGCGCCTACGGCATAGTCACTAGCGTTACACATGATTTCAAACAGTAATCTCCAATCGGGTGGTTGCCTGATAGGTGCGATGATAAGAGTTGTTTTCAATTGTTCAAATGTTGTTAGGCATTTGTCGTCAAAGATGAATCCGGCGTCTTTCATCAATAAGCTAGTTAGTGGTTTGGTGATTTTTGAGAAATCTTTAATGAATCGTCGGTAGAAACCGGCGTGTTCTAAGAAACTTCGTATTTCTCTTACGGTTTTCAGAGGTTGAAGGTTTTCTATAACTTCTATTTTAGCCTTGTCAACTGCAATCCCCTTATCAGACACTATGTGTCCGAGTACAATTCCTTGTCGGACCATGAAATGACATTTTCCCCAGTTTAACACGAGGTTCACTTTTACGCATCTTTCAAGTACCATTTCAAGATTCGATAAACATCCTTCAAAGCTCTACCCACAAACAGAGAAATCGTCCATAAAAACTTCCATGATGTCGTCTATAAAATCAACGAAAATTGATATCATGCACCTTTGGAATGTTGCGGGAGCGTTACATAGTCCGAACGACATTCGTTGATAGACGAACGTACCATAGGGACATGTGAAGGTTGTTTTCTCTTGGTCGTCAGGATGAATAGGAATTTGTAAGAATCCTGAATAACCGTCTAAATAGCAGAAGTGAGAATGCTAAGCCAATCGTTCAAGCATTTGATCAATAAACGATAAAGGAAAATAATCCTTTCGAGTGGCTTTGTTTAATTTTCTATAATCAATGCACATTCTACTTCCAGTTACCACTGTTTATGCTATAGATTCGCCTTTTTCATTATTAACAATTGTGACGCCTCCCTTCTTTGTTACGACATGTACTGGGTAGACCTATTGACTATCGGATATTGGGTAGATAATCTCTGTTTCTAACAGCTTTTGCACTTCTTTCTTTACTACATCGCTCATAATTGGATTTATCATTCTTTGATGTTCTCTAGAGGTCTTATTGTCTTCCTCTAGCATAATGTGATGCATGCATATGGAATGGCTTATTCCTTTTAGATTTGAGATATTGTAGCCTAAAGCAGTTGGATATTTCCTTAAAATGTGTAGGAGTTTTTCAGTTTCTATCTGCCCTAAGTATGCATTAACTATTACAGGTCGCTCGAGTTCAGTGTCTAGGAATTCGTACCTTAAATTTTTGGGTAGCGTTTTAAGTTCTAAGGCTGGTTTCTTTGGGCAAGGCATATGATTGGGCGTTAGTGCTACACATTCGCTTAAGCTGTCATCTTGGTATTCGTTACTCCAATTTTCATCTTCAAAAGTAGGAGGCCTTGGAATTTTTAGTATTTCGGAGTATGAAGTTTGTTTATTCGCCATTTCTCTTACACATCCGTCGATGACATCTAGCAGACAACGTGTATCATCTATAGTTGGTGCCTTTAAGAATTCCGTCAAAATAAATTCGACTTTTTCCTCACCAACTTCAAAGGTTAGCTTGCCTTTCTTAACATCTATAATAGCTCCGACAGTGGCTAAGAATGGTCTTCCTAATATTATAGGGATATTGGAACCCTCTTTTACGTCCATGATTATGAAATCATTAGGAATATAGAATTGACCTATGCGCACCGGAACATTCTCTAACATACCTACGGGGAATTTAACAGAATGATCCACAAGTTGTACGGATATCCTAGTTGGTCTTAATGCTCCCATTTTAAGCCTTTCGCATATGGACAAGGGCATTAAGCTAATACTGGCTCCTAAGTCGCATAATTCTTTGTTTATGACAAATTTTCCGATTAAACAAGGTATGGAGAAACTCCCTAGGTCTTTCAGCTTAGGAGGCATATTGTTTTGTATTATGGAGCTACACTCACTAGTAAGTGTAACAGTTTCGTTGTCCTCGATCTTCTTCTTGTTAGATAAGATCTCCTTAAGAAACTTAGCGTATGAGGGCATTTGAGTGATGGCTTCTGTAAAGGGTATTGTGATATTCAATTGTTTTAGAAGCTCTACAAAATTCTTAAATTACCCTACACTTTTAGATTTAACAAGTCTTTAAGGATATGGGATATGAGGTTTATACGGTGGTGGAGGCACATATGGTTCTTCTTTCTCTACGGCCTCTTTGCTTTTATCTTCCTTTAGTTCGTGTTCCTTCTCAGTTATCTTACCAGGATCTTGGTGCATGGTTGGGTTTTGAATTCTAGGGCGGTCGATTCGTCTAATTTTGTCCTACTTTGTAGTATAATAGAATTTGCATGACCTTTCAGGTTTGGTTGTGGTTGTCCAGGAAATGTACCTGCAGGGGAAGCAGTAGGTGCTTTTTGTTGAGCCACTTGCGAAATTTGTGTTTCTAACATTTTTTATGGGTGGCTAAAGCGTCTACTTTGTTTGCTAACTTCTTGATTTACTCACTAATGTGTATGTTTTGATTTAGGAAATCCTTATTTGTTTGGGCTTGGGTAGCTATGAAGTTTTCCATCATTAATTCTAGGTTTGACTTCCTAGGAGCATTTGGAGCATTTGTGGCAGCTTTATGATATCCCGGTGGTACAACAGGTGCTTGGTTAGGTGCATACATTGCGTTATTGTTTTTGTACAAAAAGTTCAGATGGTTCTTCCAACCTGGGTTATAGGTGTTTGAGTAAGGGTTTCCTTGAGCATAATTCACTTGGTCTGTGGAGATTCCTGTCAAAAGTTGACATTCTGAGGCAGCATACTCAGGAACTCCACATATCTCACAGTTTGATGCTACGGCAGCCACGGTGGCTATGGGTGTTATGGTCAGGTTTTCTATCTTTTGAGTGAGAGCATCTACCTTAGCATTGACATTGTCTAGACTTCTTATTTCGTACATACCTCCTTTCGTTGGAGGTTTCTCTACGGAGGTTCTTTCTCTTCCTCACTGGTAGTGATTCTGGGTCATACTTTTGATAAGTTGATAGGCCTTATTGTAGGGTTTATCCATCAGTGCGCCACCTGTGGCGGTGTCTATTGTCAATCTTGTGTTGTACAAGAGACTGTTGTAAAAGGTATGGATGATCAACCACTCTTCTAGACCGTGATGTGGACAAAGCCTCATCATGTCCTTGTATCTCTCCCAAGCTTCAAAAAGTGATTCGTTGTCTTTTTTTTTAAACCCGTTTATTTGGGCTCTTAGCATAGTCGTCTTACTGGGTGGGAAATATCGTGTTAAGAAAACTTTCTTCAACTCGTTCCACGTAGTGACAGAGTTAGATGGTAGACACTAGAGCCAACTCTAGCTCTATCTCTTAATGAGAAAGGGAAAAGACGTAGTCTTATAGCTTTGGGGCTGACACCATTCGCTTTCATTGTGTCTACGTATTGCAAAAACACTGACAAATGTAGGTTCGGGTCCTCCGTGGGACTACCGGAAAATTGGTTTTGTTGTACGACTGACAACAATGAAGGTTTTAGTTCGATTTTCCTTGATGGCAGGTGATCAGTCACCATTTATGCTAGGTATTTCACTATTTAACCGTAAATAAGTCAGGTAAACTGCGTAAACTTAAGCATTTTTAGTTAGATATAAGCTCAATTCTATAATATAGAGTGTGTTGTTACTTATGAGTTTCTTGAGGATATTTTACACTTTTGGGTATGTTAGCAGGTCAAAAACTAGTTTGGAAGCTCAGGGAATCAAACGTCAGATGCGAAATTGAGCCAGAGCAAGAAAACGGAAGAAAAAATCAATTCTTGGAGAACCTGCTGTCCATACACGTATTGCCTTACATGATACGCGTATGGACCTTCCCATTACGCGTAGCATACGCAAAGGACCAGAGGGGTGGAAAATCAAGCAAAAAGACAAGCTTCTGGTGATACGCGTACGGGAGTTAGCAATACGCGTAACAGATGCTGTCTTACGTGCAATACGCGTATGAAACAGCGCAATACGCGTATGAAGCCCAGAATCTGGAAAAGCCCAGCTGCGTAGCTATTTATACGGGAGAATGCGATTTTGCTGGAGTTGGACAATTTTGGAGAAAAAAGAAGCGTTTTGAGAGCTGGAGACTCAAGGATTATCGGAGGATTCATATGTTCAAGAGTTTTTGATTATTGAAGATTGATTTCTCAAGAAATTCTGTAACGACAACAATTCTTATCTTTGTTTTTATTTCTATTATGAGTAGCTAAACCCCCCATTGCTAGGGGGGTGACCCTGATTCTGAATGTGACAAATTTTATGTTTATGAATGCATTGACTATTTCTTCCTCTCAATTGATTTGTTCATATTACCGTTCTTTATGCTTTATTCGTCGGACCAACGAATGATGATTAATATGAATAGTTTAAGCTGGACAACAATTATTTATTGATATGTATAAGAACTTTGGATAGTAAAAATAACCTAGAACTAGGGATATTCTATCTGACCGGTAATTCTTGATATTCGAATGCTTGAGTATGAACTTAATTATTTATGGACATAGTAATTAGGTTACATAATCAAATGTCTTTTCACTAAGGAATTAGGAATAGATACCCTTGAGGACCGAAATCAATTGGACAAGATTATTGTCCAAGCCTTCATAAATTATATCTGTTACACGAAGTTTCATTCACCGAACCCTAGCAATCTACTCTAATTTGTCTCTCGTTCAACCATTTTATTTGTTTTATTTATTTGCAATTGATAGTATAATTACTCACAACACAAAAACCAAAGGGTTTTTGTCTAATTGAAACAATCTATAAACTCTGTATCGTCAAGCAGTCCTTGAGATCGACAAACGGGGAATTTCCCTTTTATTACTACAGTGAGAAAAATAGTACACTTGCTATTTTCCCATCAGCAGGGGTAGCGATGTTGTTAAGTGGTTCATCCTGCGAATGGATGACATAGTACTTGAGAGGACGGTTTTGTGGTCCTTCAGCCATCTCTGGTTGTATAACTGGTTCAGGAATAGGGATATTAGGATCGAGAAGATTACACTTGATACGATGTTCTCGTATCAGGTCTCGTATCCAGCGTTCTAATCTTAGATAACGCTCTGGTTCGTTGAATGGTAGCTTTAATTTCTCGCCTTGAGAGAGAGTACTTGGCATACACTCGACAATTAGAAAGGGAAATATATTTGTTTGCCTTAGTCTATACTGGACAACACTAGAGTTACGATATCAACTAAATTAGTCCCCGACAACGGCGCCAAAAATTTGATCGCGTGACTAGTATGTCTATGGGATTCGTGACTGCAAGTGCACAGTCGTATCACGTAGTTTTAAAGATTATCGAAGCCAAAGGACTAATAATCGAACTTACCGTTATCTAATGTTACTATGTAAATCTAAGGCTAGGGAATTCTCTAGGAGTTGAGGGACAAAGAGAAATAACTACTAATGAAAACAGAATTTTAATAAATATATTTAATAGAGGGATATCGGTATGTAACGCATCAAACCTCGGGGATTCGATAGATAGTTGGTATAATCTTAAACATCAAAATATTCTTCAGTAAAAATTATTTATTTAAAAGACTTTGTCTCACACTCTCATTTTTATTGACTCTGACCATACTCTTAAACCAGAATGTTTCGCTCTCGCTGTCTCATTTGAATTAAAAGCAATTTTTGGAAATAAATAAAGTCTAGTTAATCCCAAAGCGCTCTCACTGTATTTAGGATTAATGTCTGGTTTCAGCTATCCGGTTAAAATCTCAAACTCTCGTTTTTATTGACCGTAACCTTTGTTTGCTTTGTACTCTCGTACGAAAATAGTTTTGAATTTAGAACAAGAAACTATAACCGGAGAATAATATTTTATAAAATTCAACACCAATTATTTACGAATCCCATCGTTTCGACGGTCTTTACATGTTCTAATGTGGTGGGCGTCACCTGTTCTATTGTGGCGGGCGCCACACATTTCTTTATTTTGCTCCATTTTCTTTATTTTTTGTTATTTTCATCTTTGCTTGCCTAGACATCTCTTATTCGATAAATACCTAAAATAAACATAAAGTACGACATATCAAATTCGAGAAACATCGAGTTCCTTCCCAGTCATCCGTAAATGTCGGGTCGTGTAGCGCCTTCCTTGATATCGATAAATATCAAATTTGTTTTGACCCAGTCATTGGTAAATGTCTGGTCTTGTTTCATTTGTAAAACATCACTGTTCGATGTCGGTAAACATCGAGTTCCTTCCCAGTCATCGGTAAATGTCTGGTCCTGTTTCACTTATAAACATCTTTTTCATCCCTAGTGAAGCCGCCATCGGTAAATGGCCTCGCTTTCTTTGATATCAGTAAATATCAAATTTGTTTTGAAGCCACCATAGGTAAATGGCCTCGCTTTCCTTGATATCGGTAAATATCAAATTTGTTTTGAAGCCGCCATCGGTAAATGGCCTCGCTTTCTTTGATATCGGTAAATATCAAATTTGTTTTGAAGCCGCCATCGGTAAATGGCCTCGCTTTCCTTGATATCGGTAAATATCAAATCTGTTTTGAAGTCGCCATCGGTAAATGGCCTCGCTTTCCTTGATTCATCACCTACGGAGTGCAAATTCTCCGGTTTTTTTTTGGTATTCAATCCCTGTTTACCTTGAAAGTCTGATAGCCGCTGCTTTCATCCGTTTCGGTTCACAGTTGATTGAATAGTGCAGCTGTAACACCTCAAATTTGCCCACCCTCATTCATGCATTCATTTTAGGTCATTTAACATTTCATATTGCATTTCATCATGTCAATCAGAATTAGCTCCAAGAGTTTGTCTTCCAAGAAGCTTGGATATCATTCAAGTCGTTTTCAGAGGTTTTCTTCAAAAGATCAAGCTAAATGGGCTCAGTACAGTTCAAAATTCATATGTGAAATCGAAAGTCAACAGTTGGTCAGCTGAGGGTCAAATGGCTAGGGAATGACTTGAGTTACTTCCAACATGTTCAAATGGGATCTATTCATCATTCAAAATGTTGATCTTAAAGGAGCAAAAGTCTGTTCCTGAGCTGTCATGCTCGCTAGGCGAGTAGAAAGGTTCGCCTAGCGAGTCCCCAAGATAAGCCACCAGAATCACCTGCGCTCAGAAGAACTCTTTGAACTGTCATGCTCGCTAGGCGAGCAAATTCTTCGCTAGGCGAAGCCCACGCGTTTTGAAAATAAAAAAGTATAACAGAAAGATCATGGGCCTGAACTGCCTTCATTCTGAGCCCACCAAGCCACAAAAATCAGGATATAAATTCTAAATTTCCTTGAAATAAAACCCTAGAGAGTGAAGAAACCTAGAACTAATTGGTGCAGCCTCCAGACACTGAAGAGAAAAAATTCACTCGGACTCTGAGACTTTTCACACTGACTCACACACTTTTTCACTTCCATCTCACACAAACCCTAACTGTTGCATTGCAAACCCCAACCGTGCATTCAATTTCATTCGATCTCTCCAATCAGGTTTGCCCTCATTTTCATTACTTTATGCTTTCAATTTGAAATTTCTGAATGTATGAGGTATTTTGGGTGAATTTGGAAGAGTGGGTATCGTTAGGTTTTGCATATGGGTTTAGATGTGCATGAATGTGTAGAACAACGCCTTGAATGTTTAATCACTTACTTTCCGAAATGAGCACCATAGGATTTGGAGTTTCTAAAATTGGACTGTTATTAAGGAAGAACCCAGAACCCGCAGACATTCGCTAGCCCATCGCTAAGCGAACATGTAGCGAAGCTTCGCTAAGCCTTCGCTAAGCGAAACAGTAGCGATCATGGCAGTAGTTGGTTTTTTCTGTTTGCTCTCTAATTTTTTCTGTGTTTATTATGACATGTTTTCTATTGCATCCGGATACATGTTTTAGTATGTATGTCATGTCTTGATGTGTGGATCCTTGCCCCCTGACTTTGAGTTTTGATATCCTTTTGATGCATTTGTTGGACTAGAGGTTTAGGCCTCCTATCCTTGGTTGCTTTTTGTGAACTTTAATAGCATGATTCCTGTGGTTGCTATGATTCTTTTGTTTGGTGTAACTCTTGATTGCACCCCATCTTATTATTCTAACTTGTTTGTTGAGTTTTTGTGAGGGCTCACATGACTCTTGAGGAGATAGCTTGCTTGGTATTCCACTTTATTTGTGGGATACCATTTGGAGATTTATTCTGATTGCTTTGCTGACTTGTTTTCTTTGATGGTGCTAGCTTGAGAGATCTCTGGATTTCTTGTCTCTTTAATTGTTGTTACTTCGGATCTTTATCCGTGTGGTTGATCTCTTGATCCCTTTTACATCTTTTCAGCATTTTACCGATTTCTTAGCTGGAAGACCTCGATAGGAGGCAATGTTTTTGTGTGTTTACTTTTGTGCCTAAAGACCTCCAAGAGGAGGCACCAGTGCTAAAGACCTCCATGAAGAGGCAATTGACGGATAAAAGGGATTAGTAGTCAATCCCCCGTTATTCAATGTGTCGTTCTTTATGCTCACACTACGTGTCGATGCTTCAGAACAAAAGCCCAAGATCTTTTGTCCGGTCAGTCAGTGGAGAGGGTTCCATCTTCCTGAATCCCCACTTTTTGTCATAAGCTCACCCTGTCCAGGGTTAAGAGCTACGAGGTCTTATCCTCATTACCCTTTTGATCTGCTCACCCTGACGTTCAATGTCAATGGTTAAGAGCCCATTTGATTACTTTTCCTTGGCTTGTTTGTCAAGGTTGATATGACCCCTCTTGACTAAAGCCCTACCCATGTATGTTTGAGCCCCCTTGTTGGTGTGTTTACTTTATGCTATATGTTTTTGTGTGGTGTGATCGTCTCCCCATAGGATTGCTAGGCTTCGTATAGTCTCTCGTTTGCATGTCAATTAAGGTAGCACGGTTCCTTCGTCTAGGACTTCCTTTTTGCATGAGCATTCCTAAAACACAAACAAACTCATTGATTTTTCTTCTCCTAAGAACACATTAACTCCTTCTACTACAGGTGAGTAAGTCTCCAAAGGTCGAGCATCCGGTAGATTGTGTAGTAACGTCGTTCATCTAAAAAAGACAAAACAAACAAAAATAGGTTAGCCGAGCTACGGTGCTCTGATTCTCAATCCTTCTTGAGATACGTATGCAGCAGGGTAGGGCCTGTGCGAGCAACAACTCTTTCTTTTCCCTACTTTGATTTTCTCTCTTTCGCATCGCATATAGGACTTTTTATACACACACTTTAGACATAAATAGCAAGCGTGGATCCTGTGGAGTACCACAGACGTGAAGGGGTGCGATAACCTTCCCTTCACGTAACCGGCCCCCTTACTCAGTTTTCTTTGGTTCGAGACTTTGTTTTATCCGTTCCCTATTGGTTATGCAGTACTACCTTTCCCTCCTCTTGGGATAAAAGTACATAGCTGGCGACTCTACTCTTCTTCCGCGCCACTCCTTTTTGCGTTTGTACTTGGATTCGGGAAATCCGGGGAGTGACAGCTGGCGACTCTGCCGGGGACTTATTTTCCCTAGTGGGCCTTTCCTAGCGTTTGTTTGTTTATTGTCTATTGTGTGTTATTTATTGCTTCGCATACTTATCTGCTTGCATTGCATCCTATGTGCGCTTTACTGTTTAATGCATATTGTGCTGACTGTGTATCTGTTTCGCTGTTGGGTGGGAGTCACAAGAGGTAAAAGGCCCAATACACATGCTATGAGTGAACTTTAGGACACCTAGGAATAGAGTGATTCATGGGAAGCGGGTGGTATGGCGCCACTTAGCGGAACATTGTATCACGAGCAATTCAGATTCCGATGGGGTATTATCGTTGCATACACCTGGTGTGCATATGATGATATTCTTGAAAAGATTGTTTATCCTGCGTTTCTCTCGACCTTACCCTGGCCTAGATTACACCCGTGAGTGGGGCGAGAATGAATCATTTACAGGTACTGATGGTGACTTGTTCTGTTGGTGACCGTGTCCTGTTGGTGACTTATGTTTGGTTCTTGTTGGTGACCGTTGGTTCTGAAGTCTGGGTTCTAAGTTGATGATTGTGTTCTATGGTTCCCGGTTCCGAATTCATGCTGAAGTTCTGATCCTGTGCCTTGTGATACACAGCCAATCAACCATTGTTTCATCATTTTGCATCATAGCATGTTTATTTCCAAAAAAATAATGCATAAAAAGAGAAAAAAAAAAGTTAACCCGCATATGCATATCATTTTTCAGGTTTATTCATGATAAAACATAGCATACGCATCATATGCACATCATTTTCCAGCCTTTTCAATCATCAGAGCAGGGTGTCCAGAATCAGAAAGGGCCGTGTACTTTCACTAGTGCTGGATTGATGAATCACGGGGATGTCTTTGCAACAGACAATGAAGATGGTGATAGTGATTGTGATATGGATAATTGGGTGCGCCCGTGTGCTCCAGGGGAGAAGATCAACAACTGGACTGTTGAAGAAATAGTCCAAGTTACTCTTCAGACAGAGTAATTTTCTTTTGTTTTTCATTTTGCATGAAAACCCTACGCTCTGCGCAAGGCGTAGTGGTTCATTCTAGGGCCACATCATGTTTTAAATTTTCAATGATTATCATCAACAAAGGACGTTTTGCAATCAAATTTGTGCTCACTGTCTTTCTGTTTTTACTACTTTCATTTTCAAAACAATAAAAATGGCAATGTTTTTTTTGTGTGACTTTCTTGAACTCTTTTCTAAAATAAAGCATGAAACACCGTTTGTGCAGAATTGATCTTACGGATTCCATTAAAAACAGTTATGTTATGGCTCAGTATGACTTCGATAATCCCATCTACCAAGCCGAAGAGGAGAGTGAAGAAGATTGTGAACTCCCCAAAGAATTGGCCAGACTATTGAAACAGGAGGAAAAGGTCATTCAACCTCATCAGGAAGAGTTGGAAGTCATTAACCTTGGTACTGAGGGCGCAAAGAAAGAGATCAAGATAGGGGCTGCTTTAGAGGAAAAGGTCAAGAGAGGGCTGATTGAAATGCTGCAAGAATATGTGGACGTATTCGCATGGTTGTATCAAGATATGCCTGGTTTGGATACAGATATTGTGGTGCACAGGCTACCTCTCAGAGAAGGTTATCCTTCGGTGAAGCAGAAGCTTTGCAGAACTAGTCCTGATATGGCTGTCAAGATCAAAGAGGAGGTTCAGAAACAGTTGGATGCAGGTTTTCTAGCAGTTACCAATTATCCCCCTTGGGTGGCCAACATCGTACCCGTGCCGAAGAAGGATGGTAAAGTCAGGATGTGTGTCGATTACCGAGATTTAAACAGAGCCAGTCCGAAAGATGACTTCCCATTACCTCACATTGATGTATTGGTCGATAACACTGCTCAGTCCTCGGTTTTCTCTTTCATGGATGGATTTTCTGGCTATAATCAGATCAAGATGGCGCCAAAAGACATGGAGAAGACGACATTCATTACACCTTGGGGCACGTTCTGTTATAAGGTAATGCCATTTGGGTTGAAGAACGCCGATGCTACCTACCAAAGAGCTATGACGACTCTCTTTCATGACATGATGCACAAAGAAGTCGAAGTGTACGTGGATGATATGATTGCGAAGTCTCAGACAGAAGAGGAGCACTTGGTAAACTTGCAAAAGTTGTTTGAAAGATTGAGAAAGTTCAAACTGAGGCTGAATCCAAACAAGTGTACGTTTGGAGTGAGATCTGGAAAGCTGTTAGGTTTCATTGTCAGTGAGAAAGGGATTGAGGTTGATCCAGTGAAAGTAAAAGCTATTCAAGAAATTCCTAAACCAAGAACGGAAAAGCAGGTTCGTGGGTTTTTAGGGAGGCTGAACTACATTGCACGGTTCATATCTCACCTAACAGCTACGTGCGAACCGATATTTAAATTGCTAAGAAAAGATCAAGCAATCATGTGGAACAATGATTGTCAAAAAGCTTTCGATAAGATAAAAGAATATTTGCAGAAACCTCCAATCCTTATACCTCCAGTTCCTGGGAGGCCTCTGATAATGTAGCTTTCAGTAACAGAGAATTCGATGGGGTGTGTATTGGGACAACATGACGAGTCTGGTCGAAAAGAGCATGCAATATACTACCTTAGCAAAAAGTTTACCGACTGTGAAACAAGATATTCGCTGCTCGAGAAAACTTGTTGCGCTTTGGCATGGGCTGCTCGCCGACTAAGACAGTATATGTTGAACCATACTACCTTGTTGATTTCTAAGATGGACCCGGTAAAGTATATCTTTGAAAAGCCGGCTCTTACCGGACGAGTGGCTCGTTGGCAAATGATTTTGACAGAGTATGATATCCAGTACACGTCGCAAAAGGCCATCAAGGGTAGTATTCTGTCTGATTACCTTGCCGAGCAACCAATTGATGACTATCAGCCGATGATGTTTGAATTCCCCGATGAAGATATCATGTACTTAAAGATGAAAGATTGCGAAGAGCCTCTTGTCGAGGAAGGACCAGATCCCGATGACAAGTGGACACTGATGTTTGATGGGGCGGTAAATGTGAATGGAAATGGTGTTGGGGCAGTACTCATTAATCCTAAAGGTGCACACATACCTTTTTCCGCCAGATTGACTTTTGAAGTAACCAATAACGAAGCTGAGTACGAGGCTTGTATCATGGGGATTGAGGAAGCCATCGATCTAAGAATCAAAACTATGGACATTTATGGAGATTCTGCTCTAGTGATTAACCAAGTCAATGGAGACTGGAATACTCATCAGTCGCATTTGATTCCTTATAGAGATTACACCAGAAGGATCCTGACTTTCTTCAAGACAGTAAAGTTGTATCATGTACCCCAAGATGAAAATCAAATGGCTGATGCCTTAGCCACATTGTCTTCCATGATCAAAGTTCATTGGCAGAATCATGTGCCACACGATGCTGTGAATCGACTCGAGAGGCCTGCGTATGTGTTTGCAGCCGAGTCTGTTATTGATGAGAAGCCGTGGTTTTATGATATTACGAATTTCCTCAAAAGCCAAGAGTATCCTGAAGGAGCGTCAAAGAATGACAAGAAGACACTGAGAAGGCTAGCTGGAAGCTTTTACTTGAACAAGGATGATGTGTTGTACAAGAGGAACTTTGACATGGTTCTGCTCAGATGCGTGGTTAGACACGAAGCAGACATGTTAATGCAGGAAGTACACGAGGGATCTTTCGGTACCCATGTTGGTGGTCATGCAATGGCCAAGAAGTTGCTAAGAGCCGGTTATTACTAGATAACCATGGAATCTGATTGTTTCAAATACGCTCGGAAGTGCCACAAATGTCAGATCTATGCAGATAAAGTGCATGTACCACCAAACCCTCTGAATATTATGAATTCTCCGTGGCCATTTGCGATGTGGGGCATCGATATGATTGGAAAGATTGAACCTACTGCTTCTAATGGACATCGCTTCATCCTAGTCGCGATTGATTACTTTACCAAGTGGGTGGAAGCAGCTTCCTATGCCAATATTACCAGACAAGTGGTTGCTCGATTCATTAAGAAAGAAATTATCTGTCGTTATGGGGTTCCTGAGAGAATCGTCACTGATAATGGTTCGAATCTCAATAACAAGATGATGAAAGAGCTTTGCAAATACTTTAAGATCGAACACCATAATTCTTCTCCTTACAGACCAAAGATGAATGGTGCTGTAGAGGCGGCAAACAAGAACATTAAGAAGATTGTGCAAAAGATGGTTGTGACGTACAAGGATTGTCATGAGATGTTGCCTTTCGCTTTGCATGGGTATCGTACCTCGGTGCGTACGTCAACCGGGGCAACTCCGTCTTCACTTGTGTATGGTATGGAGGCAGTCTTGCCAGTAGAAGTTGAAATCCCTTCTTTGAGGGTGATGATGGATGTAAAACTTGACGAGGCTGAATGGGTTCAAGCCAGGTTTGATGAGTTAAATTTAATTGAGGAAAAGCGATTAGCAGTTGTGTACCATGGACAACCATATCAGATAAGGATGAAGAAGGCCTTTGATCAGAAAGTGCATCCTCGAAGCTATCAGATAGGTGACTTAGTTTTGAAGAGGATCCTTCCTCCCGGTACAGATAACAGGGGCAAGTGGACTCCGAATTATGAAGGTCCATATGTTGTTAAAAAGGTCTTTTCTGGTGGAGCCTTGATGCTTACAACTATGGATGGTGAAGATTTTCCGTCTCCTGTGAAGTCAGATGTAGTCAAAAAATACTTCGCATAAACTGACCCGCTGGACAAAAAAAAAGAGAGTCCAGGCAAAAAAGGGCATCCCGGCGACCCAAGAGAAAAAGAAAAGAAAAAGGTTCGGGCAAAAGTTAGGGATAAAGAATAAAAATAATATGTACACCCGGTAAGTCGAAAACCTGCAAAGGCGACTTAGGCAAAAATGGGTATCCCGGTGGATTGAAAACCTAAAAAGGCGGTCCAGGAAAAAGAGGAATTAAAGCGAAAACTACAGTCTGAGTTACCTGTACTTCATCGCGTTTCAGTGTCTACCATCTTGAAGGATATGATCAGTCCAATCACTCTTCTCAGAAAGCAAAGAATTTGGGGGAAATTGAAGATCTATGAGTCATAACAGAATTGGAAAATAGTGGAATGCCGTGTTCACATTGCCAATAGGATAGTTTATTTTCTCTTTTGGCGCAATTACCTCTTCCTAGGAATTGCTTCCTGATGTATTTGCCTTTATAAGCCATTGTCAATCAATAAAAGTCGTTATTCACTCAAATCGCTCTCTTGTTTTTATTTTTTCTGTTTTGTTTGCAAAAAACGTCCGAATTTTTGATAAACATTGCATCTAAAAACATGAAGGCTAGACAATGATGTGCAGAAAGATAAAACATCTGAAAATCATTTTGAATGTTGAGTACACTTGAGTATATTTTGTCCATACGATCCCCAGGGGCATGTATGTCTTGCTGTTTTGCAGGTTACTATCTTTGATTAATGGCTAAAGCAGATGAGCCAAAGTTTGTTCGAAGGAAGACCCTTCTATTTCAACGCTGTCCAGTCATGTAAGAAGTTGGGTCGTCTAAGTCGAGTTCAGAATTTGTTTCCCCAGCATGGTCGAGAGGTTGGTGTTTTCCCAACAAGTGACTCCCTAGTGGAGTTGGTTTCTCTACCGTCCCGAGAATGTCAGATCAGTAAGTATCCTCAGCAGAATTGTTATATGTCCCCACAGAGTTGGAAGATCGAATAAGAAATTGTGTGCTCAGTAAAGTGATCATTTGCTTTCCCAGCAGAAGTTTTCCTCCCTTTGCATCTTGCATGTAGTAATCATCATTTGCATTCGCATTCTCAAATCGCGTAGCATTTCCATTCAGTATGGAGCATTACGCCATGAAAAACTCAAACATATGCATACATGTATTAAACCAGATTGGATCATATCTCCGGAAGAGACGGATCATTTTTCAACATTAGTGTAACACATTTGCAGCGGTTGCTCTTGGCAACATTCAGAATCGATAATCCCAGTGAGATTTATTTTCTCACCAGTTCGTGAAAGGAAAGCTTGATTGCCTTCCGATTTAGGCACCAGTAAGTGTCTGCCTTGTTTTGACATATGTAAGTATCATCCTTGTGATACCGGTAAGTGTCGTGTTGATCCCCGTAAATGTCTGTGCTTTTCTTTGATGTCGGCGAACATCATCTTTCGATGTCGGTAAACGTCGAATTCCAATCGTTGGCCATTAGTAAATGGCATGCCTCTCATGGTGTCTACAAAAATCGTTCTGTCAACACCCGTGTGTGTCCCTTCCTTGTTCGGTGTCGGTAAACATCATTGATTCGATGTCGGTAAACATCAGCCGCTTGTTAACCATCGGTAAATGGTTTTTTCGTTTAAGACTCCCCAGCAGATTCGCTATCCGTAAATATCGAGTATTTCGTTAGCCATCGGTAAATGGTTTCGTTTCATAAATGTTTCCTTATTTGGTGTCGGTAAACGTCACTGTCCGATGTCGATAAACATCGAGTTCCTTCCCAGTCATCGGTAAATGTTGGGTCGTGTAGCGCCTTCCTTGATATCGGTAAATATCAAATTTTTTTGACCCAGTCATCGGTAAATGTCTGGTCTTGTTTCATTTGTAAAACATCACTGTTCGATGTCGAAACATCGAGTTCCTTCCCAGTCATCAGTAAATGTCTGGTCCTGTTTCACTTATAAACATCTTTTTCATCCCCAGTGAAGCCGCCATCGGTAAATGGCCTCGCTTTCTTTGATATCAGTAAATATCAAATTTGTTTTGAAGCCTCCATCGGTAAATGGCCTCGCTTTCCTTGATATCGGTAAATATCAAATTTGTTTTGAAGCCGCCATCGGTAAATGGCCTCGCTTTCTTTGATATCGGTAAATATCAAATTTGTTTTGAAGCCGCCATCGGTAAATGGCCCCACTTTCCTTGATATCGGTAAATATCAAATATGTTTTGAAGCCGCCATCGGTAAATGGCCTCGCTTTCCTTGATTCATCACCTACGGATTGCAAATTCTCCGGGTTTTTTTTGGTATTCAATCCCTGTTTACCTTGAAAGTGTGATAGCCGCTGCTTTCATCCGTTCCGGTTCACAGTTGATTGAATAGGGGCAGCTGTAACACCTCAAATTTTCCCCCCCTCATTCATGCATTCATTTTAGGTCATTTAACATTTCATATTGCATTTCATCATGTCAATCATTATTAGCTCCAAGAGTTTGTCTTCCAAGAAGCTTGGATATCATTCAAGTCGTTTTCAGAGGTTTTCTTCAAAAGATCAAGCTAAATGGGCTCAGTACAGTTCAAAATTCATATGTGAAATCGAAAGTCAACAGTTGGTCAACTGAGGGTCAAATGGCTAGGGAATGACTTGAGTTACTTCCAACATGTTCAAATGGGATCTATTCATCATTCAAAATGTTGATCTTAAAGGAGCAAAAGTCTGTTCCTGAGCTGTCATGCTCGCTAGGCGAGTAGAAAGGTTCGCCTAGCGAGTCCCCAAGATAAGCCACCAGAATCACCTGCGCTCAGAAGAACTCTTTGAACTGTCATGCTCGCTAGGCGAGCAAATTCTTCGCTAGGCGAAGCCCACGCGTTTTGAAAATAAAAAAGTATAACAGAAAGATCATGGGCCTGAACTGCCTTCATTCTGAGCCCACCAAGCCACAAAAATCAGGATATAAATTCTAAATTTCATTGAAACAAAACCCTAGAGAGTGAAGAAACCTAGAACTAATTGGTGCGGCCTCCAGACACTGAAGAGAAAAAATTCACTCGGACTCTGAGACTTTTCACTCTGACTCACACACTTTTTCTCTTCCATCTCACACAAACCCTAACTGTTGCATTGCAAACCCCAACCGTGCATTCAATTTCATTCGATCTCTCCAATCAGGTTTGCCCTCATTTCCATTACTTTATGCTTTCAATTTGAAATTTCTGAATGTATGAGGTATTATGGGTGGATTTGGAAGAGTGGGTATGGTTAGGTTTTGCATATGGGTTTAGATGTGCATGAATGTGTAGAACAACGCCTTGAATGTTTAATCACTTACTTTCCGAAATGAGCACCATAGGATTTGGGGTTTCTGAAATCGGACGGTTATCAAGGAAGAACCCAGAACCCGCAGACATTCGCTAGCCCATCGCTAAGCGAACATGTAGCGAAGCTTCGCTAAGCCTTCGCTAAGCGAAACAGTAGCGATTGTGACAGTAGTTGGTTTTTTCTGTTTGCTCTCTAATTTGTTCTGTGTTTGTTATGACATGTTTTCTATTGCATCCGGGTACATGTTTTAGTATGTATGTCATGTCTTGATGTGTGGATCCTTTCCCCCTGACTTTAAGTTTTGATATCCTTTTGATGCATTTGTTGGACAAGTGGTTTAGGCCTCCTATCCTTGGTTGCTTTTTGTGAGCTTTTTGTGAACTTTAATAGCATGATTCCTGTGGTTGCTATGATTCTTTTGTTTGGTGTAACTCTTGATTGCACCCCATCTTGTTATTCTAACTTGTTTGTTGAGTTTTTGTGAGGGCTCACATGACGCTTGAGGAGATAGCTTGCTTGGTATTCCACTTTATTTGTGGGATACCATTTGGAGATTTATTCTGATTGCTTTGCTGACTTGTTTTCTTTGATGGTGCTAGCTTGAAAGATCTCTGGATTTCTTGTCTCTTTAATTGTTGTTACTTCGGATCTTTATCCGTGTGGTTGATCTCTTGATCCCTTTTACATCTTTTCAGCATTTTACCGCTTTCTTAGCTGGAAGACCTCGATAGGAGGCAATGTTTTTGTGTCTTTATTTTTGTGCCTAAAGACCTCCAAGAGGAGGCACCAGTGCTAAAGACCTCCATGAAGAGGCAATTGACGGATAAAAGGGATTAGTAGTCAATCCCCCCTAATTCAGTGTGTCGTTCTTTATGCTCACACTACGTGTCGATGCTTCAGAACAAAAGCCCAAGATCTTTTGTCCGTTCAGTCAGTGGAGAGGGTTCCATCTTCCTGAATCCCCACTTTTTGTCATAAGCTCATCCTGTCCAGGGTTAAGAGCTATGAGGTCTTATCCTCATTACCCTTTTGATCTGCTCACCGTGACGTTCAATGTCAGTGGTTAAGAGCCCATTTGATTACCTTTCCATGGCTTGTTTGTCGAGGTTGATATGACCCCTCTTGACTAAAGCCCTACCCATGTATGTTTGAGCCCCCTTGCTGGTGTGTTTAATTTATGCTATATGTTTTTGTATGGTGTGATCGTCTCCCCATAGGATTTCTAGGCTTCGTATAGTCTCTCGTTTGCATGTCAATTAAGGTAGCACGGTTCCTTCGTCTAGGACTTCCTTTTTGCATGAGCATTCCTAAAACACAAACAAACTCATTGATTTTTCTTCTCCTAAGAACACGTTAACTCCTTCTACTACAGGTGAGTAAGTCTCCAAAGGTCGAGCTTCCAGTAGATTGTGTAGTAACGTCGTTCATCTAAAAAACACAAAACAAACAAAAATAGGTTATCCGAGCTACGGTGCTCTGATTCTCAATCCTTCTTGAGATACGTATGTAGCAGGGTAGGGCCTGTGCGAGCAATAACTCTTTCTTTTCCCTACTTTGATTTTCTCTCTTTCGTATCGCATATAGGATTTTTTATACACACACTTTAGGCATAAATAGCAAGCGTGGATCCTGTGGAGTACCACAGACGTGAAGGGGTGCGATAACCTTCCCTTCATGTAACCGGCCCCCTTACTCAATTTTCTTTGGTTCGAGACTTTGTTTTATCCGTTCCCTATTGGTTATGCAGTACTACCTTTCCCTCCTCTTGGGATAAAAGTACATAGCTGGCGACTCTACTCTTCTTCCGCGCCACCTCTTTTCGCGTTTGTACTTGGATTCGGGAAATCCGGGGAGCGACAATATGTTAAAACCAAAGGTCCATGGCTAAAATATTGTTTTGCTTTACATATTTTGAAATCCACAACTGCTCCAGCATGACCTATACCTTAAAAAGTTAGAGGAAATATGTTAGAAGTACAGAACCCTCAGAGTATGGCTTACATAGGTAAAAGGAAAAAGAAACTTTGTTAGACAATAAAGTAATAGAAAATGTGCCAAATACACATATCCGTACATATTAGATGTTTGGTGTAACTATATTGAATGTTAGCTTCACTTTTCTAACAATAAGAGTTATGCATAAGTTAACATAAGTGGGTTAATGTTGGCCACTTGAATTCAATAGTTGTTATTATATGTTAAGTGATGTCATATGTAAAGAAAATTTTGCAACACATAGGTATGCAACAATCATAGTTGTTCTTTTTTAACAGTACGAGTTATGCCTTTTCCATCATAAGTGGGTTAAAGTTAGCTATTTGAATTCATTAGCTGTTATTAATTGTTAAATTATGTCATAGTTAAAGAACATTTTGCAAGTTATTCATGTTTACAACAAAAGAAACCTAGGACCATGAAATCTATTGAGTATGTTTGAGCTATTAGAGAAAGAGATATCATTAAATTACCATGACATGCATTGAATAATAAAAAGTGCATAAAGGATTCATTAAACTTGCTAATGAATGTTAAGCTTTGTTAAAAAAAAGTAAATTAGCATAAGCTTAACATAAACAAAAGGGAAGGACTAAGACATGTTGAGCATTGTTTGTTGTCAACAATATTAGGTTACAAAAAATCATTTCAAAGGTGTTGGTTGAGCATTGAACAAAAGTAGCAAAAGAAGGAGCTTGTAACAACAAAACAACATGTTGTTGTACCAAAATAACTCAAGTTGAAGGCAATGGCTCATTCCTTCTTGGCATGGTTCACACCCTTGGTTGCAGATTGTTTGGGTGACAACATAGTTGAAGTTCCTAGCTTATCAATATAATGTTCTTGGGACAACCTCTTGGAAGGGGTATTGCTTGAATAGGCTTCGTCGCTCCAGTTTTGTGAAGCAGACATGGTTGGCTGGAAGTGGGAAGTGCAAGCTATGAGTTCTTAGTGTAATAATTTTTTTAACATATTAATAAATTAAGACAAATATGACTTGTAAATAGACTCACTGTATGAAGGGAAGTAGGAGTCATCGCTTCATTATCGGGTATGTGATGGTTAAGAACTATAGAAATGATAGAAACTACTGTAATGTTTCTATTCAATTTCCTTAATATTCTGTATACAATGACAAGCAATATATAGTTGTACAAGAGACAATCAACGGACCTATTTAAGGCAGTAAATCAATCTAAGGCTAAATAAAGGATTGACTCTTAATAGAGGAAATCAATAATTGATATTAACAATCTGTCTAAGTAAATGCTAAGTAACAACTCATGCCAACTAATATTCAACAGAATATTCAGCTTTATTACTCCCCCTCAAGTTGGAGGTTGAGGGTTGTGAGATCCCAACTTGATAGATAACTCCTGAAACTGCTTAGTCCCTGAAGATTTTGTGAAGATGTCAGCTTGTTGTGATCTGGTTGGTATGTGAGCAGTAGATATAACTCCCTTGCTGATGAATTCTCTAATAAAATGACAATCCACCTCAATATGCTTCGTCCTTTCGTGAAAGACCGGGTTGGAAGCTAAATGAATAGCAACTTGATTATCGCAATGTAGAATTGTAGGAGAATCAAATTCCACTTGCAAATGCGCGAGCAATCTTCGCAGCCATATGATTTCACTTGTGGCATGCGCCATTGCTCTGTACTCTGCCTCACTAGAGGATCTCGATACGGTAGTCTGTTTCTTGGTTTTCCATGATATTGGAGCTGCTCCCAACTTCATTAGGTAGCCCGATATTGACCTCCTGGTTAGTGGACATGATGCATAAACAGAATCACAATATGCAACTAGCTTGAGATCATTGTCTTTGGGGATGATAATGCCCTGCCCTGGTGCAGACTTTAAGTATCTCAAGACAAGCATTGTTGCGTCCCAATGCCCTCGGTGAGGTTCCTGCATGAACTGGATGAGAATATGCACCGAGTATGTCAACTCTGGCCTAGTGATTGTGAGGTATATGAGTCAGCCCACCAATCTGCGGTACTTTGAAGGATCATCATATAAAAGACTCGAATCCAATGCTAATTTATGATTTGGTGCAAGTGGCAGAGATGCAGGTTTGCAAGCTAGCATCCCACATTCGTTTAGTATGTCCAAGGTATAATTTCTTTGACATATGAACAATCCGGAGGGACCATGAACCAGTTCTAGACCGAGGAAGTACTTCAGCCCTCCCAAGTCTTTCATGTGGAAACACTCGCTGAGATATTGTTTGAATTTTACACATGATTTTGCATCATTCCCAGCCACAATAAGATCATCAACATAAATAAGCACAACTATGAAAACAGATTCACACGAGTTCACATTCCTGGAAACCATACCTCACTAATGCTTGGGACAACTTTGAGTACCAATTGCGCGAGGCCTGCCTAAGACCATATAATGACTTTCTTAAGCGACACACCATGCAATCATTAAGAGCATTATAACCCGGTGGTACTTCCATATATACCTCCTCATCTAACTCTCCGTGTAGGAATGCATTGCTTACATCCATTTGGTGGAGTTACCATCCTTTGGCCACTGCAACAGTAAGTAAACATCTTACGGTTGTCATCTTGGCGACTGGTGCAAAAGTCTCATTGAAGTCGTCTCCTTCAACTTATGTGTATCCCTTCGCTACGAGTCGGGCTTTATACTTCTCAACTTCACCGAATGACTTGTACTTAACCTTGTACACCCATTTGCAACCCACTGCCTTATTTCCTTTCGGAAGCCTTGCCAACTCCCACGTTTTATTTTCTTCTAAGGCCTTGAGTTCTTGTGACATGGCATCCCTCCATTCTTGCGTTCAAGTTGCTTGCTTATATGATTGTGGCTCCTCGATGCTTTCAATTGCTGCAAGATAAGCTTGATGATTTTCTGAAAACTCATCATAATTTACATAATTTGATATAGGATATACCATACCTGAAGAAGTTGACGAGTTTGGCGATGTACATGTGTGGGTTTTCTCTGCCGAATAGCAATGATAGTCATTCAGATGTTTAGGTGGATTTCTGATCCTTGGCCCCAAGTGTGTGAGCTCATTTTCTCCTTCATTATAAGGTTCTTCGACAACATCAACCACATCAGATTTTACTTCCACAAATTGTTGATCTTCTGCTGATTGAGTGAGGAAATCATTATGGTTCTGCTGCCTATCTTGGGTAGGTGCAGTATCCTCTTCAACAGTGATGGAATTAGGAGCAAACATTGGTGGAGGATCATCTCCATTACTGCCTTTTTCTCGTGATGCATAAGGAAAAACATTCTCATAGAACACCACATCTCTCGATACATAAATTTCTCATGTCCTTAGATTGTACACCGTCCAACCTTTTTGACCCTTAGGGTATCCCACAAAGACACACCTTTCTGCTCTAGAGTCGAACTTATCTTGCTGTTTGCTTAAATTCTTAACATAACACAAGCACCCAAAAGTCTTGATATCTTCATATGATGGAGGTTTGCCAAATAACTTCTCATATGGAGTCATTCCATCATTAACCATTGTAGGCGTTCTATTGATTAGGTAGGTGGCTGTCAAAACACATTCCCTCCAAAATGAGATGGGCAAGTTAGCTTGGAACCTCAAGGCTCGTGCAACGTTGAGTATGTGTCTATGCTTTCTTTCCACCCTTGCATTTTGTTGGGGCGTTCCTACGCATGAAGTTTCATGTAGGATTCCTTCTTGGTGAAGAATTTCTTGAAAAACATGGTTGGTAAATTCTGTCCCATTGTCACTACGCAATCTCTTAACTTTCCATTATATTGTGTCCTTATCATGTTGAGAAAATTTATCAAGATTTTTAGAACTTCTGTTTTTTCTTTCATCAAGTATACCCATGTTCCACGCGAATAATCATCAACGATCGTAAGAAAATAGTGACTGCAATTATGAGAGTTAGTGTTATATCTCCCCCATAAGTCGTAATGTATAAGATCAAAAGGATTCTCAGCTTTATTATAACTAATAGGAAATGGAAGACTACATTGTTTTGATCTATGGCATATGTCACAATAATGGACTACATTATTTTTGAAATTAAAATTCACTAGCTGAGATATACGTTGCGTGACTTGAGAGGAGGGATGTCCCATGCGTGCATGCCAGAGAGCAGTTTCGTTTTCATGATGAGCCTTGAAAGCTGACCCTTGAACTTGTTGCCTCAGCACGTAAACCCCACCATGTACATCACCTAAACCAATCTTCTTCTTTGTGACAAGGCCCTGTATCAAACAATGATTAGAATGATAAGTTATAAAGCAATTTAAATCGCTAGTCAATTGACAGATTGAAATCAAATTGCAATCAAACTCAGGCACAAATAAAGCATTGTGCAAAGTTATATCTTTGCTAAGATCAATGAACCTCATATCCTCTACTAACACTGCATTCCCTATAGGAACAGTGATATAGAAAGGTTTCTCAATCTTGGTTACCCCTCTCATTAAGGATAAGAGAGGAGTCATGTGGTGTGATGCACCACTGTCCAAGATCCATTTTTTATCCTTGCATAACATATCATTACCAGCATCAAAAGAGTCATGATGCATCACACGCGAACCATGCAACGCTCGCACCTGCACTGTTTCTTTCTCTTCTTTTTGATCTTCAGTAACATGTGCATGGTGAGTTCTGGGATGTCCTCCATTGTCTCTTGGATAACGTTGCGTCCTTCGTGTGCCCCAGTTTTCCGGATAACCTGTAATCTCAAAGCAACCCACCTTGGTGTGACCAACTTTGCCACAAAGATCACATTTTGGCTTTTGTCCATCTCTTCTTAGCCTATTTTGATTTAGAGCATAAAAGGCAGATCCTCCTGATTCTCCCTTGACTGCGACCATCTTATCTCTTTCACTTGTGATCCTTGCCTCTTCTCTGATGACGTGATTGAAGACCCTTCGTAGCGAAGGCAAAGGTTCGGTGTTCAACATGGTTGCCTTAACATGCTCAAATCGCTCATTGTTAAGACTTCCAAGGAAGAGGTGCACATGTTAGCTTTCCTCTCTCTTCAGAATCTCTTTAGATGCGCCGCAGGTACACTCCGGAAGTGGCTGTAACTCACCTAGCTCATCAAGAAGACTTTTGAACTTGGTGTAATATTCTGTCACAGTCATGTTTGGTTCATGCTCCATTAAACACAACATTCGCCATAACTGGTGGATTCTTGGAGCGTTAGTTTGAGCAAATCTCTTTTCCAGATCCTCCCATCTATCTCTTGCAGTTGATGCATGAGAGATGCTTCCATGCAAAACTGGATCTACAACATTAATTATCCACGCCATGACCATTGAATCGGCTCTCACCCAATTGTAGAAATCTAGATTTGTTCTCGCAGGTTTCTTGATCGCTGCATCGATGAAACCCAACTTGTTTTTTGCGCGAAGTGTCGTCCTCATGGAACATGCCCAATTGCGATAGTTCTCTCCTTTGAGCATCGCAACCACAAGTGGCGTTCCTGGATTGTCAGAGGGACTGAGGTAATACGGTGATGTATTTGTGATAGCGAAAGGTGTTTTTGTTTCGTTGGAGGCATTGTTCCTCTCCACCTTTTTCTCATTTTTATTCTCTAAATCAGAATCATGCTCTGATGCCATATAAAAATGACAGAAACTACTGTAATGTTTCTATTCAATTTCCTTAATATTCTATATACAATGATAAGCAATATATAGCTGTACAAGAGACAATCAACGAACCTATTTAAGGCAGTAAATCAATCTAAGGCTAAATAAAGGATTGACTCTTAATAGAGGAAATCAATAATTGATACTAACAATCTGTCTAAGTAAATGCTAAGTAACAACTCATGCCAACTAATATTCAACAGAATATTCAGCTTCATTTAGAACATATTCTTTTCCTTTCGTAGTTGGGGCATTCATGAGACTTTTAGAAGTTAGCTACACATGAATATATTGTATGGCCAGTATACATGTGTTATACATGAAAAATGGACTTAAATTTTGATGACTCAATTCATTAAAAACGTCATTTGGATGAATGGCCTCCTTGAGCATCTGGAGTACTTCTTTTTCCTCAGTAAACTCGACAATAGATGCCTGCTTAAAATTCGGTTGAAACTTAACGCGAAAAGCAAATTCCTTACCTAATAGTTTGTCCAAGTGTGCATGGTAGATTTCTGGATGGTATTCATTTGACTACAAATATATAAAAGGCAAGCATTACATAGTAACATTAATGAGTTGCATAAATGAAATTTAAAAGATATGAAATTGTACCATGAATTTTGATAGATAGACAAAACAGTACTGAGATATGTAAAAGAGATCATGACATAATGTGTACTAAGTATATGAGGTATTAGCATTAATGGTGTGCAGGGTTATGACTGGAAAAAGAATGTAGAAGAAAAATGAAGTACATGAAGAGTACACAAAATTGTAATGGAAGAAATGATTTTGCCAATACAATTGAAATAGATAGGATCAAACTAATTAATACTCCCTCCATTTTTTATTATAAGTCGTTTTTGACTTTTCACACGTATTAAGAAATGTAATAATTATGGTATAAATATATATATATATATATATATATATATATATATATATATATATATATGATGATGATGATGATGATTATGTTGACAAAACGATCACAAAGGATACAAAGGTGTCGCAAAGAATTTGAATCATCGGTACAATCCTCGGCCAATTCACAAAAAGAGGGAGACCACTGCTGGAGAACAGAGAAATCAACAACCCAAAGGCTCAAATCCAGCCGAGGGAGGAGATCTGCTGAGGAGAGGCAAAGTTATCGAGTCTGCAGAGAATTTTAGGTCAACACCATATTAAATGGGAGACAACCATGCAGAAGATAAATACAAATAGCTGCTTAGAAACCAGGAGGAAACTCTGACTGGGAGCGAGTTAGATGGTGACTGGTGGGGAAACCAATGCGATCTACTGGGGAAAACATCTTACTCTGCTGAAGATCAACCCTGCTGAAGAAACGTGAACTCCGTTGGGGAATACAGAAACACTGCCGGGAAAATAACATGCCGCAAGGTACTGAATCAACCAACATAGCTGGGGGGAAAATCGGAACTCTGCTAGGGAACAAACACTTCGCGGGGGAACCGGATCAACACAAATAACTAGGGATACCCGAAGGGTTAACTGCTTGGGTAATCTTTGATGTTTTGCACTTAAGGACTTGCTTCTCTTTGAAGTGCTATTGATACTCTTCTTTAATTGCTTTGAAAAATTCTTGTTTTTATATGTTTTAAGAAAAAATATTTTGATTAAAAATTTTAAATTTCCAAAATGATCATAATAAAATTTAAACTATTGGCTGAAGTAAATAAGAGTATAAACAATTGGAAAAAAGCTCACCTTTATTTAATGGGATGGTAGTCTGTAAATGACAAGACTCCATAGATTTTTACAAAGTTGAAAATGGTAATTTACATGGAAAAGGGTTACACTGAATACAAGTGATCCTTAATCCTTCTACCAACTTTTGATATCCACTATGCTCTTGACCGCTACTGGGATGATGAAACATCATCACCCTTGTACTCAACAAAGTCTCTCCAAAATTTGAAGATTAGCAGACTGCAGTTACTTGCCATAATCCCTAATTTTTGCATAAGTTGCCCCGAGGTGGGGTACTCAATTTATCGGGAAATTCTTTCTGTTTTTAAATCTCTAATTTTTGCCTGGATCGCCTTTTCAGGTTTTCAATCCACAGAGACGCTCTTTTTTGCCTAAGCCGCCCTTTCGGGTTTTCAACTTAGCGAGTTGTTCCTTTCTTTTTAGGCGAAGTATTTCTTGACTGCATCTGCGTTCATAGGACGAGTGAGCTCTTCACCATCCATAGTTGTAAGAACCAAAGCACTGCCTGAAAAGGCTCTTTTAACAACATATGGGCCTTCATAATTAGGAGTCCATTTTCCCCTAGAATCTGGTTTGAACGACAAGATCTTCTTGAGCACAAGGTCACCTTCTTTAAACACACGAGGTCTGACCTTCTTATCAAAAGCTTTCTTCATTCTCTGTTGATATAATTGTCCATGGCACATGGCAATCAATCTCTTCTCTTCAACCAAATTCAGCTGATCATACCTGGTCTGACACCATTCAGCCTCAGTCAACTTGGCTTCCATGAGCACACACAATGAAGGAATCTCAACCTCTACGGGGAGCAATGCTTCCATACCATATACAAGAGAAAGGGGTTTCCCCTATTGAAGTGAGGACGGATGTACGATACCCATGCAAAGAAAATGGGAGCATCTCATGCCAATCCTTGTATGTGACAACCATCTTCTAAATAATCTTCTTAATGTTCTTATTTGTAGCTTCAACAACCCCATTCATCTTAGGTATGTAGGGGGAAGAATTATGATGTGCAATCTTAAAATCTTTGCGAAGAGTTTCCACCATATTGTTATTCAAGTTCGATCCATTATCAGTAATGATCTTTCTTGGCACACCATAACGACATATGATCTGATTCTTGATAAACCTTACAACAACTTGCTTGGTTACATTTGCATATGATTCCGCTTCAACCCATTTTATGAATAATCAATTGCCACCAGAATGAAACGATGTCCATTCGAAGCGCTGGGCTCAATCATCCCAATCATATCAATTCCTCACATGGAGAAAGGCCATGGGGAAGAGATAACATTCAATAGTGTCGGAGGAACATGAATCTTATCAGCATATATTTGACACTTGTGGCATTTCTTCACAAATCTACAATAGTCAGATTCCATTGTCAGCCAATAGTAACCTGCTCGGAACATCTTCTTCGCTATTGCATGTCCATTGGAATGAGTACCAAAGGAACCTTCATGCACTTCAATTACCAACAAGTCTGCTTCGGGTATATCCACGCATCTGAGCAAAACCATGTCGAAGTTTCTCTTGTACAGTATATCACCATTCAAGTAGAAATTACTATCTAATCTTCTCAAAGTCTTCTTATCTTTCAAAGATGCCCCAAACGGGTAAATTTGACTTTGGAGGAAACTTTTGATGTCATAATACCACGACTTCTCGTCTTTGATTTCTTCAACAGCAAACACATAAGCTGGCCTATTAAGACGCATCACAAACAAATTAGGACCCTCATTCCAATACTTCACTACAATCATCGATGCCAACGTTGCAAGAGCATCTGCCATCCGGTTCTCATCTCGAGGGATATGATGAAACTCAACCTTTGTAAAGAAAGTTGAAATCCACCTCACATAATCTCTATATGGTATTAAACCGGGTTGATTCGTCTCCCATTCACCTTTGATCTGATTCACAACCAAAGTTGTGTCTCCAAAGACATCCAAATACTTGATTCTGAGATTCATGGCCTCTTCGAGCCCCATAATGCAAGCTTCATATTCTGCCATGTTGTTTGTACACTTGAAAGTCAATCTAGCTGTAAATGGTAGATAATTGCCTTGAGGAGTAATGATCACTGCCCCGATGCCATTACCATACTGATTAACAGCTCCATTAAATACCCTGCCCCAACAGGAATCAGGTTCTGGCCCTTCTTCAAGCAATGGTTCATTATAATCTTTCATTTTCAAGTACAAAATCTCTTCATTAGGAAAATCATATTGCACCGACTGGTAATCTTCAATTGGTTGGTGAGCCAAATGGTCAACCAAGATACTACCTTTGATCACTTTCTGAGATCGATATTCAATATCATACTCTGATAACAACATCTACCAACGGGAAATCCTCCCAGTTAAAGCAGGCTTCTCAAATATATACCTGATTGAATCCATTTTGGATATCAACCAAGTGGTATGATTTAACATATATTGACGCAGACGCTTAGCAGCCCAAGCCAACGCGCAACAAGTCTTATCAAGCATAGAATACCGAATCTCACAGTCGGTGAACTTCTTACTGAGGTAGTAAATTGTAAATTCTTTCTTTCCAGTCTCATCTTTCTGACCAAGAACAAAACCCATACTATCTTCAAGCACAGTCAAATACATGATCAACGGTCTTCCTTCCACAGGCGGAGACAAAATCGGAGGTTCAAGCAAATATTCCTTGATACTGTCAAAAGCTTTCTGGCAGTCTTCGGTCCAATCACAAGACTGATCTTTCCGAAGAAGCTTGAATATAGGCGCACATGTGGCAGTCATGTGGGAAATGAATCTGAAGATATAATTCAAGCGGCCGAGAAAACCTCTGACTTGCTTCTCAGTTTTGGGCACAGGCATCTCTTGTATTGCTTTGACCTTGGCAGGATCAACTTCAATACCTTTCTCGCTGACAATAAAGCCCAACAACTTACCGGAACGAACACCAAAAGTACACTTGTTGGGATTCAAGCGGAGTTTATACTTCCTCAAACGCTGAAATAGCTTCAACAAATGCTCAACATGTTCCTCTTCATCAATCGATTTAGCAATCATGTCATCAACATAAAGTTCAATCTCTTTATGCATCATATCATGAAAAAGAGTAGTCATTGCTCTTTGGTAAGTTGCACCAATATTCTTTAAACCGAAAGGCATCACTCTATAACAAAATGTTCCCCAAGGTGTAATTAATATGGTCTTCTCCATATCTTCGGGTGGCATCTTGATCTGATTATATTCGGAAAATCCATCCGTAAACGAAAAGACTTTGAGTTTAGCAGTATTGTCTACCAACATATCAATGTGTGGCAGAGGGAAATCATATTTCAGACTGGCTTTATTCAAATCTCTATAATCAACACACATGCGGACTTTTCCATCTTTCTTTGGCACAGGCACAATGTTTGCCACCCATTACGGATACTCAGCGGTTACAAGGAAACTGACGTTAATCTGCTTCTGCACTTCTTATTTGATCTTCACAGCCATATCAGGACGCGTACTTCTCAATTTCTACTTGACTGGCGGGCATTCTGGCTTCAACGGTAATCTATGTTCCACAATCTCATAATCTAAACCAGGCATGTCTTGATAGGACAAAGCAAACACATCTGAATACTCTCGAAGAAGATCAATTAACCCCTGCTTGACATCTGGACACAGTCGAGATCCAATCTTGACTTCCTTCACATCATCCTCGGAACCCAAGTTGACGAGCTCAATCTTCTCTTCGAACGGCTGAATGGTTTTTTCATCTTGCTCAAGAAGACGAGATAATTCATCACTCACTTCTACATCACTTTCCTCCTCGGCCTCAAACACAGGGAATTCAAAATTTGGAGAAGGAGAAAGATCATTATATTCAATGGGGTTAGGAACCAACCTGCATAATGATTTAATACTTTGATTTTAGAGAAGTGAATTTGAGACCAAATATTATGCAGATGGACAATTATATTGTTTATTTATGTTTTTTGTGATTACCATTTTCAGAATAAAGAAAAAGTAAAAACAAACATCATAGATGTGGATGAATAGAATTAATTTTATTAATTATCAATTTGAAAATGCCCAAACAATGTTCACTTCTCCCTTAGGCATATGAGAAGGATTTTTTAAAAACATATATAAACAATTACTTAGATCGATGCAAAATAATAGGAACATCAACAGCAGTCCAATTGTTGCAAGCCTTTCCATGCGTCACAAAATTGTGACCAAATATTATGCAGATGGACAATTATATTGTTTATTTATGTTTTTTGTGATTACCATTTTCAGAATAAAGAAAAAAGTAAAAACAAACATCATAGATGTGGATGAATAGAATTAATTTTATTAATTATCAATTTGAAAATGCCCAAACAATGTTCACTTCTCCCTTAGGCATATGAGAAGGATTTTTTAAAAACATATATAAACAATTACTTAGATCGATGCAAAATAATAGGAACATCAACAGCAGTCCAATTGTTGCAAGCCTTTCCATGCGTCACAAAATAAGTGTTGTTCATTTCCATGAATGAACCCCCTGCTGCGGAAGCTAAGTTGCATATCCCCTGACCTTGCAGTTGATGAACCTTTCTGGAATCCCAAACCGGTTCTGCCTTTGTTGTCGGAGACCTATACCACGCGCCCCCATTGATCAACGTCGCCTTCTTCTACAATCTTCCTTGCATCTTTCAATGAGGACATAGGTGCCCCAACTCTCTTTTCAACAGCAACAGACAAGGCTTGGAACGGAGTTCCAACCTCATCCTCAGCTTCAACATAAGAGAAAGATGACAGGTGGCTAACTAACAGCGCCTTCTCCCCACCAACAATCATAAGCTTTCCATTCTTCACAAATTTGAGTTTCTGGTTCAATGTGGAGGTAACAGCTCCTGCCTCATGAATCCATGGCCTTCCCAACAAGCAACTGTAGGCCGAGTGGATATCCATTACTTGAAGAGTAATTTGAAAATCATTCGGACCTATCTTAGCTGGAAGGTCCACTTCACCAATAACTGTTTTGCGCGAACCGTGAAAAGCTTTGACGATTACACCGTTATACCTCATAGGCGCTCCTTGGCATAATAGCTTTGACAGAGTTGACTTCGGCAGCACGTTCAGCGACGACCCGGTGTCAACAAGCACTTTTGACAAAGCATCCTCTTTGCAATTCATAGAAATGTGCAAAGCCAGATTATGATTTCTTCCCTCCTCAGGGAGTTCTTCATCACAAAAACTGAGATTATTGCAAGAAGTGATGTTAGCCACGATATGATCGAATTGATCCACTGTGACATCATGTTCTATAAAAGCTTGTTCCAAAACTCTTTGCAGTGCTTCTCTGTGCGCTTCAGAATTCATGAGCAGAGACAACACTGAGATTTTTGAGGGGGTTTGGAGCAGCTACTCCGTCATATTAAACTCACTCCTTTTGATCAACCGAAGTACCTCATCATCGTCGTTAGCCTTCAAATCGCTGGATTCACCAGACTTACCCTTTGAAGCACTAACTGGATCCACAACAGGTACTTCTACCTTCTTTTCAACAACTGATTCTTCTTTATCTTTTGGGAACACCAGCCCAAACACACGACCACTGCGGGTCACCTTGGTAATATCAACAATGCTCACCACAGATCTAGTCGTAGGCAATGGGACCTCTTGACCACCTTCTATCATTGTAGCATTATACTGATATGGCACAACTTTATCAGATGAATACGGGACTGGACCCGCTAACCGTATAACCAACGACGATACTGATCTATTGCTGGCATTGTTACTGTTGCTACTGTCGTACTAGATTACCAATCTCTCCGGATGCTTGAAAATGGGCACTATGACATTCACATTGTCATCTACATGACGGGATTGAACAATTTGAATCATGCCTTCATCCATCAGTCGCTGGATGTACCTTTTCACAACTTCGCAACCCCTCGGGTTAACACTACAGATAACACAATTGTCATGGTCGTGTTCACAATCACTCACCAAATAAATATCCTTATGCATATGCACCTAGGATCTTGGATACGTACATCAAAAACCTTAAACTCGCCAGGACAATTGTCCACCATATTCACAGAAGAGTTCCCATGGGCGGGTAGCGGATTGGCTTTCACATTCGGCGCACGGTCCTCGAAGGACACCATTCCACTTTTCATCAGCTTCTGAACCTCATACTTGAGTGGATAGCGATTTTCTATATCATGTCCGGGTACTCCTTGATGAAAAGCGCAATGGAGCTCAGGCTTGTACCACCAAGGAAGTGGTTCTGGAATCTGCGACGGGTTTCTCGGTTGGATTAGGTTCTTAAGAACCAAAGACGGGTATAATTATGCATAAGACATAGGACTCGGGTCGAAAGAGACCTTCTTCCTCTCAAAGTTTTATTGATGATGATTGTTGGTATTGTTGTTGTTGTAGGTGTTTGTTCGTTGTTGCGGTTGTTGTTGTTGTTGTTGACGTTGTGGTTGTTGAACTGGTGTTGATTGATTAGAAAACACAGGGATAACTAAAGATACTTGATGATGATGTTGACGGGATGGTGGATTCCTTCTGATCTGAGGCCTCCTCTGCCTCCCACTGCTTATTGCATTCGCTTCATTGTCCTTTTTCTTCCCAGAATTGTTGCCATACCTCTTACTCGATGATGCTTCATCTTTCGACAAACGTCCCTCTATGACTCCTTCCTCAAGCCACATCCCCATGTTTACCATTTCGATAAATTCACTAGGGGAATTAGCAATCATTCGTTCATAATAAAATGAACTCAGAGTTTTCAGAAAGATCTTTGTTATCTCTTTTTCCTCCAAAGGAGGAGTGATCTGGGCAGCCAACTCCCTTCATCTCTCCGTGTACTCTTTGAATGTCTCCTTATCCATCTGAGACATTGACTGAAGTTGGTATCTATCAGGCGTCATATCCACGTTGTATTTATATTTCTTGAAAAAATCATCTCCCAAGTCGTTGAAGGTACGAATGCTTGCACTGTCTAATCCCATATACCAACGGAACGCAGCACCGGTCAAACTGTCCTGGAAATAATGAATCAACAGTTGATCATTGTCGGTCTGAGTAGACATCTTGCGAGAATACATCACTAGATGACTGAGTGGACAAGTGTTCCCTTTATACTTTTCAAAGTCAGGCACTTTGAACTTCACCAGGATCTTAACGTTGGGCACTAAACACAACTCAGCAGCACTCTTTCCAAACAAGTCCTTACCCCTTAGCGTCTTCAATTCCTTGCGCAGCTCAAGAAACTGATCTTTCATTTCATCCATTTTCTCGTAGGAATCCGGTCCCTTAGACATCTCGGAGTGATAAATGATGTCCTCTACACGAGGTAAGGTGTGCACAACGGGAGGTGGCATAGACATGACCGGGCTAGATGCCGACATGGAAGCAAAAGTAGGCACAAAGCCTTTAGGCATAAAGTTGGACGGCATTCCCCATGGGAATCCAGAAGGCATAGTGGGTGCAAAATGAGCGGTAGCAGCAGGCATGGTAGAGGTAGCCACTTCTGAAATAACTGTCCTTTGAGGAGGAGGAGTTGCAGGCGTTGGAGAAGATTGACTCTGAGCAGCAAGAACTGTCTCCATCATGGCAGTCAGGCGGGCGATCTCGTCCTTCAGCTCTCTGTTCTCTTTCTCTATATGCTCCATAATTCTGAGATGATTGGCGCGTGTGTTGTACTGATGAGTCTGCTTTGCTAAAGCACAGAAGAAACACCAATGAGACATCTGGCGAAAGAGAAACCTGCTTATGCAAATGATGCATGAAATGCAATGCTTGTTTATTTATTTTTTTATTTTCAAGGAACTTACTATATCATTTTCAAATACATATATATATATATCAATAATTGCAATTTTAAATGACCAAAAGTCTTTTTTCATTTATATAATTGGAAGGATTACACTGAGTATAGTTTCAGAAACCAAATGAAAAATACAACAGAAAAGGAGACTAGTCATCCTAAGGATCCCTAAAAATGTCAGAAGATCTGGCTGAAGGCGTGTACTTCCTTCGAATGTGACGGATCTCGGTCTCAAAAGAAGCTTTCATCTGAGTCTTCTCGAGGACAAGCTAATCAATAATCTTCTTCCAAGTAACAGAAGGATGAGGCATGTTAGAAGATGAAACCTCCGACTCTCTCTGTCTCTTCGTCACTCGGTCTTCAAGCAACTCAATAAGTGCATCTTTTTCCTTAGACTCCAACTGCAATTCTTCATGTTTCTTGCTCAAAGCACGAAAACACTCTTCCCACGTATCCTTCTCTTGCTTCATCTTGACAAGCGCGTCTTCCAACTCCTCTACATCTTGGTTAGGAAGAGTTAATGGCTCAACCACAACCATAGACATAGGTCTTTCACAAGGATAAGGCATCTTCAACTCCAAATCTCTCTTCTTCACCCAAAGAGTGTAAGCTTCCAAAGCCACACAATTGCGCGGGCCGAGCTCGGATCTTCCTTTCCTATTCACATTATGCCAAGCATGCACAATCTTCTACTTCAAATGTTGGGGATCTTTACCCTCTTTATAGAAAAGACCTTCTAGCAAAGTGTTATTAGGTTTGTCTCTCAAGGGGAACCCAAATTGATGACGAGCCAAAGCAGGATTATAGTTAATTCCTCCTTGTGTACCAATGAGAGGCACATTAGAGAATTCACCACAACTATCAATAATCTTCAAACTGCTTAAAGACGGATCATACCAAACTATATCATCATTAGTGAGAGACATAAGTTTCTTAGACCACCGTAGACATTGTTTGTTCTCCACAAAATCAGGTGTCTGAGGAAAGTGTGAAATAAACCACTTGTACAGAAGAGGAATGCAACAGACAATGGTTCAACCACCCTTAGAATTCCTTAGATGCAAAGAGAAATACATATCACCCAGCAGAGTAGGCACAAGATTCCCAATCAAGAAAAGTCTAATGGCGTTAGCATCAACAAAACCGTCAATGTTAGGGAACAAAGCTAATCCATAAATGAGCAACACAAAGATAGCTTCAAGAGCGTCCACACTACCATCTTGAGAAAAAGCAGTAGCTTCCTTGATGAGGAAATCAGATGGCAACCCAAATAATCCTCCTTTCTTCACCCAATGAGCCTCTATCTCAGACTTCTTCAAGTGAAGAGCTTCGGCAATAATACTAGATCGGGGAATCTCCTCCAATCCACTAAAAGGCACTCTACTAGAAACAGGTATCCCCAAAAGATGAGAATACTCCTCCAAGGTAGGCACAAGCTGAAAATCTGGGAAAATGAAGCAACGGTAGAGAGGATCATAGAACTGCACTAGCACACTCAAAAGTCCTTCAACTACATCAGCAAATAAGATAAACAGAAGCTTCCCATGGTGTTGTTTGAAGTCCAAGGGATCTAATACAAAAGATGCTAGCTTCCTTAACTCTTTTAAATCGGGACATCTGAAACTGTACTTCTTAGTGTTCCTTCATCCACAATCCATGGTCTGAAAATATTTGTAAATAATACCTCAGTTACTTGAAATTTTTCGTGTGATGAATGTTATGATGCGCATGAATGCATGAATGCAACGATCACAAATAAGGGATCACACACAAGGCAAACAACGGTCAAGGGATGAATCAAGTCATTGTCAAGATCAATCATCCATTTTGGTGGATTATGGTTTACACCTTATCAACACCCAAGTTCCATTAATATTGACAAGACTTGATTGGATCAACCAAGAATCAAAGGTTTGTTGTAAGTCATGAGCATGGAGTTTGGGTAAGAACCATCCCAAAGGAGTGAACTAAGGATAAAAACCTGTAAATCATGTTCTAAAAAAGTGCCCAAAGTCTTAATTCCATCTATCGGATATTACAAGTTAAGATGACTGACTCATCTACCCATAATATTCTCAAGAGAAACTCGTCTGAGTGTAGTATCGCGTAATAACTGTTATCAAGTCTACACTTGAACAGTCTCCGCACTCCGTCCTAAATAGGCGAAGAGGGGTAAACGTTCTACGATCCTCAACTTATCGGACCCAAATTAGAGATAGTAATGCCTAACCATAAATACTTATGTGACATTTCGAAATCCAAAAGAGTCCCCACTGAGCAGATGGATTGAAAGCCAACTTGTTAAGGACTACTCCACACAAATCAAACATGACTATACCATCCTCCTATCTTAATTTAATTCAAGTTCGGGTTAGAACTTGTCTCACCACTCAGAGATCACCAAGCACAAAAAGCAGATTATATCACACATACATATATACAAACATCATATATATACAAATATATACACCCAAAAAGTAGGCTAAACCCAGTGGAGACTATTCCTCAGCAGAGTCGCCACTTAATTTCTGTAGCGATAAATTCATGATCATCAAGCTATGGATAAGCTAGACATCAAATAACAAGAGTCGCCACCGCACTTTTATTGTTTCCAAGGGAAAAGGGAAAAAGTAAGAACAAAACCCAAAAGTAAGAAGTTTTCAAATCAAAACTAATAAAATGTCATAGATTACAGGTAAGGGGGTTGGTTACACAGAGGGAAGGTGTTAGCACCCTAAGTGTCCTAGGTACTCCTAGGGTGCCCTTTTTGTGTGCATATGTATTTGGTACAAAAATGATGTTCACAAACAAATATAATGGGGGGATGAGAAAAGAATTCAATTAATTATATTTTTGTGTTTGACAAGACCTTCGGACTTGTGCCTACGTACCAACATAAGAATGAGGGATCAAAACCTCGTAGTTCGTGATACAAATTTCAAAGTGGATGCATTGCTTTTAACAAAAATTAAGTTTGAAAGGCACGAAGGCTTAAAAATGGTTTGAGTGAGTTAGTTCTTTTTGGCTTTTTTGAAAATTTAAGTCAAGTATAGTTAAGTTTATTTACAAGTTTGATTTACGAAAAGAAGTTTGAAAATACAACGGCATAAGGCCAAAGTTTCTATCTTTTTGCAAAGTAGTCAAAGTTTAGAACAAAATAAGTTCAATCAAAGAAGATTTTGAAAAGAGAGGGAGAGATTTTGAAATTAAAGGAATGGGGAGAAGATGAAGGGACTAATGCTATGCACAAAATTAAAAGTTAAGAGTTGAAAAGATCTGACCAATGGGTAGCAATCCAATAGACAAGAATGTCAATAGAAACCCAGAATTCCCTTGGACATTTAGAATCAAGCAACACACAAATGCACAATTATATTATCTTGAAGAGCAAAGACATCAAATAAAGATAGCCACATCCAAGCTTTAGCCATTCCATGATATTCTTCAAATTATCCCATGTAATAGATGAATTCCACAAGTCACAGGTTCAAAATAACAGCTTCACAATGATCATGTTACAGATGAACTCAAGGAGATCTTGAATGATGTATCAGATGAAGTTTCAAATTGCAAGCACTTGGTTTCACAGAAAGTTGGCATTGGCCAAGTCCTTTAGCATAAAAATGTTTCCTAAGTTCTAAGTCCATTTTTCCAAGATCAAGCCAACAGTCCACACAATTTTTTTAGGGTTTTTGTTGTTATTATGTACATTGATGGTCAAAGACCACACAAACAAGCAAAGTATACACAAACAGGATATATCACAAATATGGTCCAAATGGACAAAGTGAAAATTGCATTAACATAAACAATTAGAATGGTATGAATGATGGCAAATGAATAAAGACTAAAATTAAATGACATTAAAGTAAATGACTTGAAATAAAAAGTTAGTTGTTAATGAGTTAGAAGTTAGTATTGTTTTGCTTTTGCTTTTCATTTTTAAGACATTCTTTGGAGAACACTCAACCCACTTATCACAAGCATGTATCCTTGAGCCAAGATATCTTCCAAAGGAAGGAAAAAAGGTCAAGTTTCCACACAATACCATGAAAGAGGGGAGACTTACAATCTCACTAACTAGAATGCTATGCCTTTTGTGTCACAAATTTAGCGCTATGTTAAGCAATCGTAATTGGACTTATGTAGAAGTCACAACTATTTGAGGCCGGGCAATAGAATTTTGGTGTTAATGCATGTTTGAGACATAGTATAATGGACTATGCTCATGAAACATACCACACACAAAAAGAATATGCAAAAGAGATGGCCTAATCTCATCCATACTCATGTTAATTTTTCAATCAACTAGCTTTAGGACTTTGAGATATCATAGGCCAAATGAGATGGGTGCATAAAGAAGGGGAATGAGATGAAGAGGGAGGGGAATGGATCATAACTCAAATTGGTCAAAGGAGGACTTTTACCAAATTAATATCATCCATTCATTTTGGGAGATGGAATATACATTCCATCAATCCCCTAAATCCAATGATATTAACTTGACAAAGTCAAATCAACCTTGACCAAGGCCCAACAACAAGAGTCAAACTCAAACAAATCATCACAATTGGTCAACAAAAATTATTTGGCATTTATTCAATTAAAAAAGACTAAAATAATACATTTAAATTAAATATGGTTTTTCAAATTCCTAAAACCTCATCAAAACACCAAAAAAATGGTCATGAGATTTATCATAGGTCAAACAAGGTCAAAGGACCTTGGAGAAAAAATTTCAAAATTTTTAAAGACTTAAAAGTATTTTTAAATAATTAAAAATAATCACAAAATCAACTAAATCATGAAAAATATTAATCATGATCCAAAAAATAATTTTAATTCAGAATATGAAAGAGGAAATTTTTTGAAATTTTTTGGTGAAACTCTCATATTTTTTGGATCAATATTAAAATTAATATGAATTAATGAAAATAAAAGGATTAAAATGAAAATCAGAAAATAGCAAAAAATGTGAGCCACTTGATCTCCCTCATTAATTGAGGTGGCAGATCAAGTGGCCTAGAACGCGCGTTCCATGATACACGCTAGTCAACTCATCCACACGCCTGGTATTCACAATGGACGCGTGAGATTAAAACGTTTTGGAATGATCATGTGGCTCAGAACCTGTCCAGCACACCACTGGCGCTGGACCTCCGGCCACCTTCTCAGGCGAGGCTCACCGGACTGGTTCAGTCATCACCATCACATAAATGGAAAAGGAGGACATGATCTGAAAGAAAAAATGGCGTAGAGCACGAATCTGACCTCAATTTTAACTAAGTCCACATATATAGAAAGATACGAGGAGTTGAATTTTGAGGTGTGTCAACTGAGTTGCTACGATTTGACCTCTAAGCAACTCAATCTTCTTCCTACATTGGTAGGACTTCAGACAACCAAAGATCCAAGAGAATTGAGTAGAATTGAGAGAGAATCCAAGAGATGAAGTTTTCTAAAAATTACCTTCAATGTTATGCAGTTCTTGATGTTGCTTGCTCCAAACACGATCTGATCACACTTGAGAAGCTAGTAGGAAGTGATTAGAGAGGTTGCAAGGCTTTGGATCCTGGAGTTCTTGAATCTCCAACAATTGAGATTCAAACTCAAATTTCAAATTGAAATTTCTCAGGTTTTCCTTTAGAATATGAGGGTTTCAATGGGGGGAAAAGCTGGCGCACAAGGTGTGATTCAAATGAGCACAGAGGTCATGTATTTATTGCATGAATGAATGATATTTGCACACTTCAAATTTTGTCCAATTTTAGCAATGTTGATGGCACGAGTGCATGGGCATGTGCAGGCCTATGATGCAATGCAAAAAGGTCCAAAATGATTCCAAATGAAGTCAGAATGGAAGCTTGATTGGCAAGGCAAAGTGAACTGAAGTCTTAAGTTTAATTCTTTCCAATTATGCAACCCTGTTAAATCCATGTGCAAACCTAGCAAAACTCATCCAAAATGCATGAGCTTGGGTTATTTGGAAAGCTTGGATCAAGGGGAACAATTTTGATGTTGAACACTTTTTCATTTGGAGCTTGGAACATGGATAATTTTAAGGTGGAAGTTTGGAAATTTCAACATGTTGAAATTTTTTCTAAGTGTCAAACCATATATCTCAATATTCCACCTTACTTAACATTTTATGTGAGCTTCAAATGAGAAATGTGTCTTCTTCAAAGTTGTGGCTCTTTAAAAGTCCTTCAAAATGGTCACTAATTTCATGTCATTTGGATTTGGAATGATAGAGTTATGCATTTTTGAAGTTGAGGAAAATCACTTGTTCAATGGTATAGGTAAAAAATGACCTAAAATGTAACCTCATATCACATGCTCATAAAAGTTGAATCAGATCTCACTCCAAACATAAAAGTTTAGGTAGACATCTTGAATTTGATTATGCAAGTTTGAAATCTTTAATCTCATAAAAGTTTAGCAAGTTATGGCCTTGAGAAGTTGACTTTCAAATTAGGGTTTAGACAAAATGACCTATAATGTTTCAACATAGAAAATGATTTTCCAAGCAAAACTAGCTCAGGTATAAACATGAAAGTTGTTTGGAATGTCATTTAGAGTAACTTTTCGCTTGGAATCATTTTCATATGGTGAAAATTGTAGGAGATAGGGTCTAGGGAGACCCAATTTTGATCAAATGAATTCATCTAGCCAACCACCATCAACCAACTTGCTAACCTTCAATTCTTTGGACTTCATTTGCTCATGGTTGATCATATATGAATAAGATGATGAATTTTGAAGTGTCCCTTGAGAAATTTGATCAGTTGGTGAGATAGCTTATTGGAGAAGTTACTCAAAATACCCAGTCAAACTAGGGTTTCCAAGGCAAATCACCTCCTTACTCTTGAAGAAAACTTGATCAATATAACATGTAGGAATCAATGGAACTCATATATGATGCTCATAACCATTCTTGGATCAATTCATGGTTGTGCTCTTTGTCATGAGGGTCTTAAACCCTAGATATGAACTTGATAGATTAATGGAGATCATGCCCTACCTACAAAAGAGTTAGGCAAATGCAAAGACATATTTTTTCTATTTTGGTTAGTAAAATGATAATATACAAGTATGATACAATCACATGGTGCTTGGTGATCTCTCCCAAAACAAACCCAATGAAAGAGGGGTAAGGAGGATGCTAAGGTATGATCTCAATGCTAATGCTTATGATGAAATTGCATGAGGAATCTTAGGGTCAATATTGGGATCTTACGGTGCCCCACGGGAAAGTAGGGTTTCTAGCAGCAGCGGGGGCGGTGAGAGTTGGATGAGGAAAGAAGGCCCCCCCATTGGCAAAGTGGGCAGCAAAATTTTGGGGCATTCCCCAAGGGTAGGAAGCAGCAAGCCTATTCATGTCAGCAAGGACCAATTGGCGGTTTTCAGAAGTTGGTATTACAGTCTCCACCGAGGTTTCAATAGTAGCACCAGCAGTAACATCAGGATTGGCCACCCCAGTAGCACGAGTGGCGTTGTCACCAGCAGTGTTGGCAGAGGCAGGAGCCCTCTGAGTCTGGAGGAGTTCCAATATGGCCTCCATGTTGCCTTGGAAAATGTTCATTCTGTCCTGAACTTGGGCGAGTGATTCACGGACGACAGTGTTGTCAGCTTCAAAGTCAGCCATGATCTTGGATTTGTTTGCGCGAGTGAAATAGTGATGACGAGTCGTCGTTTTTGCTGTGGAAAGATGGAGAGAGTAAGCATTTTGTTTTCTGGAGGTTTATGACAGATAAATGCGTGAATGCATGCATGTATGCAAAAAAAAATGATATGTGCATATTTATGTTATATTCATTTTTGTAAAGGAAGAAATTTCCAAGGAATCCTTGAGTTTGTTTATCAACATAAGCAAATACAAAGCATACAGAGAGACAATTTATGAAGCCAATAGCCAAGAAACTCTTTTATTCATATATCATGAAAGCGGAATACAAGTACATATCAATAAGCTGCCCATTGGGCTACAAGAGTCTCAACATTGACCCTATCAGACATTAACCTAGAAACAAAAGTGAATTAAAAATCAAACCCAGTGGGAAATATTCAGAAACATCTTGACAACAACCCCTCATAATAAATCAGAGAATTCGGGGACAGACATGCGCTCCATTCTCCCAACATCGGCCTCCCTTCAGGTGGTAGGTCGTAATCAGGTTCACTTGAAATGCTTCTCACAACTGTTTCCTCCATGTTGGGGATATTTCCAAGATGTCCATGGTCCTTCTTCAGGCGATCATTCACTTTTGGGAGTAGGTTGGCGTCTTCTAGGTTCTTGTGTGATTGCTCTTTTAGCTCGCGGATCTCCTCAAGTATCTGGTTTAGCTCGTACTGATTCTGGAAAAGAGTGACTTCTAGATTCTTGGTGCGGCTTTGCTCATCCTTCAATCCTTTTTGGAAAGCTTCCATGTGGTCTCGAAGCTTCTTGGTATGTTCTCTATAATTAAGCTCTGTTTTACAAGCCTGGTATTGAGTCTTGGATAAATGTTTCTTCTTTATTGTCAAACTGGTGTAAGTTCCCTTGAGTGTGTCACCCACCTTGATTCTTTTGAATACCTCGGTTTTCACCTCGTTATCCGCTTGATGCACCCTATCTCTTTTCTGATTCAGATTGAACTTCAAAGTTTCTTTCTCTAAGGAGATCTTACCAAGCCTAGATTTGAGATCGGCGTTCTCTTTCTCTAGGGCCTTGATAACTCTTTTCAACTCATCGACTTCAGAAGTTTGATGGATTAATGGTTCAGGAGGCTCGATGCTCATGGATGGTTCAGGAAGGAATGGCAACAAAGTCTCACTAACCTTGTCTTTTACCCATTTGGTGTAAGCTTCCTTGGAAATGCAATTCTTCTTACCCATTTCTGCTTTCCCTTAAGGACAAATTGCTCCCCAAGCCTTGACGATCTTCTTGACTAATTCTGGATCTTCAACCCCTTCATACAAGACAAAACCTTCTACACCTTTGAGGTCAGGCGTATCTACCATGGGGTATCCCAACTGTCGTAGTGCCAACCTCAGATTGTAATTGATTCCGCCTTTCGTACCAAGAAGAGGTACATTAGGGAAATCACCACAGCTGAGGATGAGCTTGACGCTGTCGTAGATTTAAGAATACCAGGAGATGTCCTCGGTGTTCAAGGACATGATCCACTGGGACCATTTCAAGTTGTCTTTGTTTTCAGCGAAAGGGCATTTGCTGGGTAGATGTGAAATAAACCATCTATACAGCAAAGGAGTACAACAAACGATGGTTCCTTTCTTCTTCTGGGTCCTTACATGGATGGAGTAATAAGTATCAGCAAGAAGAGTGGGAATAGGATTCTGAGTTAGAAAGATATGAATAGCGGCCAGATCCACGAATTCTTCCATGTTCGGAAACAGTACGATCCCATAGATTAGTAGAGCTAGACTGGCGTTGAAGGTCGTCCAACTCCCATCTTCGGCGAAGGTAATAGCTTTATCTACTAGAAACTTTGAGGTGAAGCCATGAATTCCACCCTTAGGTTTCAAGTTCAGCTCCACTTCCTTCTTCCCTATGTTGAGAGCTTCAACAAGGACTTGATATTTAAGGATTTCCTTAGTGCGCACATAAGGAACTTGGTTCTTGATCCTAATACCCAGAATATGTGAATACTCTTCCAATGTGGGTGCCAATTGGTAATATTGGAATGTAAAGCATCTCAGCGGAAGATCATAGAATTGCACCAGGGTGTGCACAACAGTGGTATTGACTTCGGTGGTCAGGATTCCCAGAAGGTTTCCATAAGACGTCTTGAAGTCATCTTTGTTTCCAAGATCTAGACGTGCCCCTAGTCCTCTCAAGACAGTCAGTTGAGGTTCTACGAACTTGTAATTGTGAATGTTTTTCCTGTCAGGATTCATGGTTTGCCTTGAATGCTTAGTCAACAAACTGGACTCGTGGATTCCTCGAAAAGAAATGCATATGCACTTATTTTTGTCATGATGAATGATAATGTAATGATGGGATGATATAAGTCACGCAAATTCAAAATTCTGATATGATATGAATAAACTATATATGCCATTTGTTGTAGGTTCAAAAGTTCGACGCAACATGAGTATCAAGGTAGGAAGAGTCTATAGCGGGGTATTCGTTACCTTTAGATTTATTGACTAAATCAAAAGTAAATCATACAATTTGAGTCACCACCTCACTTCTATTTATCCAAAAGAAAGGTTAGAAAACGAACAAAAACCGAGAAGTTTTATCAAATCAAAAACTAATAAAAATGTCAGAGATCTGGGTAACGGGGTTGGTTATGCAATGGGAAGGTTTTAAGCACCCAAAACATCCTTAGTACTCTAAGGGAGCCCTTTTTACAAATGTTTTATGGTAGGTTGGTATTTGTGAAAATATTTGTGCAAACATGATTGGGTAGATGAGAAAAGAATATACAAGTTATTTACAATTTTGTGTTTGAATGGATAAACCCATTACCTACGTACCATCTTAAAAAGGTAGGATCAAAACCTCGTAGTTCGGGGTAAAAATCTCAAAAGAAATTGGTGAATTGATTGGCCAAGAGACTTAAGGTCTTTTGTTATCAAAGGGAGAAAACTCAACCTAGAACACAAATCCACCATGTGAGGAGATCTTCAACATGCTAGTGAGGGGTTAACCCTATAATAAGCATGGAAGACTTATAGTCCAACACTAAGGATATAGGTGAGTATTATATCAACCTCTAAGATAACTCAAACCTAATAGCTAATGTTTATGAAAATCTTTAACACAAATGGTTATTGGAACCATAAAATCAATTTGAGTGAGTTGTATTTACAAATGAAAAGTATTCACAAAATAAGGTCAAAGTTGACTTAAGATTCAATTCAAAGTAAGTGTTATGAAAAAGAGTTTGAAAAATCAAAGGCATAGTGCCTAGGTTTCTAATTTGAAAGCAATGTCAATGTTTGCACAAAAAGTTTGGCTTGGGTTAGAGTTGAGTGAAGAAGAGAAGGGATAGGTCCTAAACATGAAAAGATGAAGGAAGAGAAATAAAACAACTTGGAGTTCCCTTCTTGAGATCATAAAGATGATTCAAGTTGCTCATTTCCTTTGGACTTATCAAGCAATAAGCAATTAACTCAAGCAATCAAGCAAATAATCAATCAAGCTCCTAGGAATCTTCCAATTGGACTTGGCTCTCTCATTTTGGATGCTCATGACAATGGTCCTTCTAAGTAGCTCAAGTTTGGTATCCCTATCATAAGAACACACAAATCAAAAGGTTCCACAATGCAATAGAAAGAATGGACAAGAGTGAGTTTAGAATTAGGGGTCTTTTCAATGTCATCTTCAAGATTAAGCATTCTAAAGGCATGAGGCCTAGTTGCTCTTTGACAATTTTAGCATTCTAAAGGAATGGACCTAGTTGCTCTTCAAACTCCATTTAGCATAGGTAAGGTCCTAAATCTAAGTCCTTTCTCCATTTGCATTGGGTTCACACAAACAAAACAAAACAAAACACAAGACAATAGTATATACATAATAATGTGCTCAAGTGAACAAAAGGCAAATTGTATTAACATAAACATGAGCTCAAGTGAGCAAAGGGCAAAGATAAATGAATTAATGAGCAAGAAATTAAATTGCATTAAAATAAATTGCATGAATTAAATGCTTGAATTAAAAGTTAGTAATTAGTAGTTAGTGTTAGTGTGCCATAAGGCAATTTAGCGCTATGTTAAGCAATCGTAAGTGGACTAATGTAGTAGTCACACCTATCTGAGGTCGGTCAATAAAACTATAGGCAAATAAATACAAGTTAGAGACCATGACTAGTAAGCCAAGCTCCTACAACTTGTCATTCCAAAAGAAAAGAAGAATGACCTTGTATGGATTTAGGTTTTTTGCTTGACCAAGAAGCAACCTATCTCTAATGCAAAACAATTCATTTGATCTTTGATCAAGATGAATTTGATTTGAATCAAAGAAGGTTAAGCCTCTCATATGTCAAGGCTAACCACCAATCATTAACTCATTGGTCGAAAAGAAAAAAGAAGAAGAAGAAGATGGAAATGGAATGTACATAATTGAAATTCAAAAGACATAACCAAAACACATTGATCAAACATGAATGGAATCAACATCAATCAATTGTAAACAGAAGTGAGATGAAGCTTAGAAGTCAAGAAACAATAAAAATATTTTTTTGTATTTTTTGGAATTTAAATAATACTTGAATTAAAATAAACAAATAAAGGTCAAACTTCAAATCCATTTCAAATCAACTTGGAAAAGTCCAAATGGATCATCATAAGTCTAACATGGTCAAACAAGGTTTGACCAAAATTTTCATCATTTTTTGAAAACAGAAACTAATTTTAAACAATTAAAAATGAAGAAAAATAACATAATTGAACTAAAATCTCAAATCAATTAAGAAATTGATGAGAATATTTTTCATAGATTCATCATCATTCAAAGATGTTAAGAAAATATTTTTGGCATTTTTGAATATTGAAAAGTATTTAAAATGAATTAAAAACAACCAAAAAAGAAATAATTAACAAAAAATATTAAATGGAATCACAAAAATAATTAAAAATCATTTTTAGAAACTAGAATTTAAGAGATTTTTTTTGCAATTGGTCCCATATTTTTGTGATTCCAAATAAAGAAGTTATGAATTTTTTAAAATAAAATGAAATAAAAGAAAATAAAAACAGAAATTAAAAATTGGAAAAATCCACAACGCTTGGTTCCCACTTCATTAATTGACGTGGCTGATCACAAGGCTAGGAGACGCGCGCGCATGGCAGACCTTTGTCAATAGAGAAACACGCTGCATTAAAATAAGTCAAAACAAAGCACGACTAAGATTAGATCCCAAGAGCCAGATCCAAGGGCCAGGAACTCATCCACATGGGGACGATGGTGGAAACCACAGTCTTCTTCGGTGAGACTCACTGTTCCGGCCAGAATTTGCAGGTTTTCAAACCTTTATCATAATACACGACCCATACATCATTAGAAAGCTAGGGTGATGTACATCACCCCTCTACCCTTGGTTTCCACTCAAGATCTCTATAGAGAGAGAAATCTGAGATGGAAAATTGTGGTGTTCAAACTGAACTTACTCAATTCATAAAATTAAAAGCATAAACCAATTGCCTCTCGCAGGACTTCAGAGGTACCAACCAATGCAAGAAATGCTCAATATTAAGAGAGATTCGAATCAAAACAGTTTGAATAACAACCTTTGAAGAGCAGCTTTCAATGGCACGATCTGATCCAAATCTTCAATGCAGCTTGTTCTTGAGGTAGCAAGGAAGCAAGGCTAAGGAATTGAAGTTCAAAGATCAACCAATGTAGTTGAAATTTGAACTTGAAAAATTGAGAGAAAATCAAAATTCCTTTGAGTGAGGGTTAGGATTTCACTTCTGCAGAATTTCAGGCGCCTTTAGGTTGCCAAATGAAGTGAATGGAGCCTTCTATTTATAGGCAAGGATGATGCACTGCATGAATAAACTCGTGTGCATGTGAAGTTGGGTCCTCCATGCATGGGCCTGTACAGGCGCATGGGAGGCCCAAAAGCAATGGCAATTGAGTGCTAAACATCAGCCAAATGAAAATGGACGTGCAGATTGAAGGTGAGAAAAACAAGAAAGGGGGGTTTGAATTGTTTTGGAAAATAAGCGTTTTTGCAAAATAAAATCACACAGGATTTTATACTGGTTCGCTTATAACACAAAGCTACTCCAGTCCACCTGGCCAAGGTGATTTTGCCTTCAACAAGGACTTAATCCACTAATCTTGAAAGATTATTACAACCAACGTCTAAGAGAAAGATCTCTTAGTCCTCTCAAGTATACAGACTACGCAGAGTCACTTGAGGAATATAAAACAACTTAGATAAAAACAGAGTTTGTAATCTAGAGTGCTTCTAGGATAAAGCAAGTACTACAGCAGTAAGAGCAAATAGAATATTTCACGTTCTGAGCAAAAGCTCATGAAAGATTGAGAGAGAGAGAGAGAATATTTCAGTGTGTTCAGGTGTATCTCTCAATGAGGTTCGTCGTTCTTTATATAGAGGTGAAAACGACCGTTTGTAGTAATGGCAGATATTTAGTCTTGATGAGAGTTTAATGCCATAACTTCTTTGTTTCTTGCCAGAACAAGTTTGTGGAGGTGGTTTTTCTTTCGGTTTAGAGTTTGAAGTTGGGCTAGAGTGGGAGAAGCGGGGTCAGAGGGTTCTGTGTCAGAAGAAAGGACAAAATAGGGAGGTGATTCTGGGGCTGAGGATGAGGAAGTGGTTTGATTCTATTCTTCAGCTTCAGAAAGGGGTAAGGAAGTATTGGCAAGGTTGAATTTGGGTAGTGGTTGAGATGTTCTGGTTGTGGAAGGAGGGGTTTCAGATGTGGTGTAGATGGGTGTTGGTAGAGGAGTAGAAGAAGCAAATTGCTGTACAGAGGGAGCAGTAGAGGCAGACTTACCAGAAGACTCTTGCAGAGGTGCTGGAGGTCTTGATTCAGAGGATTCCCCTAGCTTTGCTTTCTTCGCCTTCGATGCCTTCTCAGATGGACCTCTTTTAAACCTCACGAAGTCTGGAGCTGAATCTGGCAGATCGCTCAGTCTGAAATCTGATATGTCCACTCCTTCATCCTTCAGACGTTGGAGATAGTGGAGAATTGCTTCTTTGGGTTCATCCCTGTAGAACTTACATAGACCATTTGGCATATCCCTCTGATCTTTTAAGGCTTCCCAAGAAGTATCGAAAGTAGGTTTAACGTGAATCTTCTCCATAATCCCCATGCTTTTCAGATTCCTGGAGTTCAGAGGCCTTCCAGTTTCTATTGCCAAGTCTTCCATGAGTTTGTGTTTTATCAGATGGTCCACGAGACCATTTTCTATCAGCACATCTGAGAGAAGTCTTCCCAGAGGAATGTAAGTTCTGGGTTTCATGTTATTCCTGGTTTCCCGTACAGAGTCTCTGAGGTATTTGAAGAGGAGCGCTGGGAGGCAAAGCTTCAGACCTTTATGAATACAATACAGAATACATTTCTGATATGTATTGATGTAATCTGATGAGTTTGATGCTGGGCGATGATGAATAGTTCCCAAAATGATTTTGAGCCACACCCGGAGATTCTGATGTAGTTCCTTGTTCTTTGAGGGATTTCCTTCTGTGTTGAGTTTGAAGATTGTTGGGTTGATTTCATGAGCAACGTATTTGGCTCTGGGATTTATGTTGTAAATTCTTCTTCCTCCAGCTTTTTCCATGTTCAGCAGGGCAGCAATTGACTTTTCAGTTATCACAATTTTGACACCCAAGACGTAGGAGACTATGAAATGATCATCAGCATCAGCAAACCTCCAGAATTCCTTAAAAAGGTTTGGGTACACAGGACCGTAGAGGCGTTGAAAGTAGTTTCCCCAACCTTGTTGATGAAGTTCTTCAGTGAGGTCTACGCCATTTCTCTTCATGTTGTTAAAATCCACCAGGGATTCACATAGCACGTCCAGTTTCTCGAAGGGAGTTGCAAGATTTATATGAGGCTCACGGTCAAGAATGTGAGGCTCCTTGTAAACTGGTGTTGTAGTAACGCCTGTAACAGTTGGAGTAGATGTGCTTTGAGATGCGTTGCTGGAGTTCATTTGCTGAGAATAGTTGAATACAGATTGTTGTTGAGAATCCATTGTTGATGAGGAGCTGAGATGAAGATGAACTGTTTGCAAAAATGCCTGAGAGAACTAGGTTTGAACAAGTGAGTGAGAGTGAAGTGTGTGTGAAGTGTGAGAGGAGTGTTTAAATACCCTAAAAGAAACGCATGCAAAACGACACGCAAAACAGAGTTAGCACAAAAACCAAGTTAGCACGTTTAGAGGGAGAAATGATTATGGCTCATTAATGAATGTCTAATCCCAACAGTATGCACATTGCTCGAGGAGATCTCAAACGTCTGTCCTTTGATTTACTTCTGGACAGCTGTCTAGAAGTTCCAAGGTTAGACGCAATTCACTCCACGTGTTTGCTTTATCTGATCTTTAGGAATACCAAACGAATGGTTCCTGGAGATTTCTAACTCAAATATCTTCTCAACTTGGTGGAAGTATCAGAGTCAGAGGCAGAAGCTCATTTGTTTATGTCAGAGTCTCATTTTACATCTTCAGAGGCACAATTCATTCAGGGCAACTTTGAATGTTCAGAGTTTCTAAGATAAAAAGAAATTTATCTTCAGTCAAAGGCTTAGTAAAGATATTTGCCCATTGATGATCTGTATCAATGAACTTCAATGTTACTATCCCTTTTCTGAACATAGTCTCTGATAAAATGATGTTTTATTTCAATGTGCTTGGCTCTGGAGTGTAGAATGGGATTCTTACTTAAACAAATGGCAGCAATATTATCACAAAAGATAGGAGTGTTACCCTCGAAGATTTGCAAATCTTCTAACTGATTCTTCATCCAGAGCATCTGAGTTGTGCACAGTGATGCTGAGATGTATTCTGCTTCTGCAGTTGATAGAGCGATAGTTGACTGTCTTTTGCTGGCCCAGGATATCAGATTCCTAGGAGCTGACAATTTCCAGATGTGCTTTTTCGCTCCAATCTATCTCCTGCATAATCTGCATCACAGTAACCCGAAAGTCTATACTCTGATGTTTTCTCATACATCAGGCCCAGGTTAGGAGTTCCTTTCAGATATTTGAAAATTCTCTTAACTGCTGTTAAGTGAGTTTCTCTAGGATCTGATTGGAATCTGGCACATAGACAGACACTAAAGAGAATATCAGGTCGAGTAGCAGTCAGATAGAGAAGGGAGCCTATCATACCACGATAGAGCTTCTGACAAACCTTTTTACTGACTTCTTCCTTTTCAAGAATGCATGTTGGATGCATGGGAGTTTTTGCAGAGTTGCATTCAGCCATGTCAAATTTCTTCAGAACATCTTTTATGTATTTGCTTTGATGAACGTACGTGACTTCTGAAGTTTGGTTAATTTGAATTCCTAGAAAGAACTTTAGTTCTTGCATTAAGCTCATTTCAAATTCTGCCTGCATTAACTCAGAGAATTCTTGACAAACAGAGGCGTTAGCAGAACCAAAAATAATATCATCAACATATATCTGGCATATCATGAGATCATTGTTAAGGTTCTTACAGAAGAGTGTGGAGTCAACTTTCCCTTTGATGAAATTGTGTTCCAGAAGAAAATTACTTAAACGTTCATACCAAGCTCTGGGAGCTTGTTTAAGTCCATATAAAGATTTTTTAAGTTTAAAAACATGTTCTGGAAAATTTGGATTTTCAAAACCTGGAGGTTGGTTGACATACACTTCTTCTGATATATAACCATTAAGGAATGCGCTCTTGACATCCATTTGATATAATTTAATAGAATGGTTTATAGCGAAAGATACAAGAAGACGAATAGATTCTAACCTTGCGACTGGAGCAAAGGTTTCATTGTAGTCAATACCTTCTTGTTGACTGTAACCTTGAGCTACCAGTCGAGCTTTGTTTCTGACGACTTCTCCTTTCTCATTCAACTTGTTTCTGAATACCCATCTGGTTCCGATAACGTGAGTGCCTCTGGGCTTGGGAACGAGATCCCAGACATCATTCTTTGTGAATTGATCTAACTCTTCTTGCATGGCTGAAACCCAGTTGTTATCTTGAAGTGCTACATCACAGGACGTAGGCTCGATCAGAGACACTAGTCCCAGAGGAGTCTCTTCAGAGGTCTTGAAGGTAGATCTAGTTCTGACAGGTTCGTCTTTGTTGCCCAGAATCAATTCTTCAGATATGTTGAGGCGACTCTTAGCTCTCTTCGGAATTAATGGAGGATTAATTTTCTCAGAATTCTGAGTGGTAGTTGCTTCTAGAGCTTTGTCAGATCCTGCAAGAGTGATTTCTAAATCTGCAAAATTTTCAACTAGCTTTGACTTTTCAGGGTCAAGCTTATCGTCAAATCTGACATGAATTGATTCTTCCACAATTTTGGTTTCTGTATTGTATACTCTGTAGCCTTTAGAGCGTTCTGAGTATCCTAGCATAATACCTTTCTGTGCTTTGGAATCAAATTTGTTCATATGTTCTTTAGTGTTTAAAATAAAGCAAGAACATCCAAATGGATGAAAATATGAAATGTTTGGTTTTCTTCCTTTACACAGTTCATATGGAGTCTTTTCCAGAATAGGTCTTATGGAGATTCTATTCTGAATGTAACATGTTGTATTTACAGCTTCGGCCCAAAAGTGCTTAGCCACATTAGTTTCGTTGATCATAGTTCTGGCCATCTCTTGGAGTGTCCTATTCTTCCTCTCTACAACTCCATTTTGTTGTGGAGTTCTAGGGCAGGAGAAATCATGGGATATTCCATTAGAGTCAAATAATTCCTCAAAGGATTTATTTTCGAATTCCCCATCATGATCACTTCTGACTCTGATATTTTTAGAGTCAAATTCTTTTTGCACTTTGGAGCAGAAACTAGTGAATACAGAGTGAGACTCACTCTTGTGTTTAAGGAATTTCACCCATGTCCAGCGACTGAAATCATCAACAATGACTAGTCTGTACTTCTTTCCATTGACTGATGCTGTTTTCACAGGACCAAATAAATCAATGTGAAGAAGTTCCAGAGGCTTAGAGGTAGTAACAATAGTTTTCTTTTTGAAATATGTTTTTGAAAAATTTCCTTTCTGACATGCTTCACATAGAGCATCTGAAGAGAACTTCAGTTTTGGTAGGCCTCTGACTAACTCGAGTTTATTTAGCTGAGATAGTTTCCTCATGCTAATGTGGCCTAAGCGTCTATGCCATACCCATTGCTCTTCGTGAACAGACATCAGACATTTCACATTTTGTTCTTTTAAATCAGAAAGGTTAATTTTATAAATATTGTTTTTCCTCTTGCCTTTGAATAAGACAGAACCATTGTTTTGATTTATGGCTTTACATGTTTTTTGATTAAAGATCACATCATAACCGTTATCACTTAATTGACTTATGGATAACAAATTATGCATTAATCCTTCTACGTAAAGGACATCAGATATAGAGGGAAGAGTACCATTACCAATAGTTCCGGAGCCTCTGATCCTTCCTTTCTGATCTCCTCCGAAGCCTAAGAATCCAGCGTCTTTAAGTTCCAGGCTTTGGAACATAGACTTTCTTCCCGTCATGTGTCGCGAGCATCCAGAGTCCAGGTACCATGACTGGTGTCTGAACTTTGCTGCATAAGATATCTGCAACATAAACAATCTTATCTTTTGGTACCCAGAGTCTCTTGGGTCCTTTCTGATTAGTTTTCCCAGAGTTTCTTATCACTTTGGGTTTTCTAGCATTTTCAAATTTTTGCTCTTGTGTGTGTGTATAGTGATATGAAAATGGAGATTTAAGTTGGTCACTAGTAGAAGTTTTATCTTCCTTAGGATCATACCCAATTCCTTTTCGATTGTTCTGACTGACTCCATAAATCATGGATGCCATTACACTCCTTCCTATCCCATTTTTCATAAACTTTTGAAAGGCTTTTTCGTATTTATAAATTATCGTATTTGAAGTTTGTGGAGCTTGAGATAACGCTTCTTCTAGTTTCAAGCAATTTTTCTTTGCTGCATCTTTTAGTGATGTTAAAACTTTGTTTTCATCTTTGAGTTCTAGAATTGTCATCTCAAGTTTGCCACATACTTCAAATTTTTCTTCAAGACAGCCTTTTATTGCTTTAAATTTTTATTTTAGTTTCTGATATGAGTTAAGAGTTTCAGACAAGCATGATTCTAGATCATATCGAGAGAGTTCAGTGAATACCTCTTCTGATTCAGATTCTTCATCTGAACTATTCCTGGATGTGGTTGCCATGAACGCCACATTGGCCTATTCATCAGCGTCAGATTCTGATGAGTCAGATTCACTATCATCCCTGGTAGCCATTAATCCCTTCTTGGTTCTGAGGGAATTTTTCTTGAAGCTTTCTTTTCCGGAGCTGTCTTTCTTTAGCTTGGGGCATTCATTCCTGTAGTGACCTATTTCTTTACATTCATAACAAGTAATCTCTTTGTTAGTTTTACCTTTTGAGGTTGATTCTGATCGATCCCCTCTGGGTCTTGGTCTTCTGAAGTTGTTGTTCCTCTTTTTCCAGAGTTGTTTAACTCTTCTGGTCAGGAGGGACAATTCTTCTTCATCATCAGAATCTTCCTGTTCAGAGTCATCCGCATCTTCTGTTTCGGCCTGGAATGCTTTGTTTCTGTCAGATTTGCGTCTTTCAGATCTGGACTTTAATGCTACAGACTTGATCTTCTTCTGAGGCTCATCTTCCTCTAGTTCCATCTCATGGCTTCTAAGGGAACTGACAAGCTCTTCAAGACTGATGTTGTTCAGATCCTTTGACAGCTTCAGAGTAGTGACCATGGGTCTCCACTTCTTTGGCAAGCTTCTGACTATCTTTTTGACGTGGTATGCAGTTGTGTATCCTTTGTCTAGAACTTTGAGACCTGCAATCAGAGTTTGGAATCTAGAGAACATTACCTTTATTGCTTCGTCATCCTCCATTTTGAAGGCTTCATACTTCTGGATTAGAGCCAGAGCCTTTGTTTCTTTGACCTGAGAGTTTCCTTCATGAGTCATCTTCAGAGAATCAAGTATATCTTTAGTTGTTTCCCTGTTGGTGATTTTTTCATACTCATTATAGGATATGGCATTGAGAAGTATCGTTCTAGCTTTGTGATGATTCTTGAATACGCGCTTCTGATCATCTGTCATCTTACTTCTAGGAACTTCAACTCCAGCATTAGTTACAGGAGGTGTGTATCCATCTGTGACAATGTCCCAGAGATCAGCGTCATAGCCTAGAAAGAAACTTTCAATTCTATCTTTCCAGTAATCGAATTTCTCTCCATCAAAGACAGGAGGCTTAGCATTGTAACTGTCTCTTTCGTTTGTCTGGGCCATAGTTTTTCTCGTTCTGGATCTCTCTACACGGTTAAGTGTTTGATTGGAAAATCAATAACAGAGCTGAAGCTCTGATACCAATTGAAGGTGAGAAAAACAAGAAAGGGGGGTTTGAATTGTTTTGGAAAATAAGCGTTTTTGCAAAATAAAATCACACAGGATTTTATACTGATTCGCTTATAACACAAAGCTACTCCAGTCCACCTGGCCAAGATGATTTTGCCTTCAACAAGGACTTAATCCACTAATCTTGAAAGATTATTACAACCAACGTCTAAGAGAAAGATCTCTTAGTCCTCTCAAGTATACAGACTGCGCAGAGTCACTTGAGGAATATAAAACAACTTAGATAAAAACAGAGTTTGTAATCTAGAGTGCTTCTAGGATAAAGCAAGTATTACAGCAGTAAGAGCAAATAGAATATTTCACGTTCTGAGCAAAAGCTCGTGAAAGATTGAGAGAGAGAGAATATTTCAGTGTGTTCAGGTGTATCTCTCAATGAGGTTCGTCGTTCTTTATATAGAGGTGAAAACGACCGTTTGTAGTAATGGCAGATATTTAGTCTTGATGAGAGTTTAATGCCATAACTTCTTTGTTTCTTGCCAGAACAAGTTTGTCTCCCTGAATAACTTCTTTCCAATAATATTTTCTTTCCATTTGAAGTTGAAGTTGCTGTTACTCTTTCTGGATAGGGAAATCCATTATCAGAGTCTGCGTTACTCTGTTAGACTGAGATCTTGAGATGTGGCTTCAGACCTTCTGATAGTCCTTATCTTTTAGATTTCCAGTGTTGACTTCAGATGATCTTGAGACTTCTGGAGTTCAGATGTACCGTTGCTCAGAGTCAGAACTTCTAGAGCGCGCTTCTTCTTCAGATGCTTCTGATATTCTGATATGCTGTTTTACTCAGAGTCAGAACTTCTAGAGCGCGTTTCTACTTCAGATGCTTCTGATCTTCTGATAATTTGTATCTGATTTGATTCTGTATCTGATGACGTAATCAGATTCCTTTCTTCTTGTTTAGAATCCTGCACACTTAGAAACTTTTCAATAGAGTGCCATTTTTGGTTTCATCATTTGTTATCATCAAAATCCTGGAATCTGTTGTAGAACAATTTTTGTTCTTACACAGATTTCATGATGTCAGCTTGTGCATGGAATTATGATATGTTATGCATAATTGAAACCAAAACTTCTCCTCTTCGAAAATGCCATTTGCAAAATTGAAACATAGGCATGTGAGCAATGGTTGGAAAGGTCTTGACATGAGGAACAAATGTTATGTTGAACAAAAATCCATTTGGAGTTGGGAAAATATTGAAAACTGGCCATGAAGTTCAATGTACAAAACATGTATATGGAAATTTTGCCAAAATGGACCAACGTCAAGCCCTTCTGTTTCAATGATGCAAGCCTTAAATGACAAAACCTTCAACCTAAAAGTTGTATGTCTTTTCAAGGAAATCAATTTGAACTTAAAGTTTGCATCATTTGGATTTTTGATGAGAAAGTTATGAGCACTTGAAGTTGGACTTTTTCATATTTCAATGACTTTGGTCCAAAGTGACCTATAATGTTTTGTTTTATCACATGTGTTTCTTTTAGGATTATGAAATTTTGTCCAACATAACAATTGAAGTAGACATAATACACTTTCCAATTAATTTAGTACCACCTCAAAATCATAAAAAATGAGGGAGTTAGGTCCTTGGGAAGTTGACCCAAAGTTAGGGTTTCAATCAAAATGACCTATAATGTTTTGAAATGCATGATGACTTTACAAGTTTCAAATGAATTTTTGATGAACATGAAAGTTGTTCATATGGTTCTTAAGAACATTGTTTCTCTTGGGGTCATATTCATTTGAAAAACACATAAAAAGTTAGGTCTTAGTAGATTTCAAAATAGTCAGATGAATTGACTGATCAACTTCTCAAAGCCAAACTTCAAATCTTAATGAATGAATGATTGAGGAGACTCACACAAGCTCATATATGCATGAAATTATGAATTGAATAACTTCCCTTGATTTTATTTGATCATAGGTTGAGGTTGCTTCATGAGCAAGGCACAGTCAATGCACAGTTGAATTAGGGTTTCCTTGGGAAACAATCCTCAAGCACTTTGGTTTATCTTGATCAAATTGGAAAATTGAGATACTTGGGAGACATATATGATGATTGAGAGCTTTGGGAACCATTGTAATGCTTGCTTTCAACTTCATCTGGCCATTCTTTGAGCATCGGGGCCTCCTAGGAGCCTTGGATCACATGACTTCTTGAGCTTCAAAACAAACAAAGTTAGTGACATATTTTTGTGCTTTTGGTTAGTAAACAAAATAAGAAAAGAAATAATATACAATTCAAGCATGCTTGGTGGTCTCAAACCAACTCACACAAGTCCCAACCCAAAGGTTAAGGAGCCAAGATGCTATAATCCTTGAGGCAAATGCAATGTGCAATGATATGATGCCATGAGGGATCTTAGGGTCAAAATTAGGGTCTTACAGATACCCTTATTTAAGGTCATTCTAGTCGGAGATATGAAGGTTAAAATCTTCGTCTCGACGAGGTAGAATGGGCTTAAATAATAACAAAGAGACGAATTTTGGTCCCTAAGAGACCTCATGATGCAAATGTATGTATGAAAAAGTTAATACTTTGTGGGGATATATGTCCACAAAGGAAAAAGAAATCAGGAGAAACTAAAAATCCATGAGTAATACACTCATAAATGGGACAGAGACTCTGGGGACTTTACTGAGGAATAAAGGGGAATAAAATGCGTGAGCAGGTCACAACTTGAATCTCGCTGGGAGACACAAAGGGATTCCATGAAAATAAATCAATGGAAAGACTCGAGCTGACGCAAAGATGCATGTATTGGGGAATACGCCAATACAGGAAACTATCCACAAAGGATACTTCGGATAAAAATCCGGACTCGGATGGGGAAAATCTGCTAAGGGACTCAGGCGGGAATATCCATAAAGGACCCAGCTGAGGAAGAAACACATGAGGTATTACCGGTTACTGGGTAATAAGGTCAAAGAGACATGTGATCAAGACACCAGTGTAAGGGTGAAAGGACAACACGCTCAGGGAGAATGAATATCTAAGATCGGTATAAGGGTGAGAGATATCAATCATCCAAAACATCTGAGGAAGACCTAAAAAGGTATATTTTAACTCAGGAAAATCAGACTCCACAGGGGACAAAAGTCATAATAGGGAGCAGAAGGAAGGAACACCAGGGATACCGGTTACTAGGTATATAATAGGTGACCAACCAGGCGTGAATTGGGGAATATTTCCAAGACATTCATCATCCAAAAGGCGGGTTGGAAAAGCAGGCTCGATTATAGGATGGGCATTCGATTCCATAAGGAAATACGAATCTTACTCAACTGGGGTAGAAAAAGACTTCGACAGAAGGGCGCATGAGATATATTATCTATTACCGTCAGAACTTAGATAACATACTCGCATGGAAGATTATCCACAACCGGTTATTGGGTTAATAAAGGATAAATCAACCGAAAAGGAAGGACATCGGGATACCGACTACTGGGTATAAAATGACGACCAATCAAAGGGAGAAACAATCATTACCAAACAAGGGTAAATGAAAGATGACTCTCTGGGGATAAATTCCCTAATTAGAGCAATTATCCAAGAGATATATCACCGGTTACTAGGTGGTATACTCAACAAAATGAAGGAATATCAATATCGAATATTGGATCAAGATAACCAACAAAGAGGGGATTACATCTACCGGTTACTGGATAGAAAACCACATAAGAGAGTAACTGTCATCCGTTAGGATGAACAAAATCAAGAATTAACTCTGCAAGGGGAACCAAAATGGGGTTTACAACTACCGGTTATTGGGTAGTAAACCACATAAATAAGACTTATAACTACCGGTTACTGGATAGAAGGCCACAATATCCGCTGAGGAGAGAATGAACAATTACTGTTTAATGAGCAATTGGTCACCTAAACCACAGGGAACTGTAGGGGAAATAACAAGAGGAGTCAATCTAGGGACAAACTAGAGAGACGCAATGAAACAAGACTCAACCCGATGAGGATATAACTCAGGGGAGTAATTCCGTCCCAATATATGTTTAGGGAGGAAACTGAAATAATAAACATCCATGAGGACATAGCTCAGTGGGGAATAGGGAAGAAAGGTTAGACACTTTCTGCCTATGGGGCTGACTCTATATGGAGAGATCAGATGCAACTATCTGCGTGGGGAAATATATATCACCATATAGCAGGAGATAACAAACAAAGATATATGGAAAAGAATGCAACATGAATATCTGAATGTTATCATTATGCATGTATATGCGTGGTTTATGTATGATTAATGCTGACAAACAGACATATCTAACACAAATAGGTCCAAGAATCAATGGACAGATATCCGGTACAACATCTCAAAAGAGAAAGCCAGGCCCACGGGGGGGAACCAATCTAGTGGGGGCAACAAATACCAGGAAACCAATCATCACGGAGGATCGAGTGAAGTCGCTGCCAGGGGCAAAGACCACTGCTAGGGGAGCAAGCAGGACCACCGGGGATCAGGGACCGCTATTGGGAATAAACAAAGGATCACAACCAACAAAGCTAGGGGTCTTCCAACAATACGCAGAAACAAGGATAAGATCAGTCATAGAAGAACTCTATTAAGGATCTTATCAAGGGGTGATATGGAATTTTATGGGGGGGAACACCCACTAAAAAGAAGCACATCAACAAGTATTCTCTCCTAATCACGGAAGGAATATCTCTGCTACGGAGACAACACCAAACACTCCGCTGGGGAAGAAGATAACACGTACTTCTTAGAGTTCCAAAGCCAAACTAGGTTTAGGTAGAGCCTTAGATGGGGGAACCAAACACGGGTAAGATCCAAAGTAGAAGTAACTCTACAGGGGAAAAACCAAGGAAAGATAAGAAACTCTGCGGGGAAAAACCACCAAACGAAAGTTCTAATAACCATCACAATTCCTCATACTGCTGGAGAAACAATCTCTGCCGAGGAGAAGAGAAACACCGCTCCGTTGGGGATAAAAAATATTTCATTACCCACTCTGCTAGGAGGAAACTATCCGAGAAGGAGGAAGTAACAACAATTAGGCTCCGATCAGGAAACTCCACTGGGGAACAACTGTTGATGTCTGACCGGGGATAACCTGTAGGTGATCAGCTGGAAGTAACCTGTTGGTGACCAAACTGGGGAAATCTAACGTAAGCAATCATGTTGAGGATGAACGGGAGGCAAACCTGCTGAAGAACAGTGTATGTGAATCCACTAGGAATAAGCTACATACCAACTTGTTGAAAAATTCCACTCATGCTGGGATTTCCTGCTCACTCTGCGGGATATTTCCAATCTAAATGAGGGAAGACCAACTTCCTCGAAAGAAGATAGCATGTCAATTTATCAATCTATAAGGGATTTTAGGTCAATCCACACAAAGGGATGACAATCATATAGTTAATAAAACACATATGCTAGATCCAGACTCATTGAGGAGTTAGAGGACCGAGACCAAACTTCAGACTCTCAGGGGATCTTGGTGGATTATTACCTTCCTGCGCTCATTTGGGAGACAACCTAAAAGATGATAAAGATGATATAAATATGCTTGGAATATGAACAAATGCCTTACCCTTTTGGAGATCATACTATCCTTGGGAGAGCACTGAAGACGTTCCATTTATCCTTTGAGTCATTGTGAATGTTCATTTTGTTTAAAAACAATTTATAAAAACATTATTTATTTAAAACAATGATATTTATCAATTAAAACATGCAAACATTTGTTGAACAGAAACAAATAAGAGTGCAAAAAGTTGGATAAAGGCTCAAATTTATTTGATGGAATGGTAGTTTGCAAATGGCAAGACTCCATGAATCTTTACAAATTTGAAATTGGTGATATATATTGGAAAAGGGCTACATTGAACATAATGACCATTTCTCCACCAACTCTGAATCCAATGTATTTGAAGCTTTAGTTGACGATGACTGAGCGAGAATCTTTGATAGAAGACGGTTGAAAAACAAAGTCTTGTCAGGATGCAGTTACTTGCCAAATCCCTAATTTTTGCCTAGATTGCCCCAAGGTGAGGTACTCAATCTAGCGGGATATATATATTATATATATATATATATATATATATATATATATATATATATATATATATATATATTCATTTTTTGTCTCTAACTTTTTCCTGGATCGCCCTTTCGGGTTTTCAATCCACCGAGACGCTCATTTTTGCCTAAGTCGCCCTTTCGGGTTTTCAACGTAGCGAGCTATTCTATTTTTATTTTAGGCGAAGTATTTCTTGACTGTATCTGAATTCAAAGGACGAGTGAAATCCTCCCCATCCATAGTTGTAAGTATCAAAGCACCGCCTGAAAAGGCTCTCTTAACAACATACAGACCTTCATAGTTTGGAGTCCACTTGCCCCTGGAATCGGGCGCGAAAGAAAACACTTTCTTGAGCACGAGGTCACCTACTCGGAAGACACGAGGCTTGACCTTCTTATCAAAGGCTTTCTTCATTCTTTGCTGATATAACTGACCATGGCACATGGCAGTCAATCTCTTCTCTTCTATTAAATTCAGTTGGTCATAACGACTCTGAACCCATTCAGCCTCAGTCAACTTGGCTTCCATCAAGACTCTCATTGATGGGATCTCAACCTCCACGGGGAGCACAACCTCCATGCCATAAACAAGAGAGAAAGGGGTTGCCCCTGTTGAAGTGCGGACAGATGTATGATAGCCATGCAAAGCGAATGGCAACATCTCATGCCAATCTTTATACGTAACAACCATCTTCTGGATAATCTTCTTGATGTTCTTGTTAGCAGCTTCAACAGCCCCATTCATCTTGGGTCTATAAGGAGAAGAATTATGATGTGCAATCTTGAACTCACTACACAACTCTTTCATCATCTTGTTGTTCAAGTTAGATCCATTATCAGTAATGATCTTGTCTGGCACACCATAACGGCATATGAGTTGATTCTTGATAAACTTCACAACCACCTGCCTGGTCACATTTGCATACGATGCCGCTTCAACCCACTTGGTGAAGTAATCAATTGCTACGAGAATAAAACTGTGACCGTTGGATGCTTTTGGCTCTACCATGCCAATCATGTCAATTCCCCACATAGAGAAAGGCCATGGTGATGAAATCACATTCAGAAGTGTCGGGGGAATATGAATCTTATCCGCATAAATCTGACACTTATGGTACTTCTTCATATATTTGCAGCAGTCAGGCTCCATTGTCAACGAATAGTAGCATGCTCTCAACATCTTCTTTGCCATGGCATGTCCATTGGAATGAGTACCAAATGAACCCTCATGGACTTCAGTCATCAACAGGTCTGCTTCGTGTCTATCCACGCATCTGAGCAGAACCATGTCAAAATTCCTCTTATAAGGTACAGCGCCATTGAGGTAGAAACTGCCTGATAATCTCCTCAAAGTCTTCTTATCTTTAACAGATGCCCCAGGCGGGTATATCTGACTCTGAAGAAAACATTTAATGTCATAATACCATGGCTTATCATCTTTCACTTCTTCAATTGCAAATACATGGGTTGGTCTATCCAAGCGCGTCACAGTGATATTGGGGACTTCATTCCAGAATTTCACCACAATCATTGAAGCAAGCGTAGTAAGAGCATCTGCCATCCGATTCTCATCTTGAGGAATATGATGGAAGTCAACCTCAGTAAAGAACGTTGAAATCCTCCTCGCATAATCTCTGTATGGGATGAGGCCAGGATGATTCGTCTCCCATTCACCCTTAATCTGATTAACAACAAGGGCCGAAGTACCATAAACATCAAGATGCTTGATCCTAAGATCAATACACTCTTCCAAACCCATAATACAGGCCTCATACTCCGCCATATTATTCGTGCATTTGAAAGTTAGCCTTGCTGTAAAAGGAAAATGTGTGCCCTGAGGAGTAATAATCACTGCTTCAATACCATTTCCATATTGATTTATAGCGCCATCAAACACCATGCTCCATCGGGAACCAGGCTCTGGCCCTTCATCGAGTGTAGGCTCATCGCAATATTTCATTTTCAAATACAAAATCTCCTCATCAGGGAAGTCGTACTGAACAGACTGATAATCCTCAATTGGTTGATGTGCCAAGTGGTCAGCCAAGATACTACCTTTAATAGCTTTCTAAGCTCGATACTCAATGTCATACTCAAACAACAGCATCTGCCAACGGACAATCCTCCCAGTTAAAGCAGGCTTCTCAAAGATATACTTGATAGGATCCATTTTGGATATCAACCAAGTCGTATGATTTAACATATACTGGCGTAAGTGCTTAGCAGCCCAAGCCAAAGCACATCATGTTTTCTCAAGCATCGAGTATCGAGACTCACAATCAGTGAACTTCTTACTCAGATAGTATATAGCATACTCTTTCTTCCCTGATTCATCTTGCTGACCCAATACACAACCCATAGAGTCTTCAAGAACAGTCAAGTACATAATCAAGGGTCTCCCTTCCACAGGCGGAGACAGAATCGAAGGCTCAGACAGATATTCTTTGATACTGTCAAAGGCCTTCTGGAAATCCTCGGTCCAATCATGACGCTGATCTTTCCGGAGGAGCTTGAATATAGGCACACATGTGGCAGTCATGTGGGATATAAATCTGGAAATATAATTCAAGCGGCCAAGAAAACCTCGGACTTGCTTCTCAGTTTTTGGCGCAGGCATTTCTTGTATTGCTTTGACCTTGGCAGGATCAACTTCAATACCTCTTTCACTGACAATAAAGCCCAATAACTTGCCGGAACGGACTCCAAATGTACACTTGTTCGGATTCAGACGGAGTTTGTACTTCCTCAAAACGCTGAAAAAGCTTCAACAAGTGCTCTACATGTTCAACTTCCGTTCTCGACTTCGCAATCATATCATTTATAAGAACAAAAATTGTTCTACAACAGATTCCATGATTTTGATGATAACAAAGGATGAAACCAAAAATGGCACCCTAACGAAAAGTTTCTAAGTGTGCAGGGTTCTAAGGAAAGAAGGAAGAAATCTGAAAACGTCATCAGATACCGAATCATATCAGATACAAATTATCAGAAGACCAGAAGTAGAAACACGTTCAAGAAAATCTAACTCTGAGCAAAACAGCAAAATATCAGAAGCATCTGAACAAGAAGTACGCTCTAGAAGTTCTAACTCTGAACAACGGTATGTCAAACTCCAGAAGCTCTCAGCGCTATCTGAAGAAACCATCAGAACTCAAAAGAGATCAACATCAGAAGTAAGATACCAAGATTTCAAGATTCTCAGAAACATGAAGACTCTGATCATGGATTTGCTAAATAAAGGAAGAGTAACGTTAACTTCAAATAAAGGTATGGAAATGGATTTCCTAATACAGAAAGAGACGTTAACTCCAAATTCAAATGAAAAGGAACTATATTTGGAAAGTAGTCATTCGAGGAGAGAAAGTTGTCTTGGCAAGAAGCTATATAAGTTATGGCATTAATTCAAAATTATTGGCTATCAACTTCAACGACTATTTCACTCCTATATAAAGGACTGCAAATCAACATTGATAAATAAGCATATACTGAAACATCAACATATAAAAACACGTTTTATTCTCTCAATCTTCACGAAGCTTTTGCTTAGAACGTGAAACACTTTGTTCTTACTGTTGTAATATTTGCTTATCTTAGAAGCACTCTAGATTACATAAGTCTTTATCTTTGTTGTATTTCCTCAAGTGACTTTGCACAGTCTGTATACTTGAGAGGACTAAGAGATATTTCTCTTAGACGTTGTTTGTAATCAATCTTTCAAGATTAGTGGATTAAGTCCTTGTTGAAGGCGAAATCACCTTGGCCGGGTGGACTGGAGTAGCTTTGTGTTATAAGCGAACCAGTATAAATTCCTTGTGTGATTTTCATTTTGAAAAAGCGCTTATTTTCCACAACAATTCAAACCCCCCTTTCTTGTTTTTCTCACCTTCAATTGGTATCAGAGCTCCGGCTCTGTTATTGATTTTCTAATCAAACACTTAACAGTGTAGAGAGATCCAGAACGAGAAAAACTATGGCCCACACAAATGAAAAGGATAGTTACAATGCTAAGCCTCCTGTCTTTGATGGAGAGAAATTCGATTACTGGAAAGATAGAATTGAAAGTTTCTTTCTAGGCTATGATGCTGATCTCTGGGACATTGTCACAGATGGATACAAACCTCCTGTCACAGAGGATGGAGCTGAAGTTCCCAGAAGTAAGATGTCAGATGATCAGAAGCGAGTTTTCAAAAATCATCACAAGGCCAGAACCATACTCCTCAATGCTATATCTTACAACGAGTATGAAAAGATCACCAACAGAGAAACAGCCAAAGACATACTTGACTCTCTGAGGATGACTCATGAAGGAAACTCTCAGGTCAAAGAGACAAAGGCTCTGGCGCTTATCCAGAAATATGAAGCTTTCAAAATGGAAGATGACGAAGCCATAGAGGCAATGTTCTCTAGATTCCAAACTCTGATTGCAGGTCTCAAGGTTCTAGACAAAGGATACACAACTGCAGACCACGTCAAAAAGATAGTCAGAAGTCTGCCAAAGAAATGGAGACCCATGGTTACTGCTCTGAAGCTGTCCAAGGATCTGAACAATATCAATCTTGAAGAACTTGTCAGTTCCCTCAGAAGCCATGAGATAGAACTAGAGGAAGATGAGCCTCAGAAAAGGAACAAGTCCGTAGCATTAAAGTCCAGATATGAAAGACGCAAACCTGACAGAACCAAAGCTCTCCAGGCAGAAACTGAAGATACTGATGACTCTGAACCAGAAGATTCTGATGATGAAGAAGAATTGTCCCTCCTGACCAGAAGAGTTAAACAACTCTGGAAAAAGAGGAACAACAACTTCAGAAGACCAAGACCCAGAGGGGATCGATCAGAATCAACCTCAAAAGGTAAAACTAACAAAGATATTACTTGTTATGAATGTAAAGAAACAGGTCACTACAGAAATGAATGCCCCAAGCTAAAGAAAGACAATTCTAGAAAAGAAAGCTTCAAGAAAAATACCTTCAGGACAAAGAAAGGATTAATGGCTACCTGGGATGATAGTGAATCTGGGTCATCAGAATCTGATTCTGATGAACAGGCCAACGTGGCACTTATGGCTACCACATCCAGGAGCAGCTCAGATGAAGAATCTGAAGAGGTATTTTCTGAACTCTCTCGATCTGATCTAGAATCATGCTTGTCAGAAACTCTTAGCTCATATCAGAAATTAAAACAAAAGCTTAAAAACATAAAAGGCTGTCTTAAAGCAAAATTTGAAGAATGTGGCAAGCTTGAGATGACAATTCTAGCGCGGGAAGATACAATCAGATCTTTAACATTAGAAAGAGATGGAGCAAAAAGAAAAAGCTTAGAATTAGAAGAAACGTTGTCTCAAGCACCACAAACTTCAAATAAATTAATTTATGAATACGAAGAAGCCTTTCAAGAATTTCTGAAAAATGGAATAGGTAGGAGTATTATGGCATCCATGATTTATGGAGTCAGTCAGAACAATAAAAAGGGAATTGGGTATGATCCTAAGGAAGATAAAACTTCTACTAGTGACCAACTTAAATCTCCATTTTCGTATCACTATACACACACACAAGAACAAAAATTTGAAAATGCTAGAAAACCCAAAGTTATAAGAAACTCTGGGAAAACTAATCAGAAAGGACCCAAGAGATTCTGGGTACCGAAAGATAAGATTGTTTATGTTGCAGATATCCTATGCAGCAAAGTTCAGACACCAGTCATGGTACCTGGACTCTGGATGCTCGCGACACATGACGGGAAGAAAGTCTATGTTCCAAAGTCTGGAACTTAAAGACGCTGGGTTTGTAGGCTTCGGAGGAGATCAGAAAGGAAGGATCAGAGGCTCCGGAACTATTGGTAATGGTACTCTACCTCTAAGCCTCTATAACTTCTCCACATTGACTTATTTGGTCCTGTGAAAACAGCATCAGTCAATGGAAAGAAGTATGGACTAGTCATTGTTGATGATTATAGCCGCTGGACATGGGTGAAATTCCTAAAGCACAAGAGTGAGTCTCACTCTGTATTCACTAGTTTCTGCTCCAAAGTACAAAAAGAATTTGACTCTAAAATTATTAGAGTCAGAAGTGATCATGGTGGGGAATTTGAAAACAAAGATTTTGAGGAATTATTTGACTCTAATGGAATATCCCATGATTTCTCCTGTCCTAGAACTCCACAACAAAATGGAGTTGTAGAGAGGAAGAATAGGACACTCCAAGAGATGGCCAGAACCATGATCAATCAAACTAATGTGGCAAAGCACTTTTGGGCAGAAGCTGTAAATACAGCGTGTTACATTCAGAATAGAATCTCTATAAGACCTATTCTGGAAAAGACTCCCTATGAACTATGTAAAGGAAGAAAACCAAACATTTCTTATTTTCATCCTTTTGGATGTTCTTGCTTTATCTTGAACACTAAAGAACATCTGAGCAAGTTCGATTCCAAAGCACAGAAAGGTATTATGTTAGGATACTCAGAACGCTCTAAAGGCTACAGAGTATACAACACAGAAACCAAAATTGTGGAAGAATCAATTCATGTCAGATTTGATGATAAGCTTGACCCTGAAAAGTCAAAGCTAGTTGAAAATTTTGCAGATTTAGAAATCACTCTTGCAGGATCTGACAAAGCTCCAGAAGCAACTACCACTCAGAATTCTGAGAAAATTAATCCTCCATTAATTCCGAAGAGAGCTAAGAGTCGCCTCAACATATCTGAAGAATTGATTCTGGGCAACAAAGACGAACCTGTCAGAACTAGATCTACCTTCAAGACCTCTGAAGAGACTCCTCTGGGACTAGTGTCTCTGATCGAGCCTACGTCCTGTGATGTAGCACTTCAAGATAACGACTGGGTTTCAGCCATGCAAGAAGAGTTAGATCAATTCACAAAGAATGATGTCTGGGATCTCGTTCCCAAGCCCAGAGGCACTCACGTTATCGGAACCAGATGGGTATTCAGAAACAAGTTGAATGAGAAAGGAGAAGTCGTCAGAAACAAAGCTCGACTGGTAGCTCAAGGTTACAGTCAACAAGAAGGTATTGACTACAATGAAACCTTTGCTCCAGTCGCAAGGTTAGAATCTATTCGTCTTCTTGTATCTTTCGCTATAAACCATTCTATTAAATTATATCAAATGGATGTCAAGAGCGCATTCCTTAATGGTTATATATCAGAAGAAGTGTATGTCAACCAACCTCCAGGTTTTGAAAATCCAAATTTCCCAGAACATGTTTTTAAACTTAAAAAATCTTTATATGGACTTAAACAAGCTCACAGAGCTTGGTATGAACGTTTAAGTAATTTTCTTCTGGAACACAATTTCATCAAAGGGAAAGTTGACTCCACACTTTTCTGTAAGAACCTTAAAAATGATCTCATGATATGCCAGATATATGTTGATGATATTATTTTTGGTTCTGCTAACGCCTCTGTTTGTCAAGAATTCTCTGAGTTAATGCAGACAGAATTTGAAATGAGCTTAATGCAAGAACTAAAGTTCTTTCTAGGAATTCAAATTAACCAAACTTCAGAAGTCACGTACGTTCATCAAAGCAAATACATAAAAGATGTTCTGAAGAAATTTGACATGGCTGAATGCAACTCTGCAAAAACTCCCATGCATCCAACATGCATTCTTGAAAAGGAAGAAGTCAGTAAAAAGGTTTGTCAGAAGCTCTATCGTGGTATGATAGGCTCCCTTCTCTATCTGACTGCTACTCGACCTGATATTCTCTTTAGTGTTTGTCTATGTGCCAGATTCCAATCAGATCCTAGAGAAACTCACTTAACAACAGTTAAGAGAATTTTCAAATATCTGAAAGGAACTCCTAACCTGGGCCTGATGTATGAGAAAACATCAGAGTATAGACTTTCGGGTTACTGTGATGCAGATTATGCAGGAGATAGATTGGAGCGAAAAAGCACATCTGGAAATTGTCAGCTCCTAGGAAACAATCTGATATCCTGGGCCAGCAAAAGACAGTCAACTATCGCTCTATCAACTGCAGAAGCAGAATACATCTCAGCATCACTGTGCACAACTCAGATGCTCTAGATGAAGAATCAGTTAGAAGATCTGCAAATCTTCGAGGGTAACATTCCTATCTTTTGTGATAATACTGCTGCCATTTGTTTAAGTAAGAATCCCATTCTACACTCCAGAGCCAAGCACATTGAAATAAAACATCATTTTATCAGAGACTATGTTCAGAAAAGGGATAGTAACATTGAAGTTCATTGATACAGATCATCAATGGGCAAATATCTTTACTAAGCCTTTGACTGAAGATAAATTTCTTTTTATCTTAGAAAATCTGAACATTCAAAATTGCCCTGAATGAATTGTGCCTCTGAAGATGTAAAATGAGACTCTGACATAAACAAATGAGCTTCTGCCTCTGACTCTGATACTTCCACCAAGTTGAGAAGATATCTGAGTTAGAAATCTCCAGGAACCATTCGTTTGGTATTCCTGAAGATCAGATAAAGCAAACACGTGGAGTGAATTGCGTCTAACCTTGGAACTTCTAGACAGCTGTCCAGAAGTAAATCAAAGGACAGACGTTTGAGATCTCCTCGAGCAGTGTGCATACTGTTGGGATTAGACATTCATTAATGAGCCATAATCATTTCTCCCTCTAAACGTGCTAACTTGGTTTTTGTGCTAACTCTGTTTTGCGTGTCGTTTTGCATGCGTTTCTTTTAGGGTATTTAAACACTCCTCTCACACTTCACACACACTTCACTCTCACTCACTTGTTCAAACCTAGTTCTCTCAGGCATTTCTGCAAACACTTCATCTTCATCTCAGCTCCTCATCAACAATGGATTCTCAACAATAATCTGTATTCAACTATTCTCAGCAAATGAACTCCAACAACGCAGCTCAAAGCACATCTACTCCAACTGTTACGGGCGTTACTACAACACCAGTTTACAAGGAGCCTCACATTCTTGACCGTGAGCCTCATATAAATCTTGCAACTCCCTTCGAGAAACTGGACGTGCTATGTGAATCCCTGGTGGATTTTAACAACATGAAGAGAAATGGCGTAGACCTCACTGAAGAACTTCATCAACAAGGTTGGGGAAACTACTTTCAACGCCTCTACGGTCCTGTGTACCCAAACCTTATTAAGGAATTCTGGAGGTTTGCTGATGTTGATGATCATTTCATAGTCTCCTACGTCTTGGGTGTCAAAATTGTGATAACTGAAAAGTCAATTGCTGCCCTGCTGAACATGGAAAAAGCTGGAGGAAGAAGAATTTACAACATAAATCCCAGAGCCAAATACCTTGCTCATGAAATCAACCCAACAATCTTCAAACTCAACACAGAAGGAAATCCCTCAAAGAACAAGGAACTACATCAGAATCTCCGGGTGTGGCTCAAAATCATTTTGGGAACTATTCATCATCGCCCAGCATCAAACTCATCAGATTACATCAATACAGATCAGAAATGTATTCTGTATTGTATTCATAAAGGTCTGAAGCTTTGCCTCCCAACGCTCCTCTTCAAATACCTCAGAGACTCTGTACGGGAAACCAGGAATAACATGAAACCCAGAACTTACATTCCTCTGGGAAGACTTCTCTCAGATGTGCTGATAGAAAATGGTCTCGTGGACCATCTGATAAAACACAAACTCATGGAAGACTTGGCAATAGAAACTGGAAGGCCTCTGAACTCCAGGAATCTGAAAAGCATGGGGATCATGGAGAAGATTCACGTTAAACCTACTCTGGATACTTCTTGGGAAGCCTTAAAAGATCAGAGGGATATGCCAAATGGTCTATGTAAGTTCTACAGGGATGAACCCAAAGAAGCAATTCTCCACTATCTCCAACGTCTGAAGGATGAAGGAGTGGACATATCAGATTTCAGACTGAGCGATCTGCCAGATTCAGCTCCAGACTTTGTGAGGTTTAAAAGAGGTCAATCTGAGAAGGCATCGAAGGCGAAGAAAGCAAAGCTAGGGGAATCCTCTGAATCAAGACCTCCAGCACCTCTGCAAGAGTCTTCTGGTAAGTCTGCCTCTACTGCTCCCTCTGTACAGCAATTTGCTTCTTCTACTCCTCTACCAACACCCATCTACACCACATCTGAAACCCCTCCTTCCACAACCAGAACATCTCAACCACTACCCAAATTCAACCTTGCCAATACTTCCTTACCCCTTTCTGAAGCTGAAGAAATGAATCAAACCACTTCCTCATCCTCAGCCCCAGAATCACCTCCCTATTTTGTCCTTTCTTCTGACACAGAACCCTCTGGCCCCGCTTCTCCCACTCTAGCCCAACTTCAAACTCTAAACTGAAAGTCACAACCACCTCCACCTGAACCTGAAGTAACTTCACCACCCACAGAACAACCAACCGTCACTCCATCTGAAGATCATCCCTCTGACCTTAATACCTCTGACATTACCCCTCCCAACACTTCCGCTGAACCTCCAACTCTCAACCTAAGCCCTCCAAACTCTCCACCTCAACCATCTGAACCAAAACATTCCCTGCCAACCCTAGAGGAAGCAATTATGCTGTTTGCAGGAGCATCAGTTGAAAAGGTCAAGTCTCTGACCATCAACTCTGGTATCAGTGATGATCCTGACTCTGTTAGGACACACTGGAACAGAGTCATTGGCTGGATGACTTCTGAGGCCTTTAAACTGAAGCACATCTCTGAGCAAGTCAGAAACGACTTCATCAAAGACGCTGAGGCAAGACTACAGGAGCGCCTGGCTAGAGAAGCTGAAGAAAAGGCCAGAAGGGAAGAAGAAGAAAGAGCCAGACAAGAAGAACTTCTGAGGATAAGGGAAGCTGAAGCCAAAGCACTAGCCGACGCTGCTGCTGCTGCTGCTGAAGCTGAAGCTGAAGCACAAGCTGCTGCTGAAGCTGAAACTAAAGCCGCTGCTGAAGCACAGAATGCTCTGACTCAAGGGGAGTCCTCCACTTTTTCCCCTCTGGTTCTCAGAACCCTTGAGGAGCTTCAGAAAGAGCAGAAGGAAGTCCGAGCCAGATTGGATCAACAGGACACAGTCAACACCAACATCCAGAACCTGCTGACTCAAACGGTCGTTTTCACCTCTATATCATCAAAATCCTGGAATCTGCCATTACTACAAACGGTCGTTTTCACCTCTATATAAAGAACGACGAACCTCATTGAGAGATACACCTGAACACACTGAAATATTCTCTCTCTCTCTCAATCTTTCATGAGCTTTTTCTCAGAACGTGAAATATTCTATTTGCTCTTACTGCTGTAATACTTGCTTTATCCTAGAAGCACTCTAGATTACAAACTCTGTTTTTATCTAAGTTGTTTTATATTCCTCAAGTGACTCTGCGCAGTCTGTATACTTGAGAGGACTAAGAGATCTTTCTCTTAGAGGTTGGTTGTAATAATCTTTCAAGATTAGTGGATTAAGTCCTTGTTGAAGGCAAAATCACCTTGGCCAGGTGGACTGGAGTAGCTTTGTGTTATAAGCGAACCAGTATAAAATCCTGTGTGATTTTATTTTGCAAAAACGCTTATTTTCCAAAACAATTCAAACCCCCCTTTCTTGTTTTTCTCACCTTCAATCTGCACGTCCATTTTCATTTGGCTGATGTTTAGCACTCAATTGCCATTGCTTTTGGGCCTCCCATGCGCCTGTACAGGCCCATGCATGGAGGACCCAACTTCACATGCACACGAGTTTATTCATGCAGTGCATCATCCTTGCCTATAAATAGAAGGCTCCATTCACTTCATTTGGCAACCTAAAGGCGCCTGAAATTCTGCAGAAGTGAAATCCTAACCCTCACTCAAAGGAATTTTGATTTTCTCTCAATTTTTCAAGTTCAAATTTCAACTACATTGGTTGATCTTTGAACTTCAATTCCTTAGCCTTGCTTCCTTGCTACCTCAAGAACAAGCTGCATTGAAGATTTGGATCAGATCGTGCCATTGAAAGCTGCTCTTCAAAGGTTGTTATTCAAACTGTTTTGATTCGAATCTCTCTTAATATTGAGCATTTCTTGCATTGGTTGGTACCTCTGAAGTCCTGCGAGAGGCAATTGGTTTATGCTTTTAATTTTATGAATTGAGTAAGTTCAGTTTGAACACCACAATTTTCCATCTCAGATTTCTCTCTCTATAGAGATCTTGAGTGGAAACCAAGGGTAGAGGGGTGATGTACATCACCCTAGCTTTCTAATGATGTATGGGTCGTGTATTATGATAAAGGTTTGAAAACCTGCAAATTCTGGTCGGAACAGTGAGTCTCACCGAAGAAGACTGTGGTTTCCACCATCGTCCCCATGTGGATGAGTTCCTGGCCCTTGGATCTGGCTCTTGGGATCTAATCTTAGTCGTGCTTTGTTTTGACTTATTTTAATGCAGCGTGTTTCTCTATTGACAAAGGTCTGCCATGCGCGCGCGTCTCCTAGCCTTGTGATCAGCCACGTCAATTAATGAAGTGGGAACCAAGCGTTGTGGATTTTTCCAATTTTTAATTTCTGTTTTTATTTTCTTTTATTTCATTTTATTTTAAAAAATTCATAACTTCTTTATTTGGAATCACAAAAATATGGGACCAATTGCAAAAAAATTCTCTTAAATTCTAGTTTCTAAAAATGATTTTTAATTATTTTTGTGATTCCATTTAATATTTTTTGTTAATTATTTCTTTTTTGGTTGTTTTTAATTCATTTTAAATACTTTCCAATATTCAAAAATGCCAAAAATATTTTCTTAACATCTTTGAATGATGATGAATTCTATGAAAAATATTCTCATCAATTTCTTAGATGATTTGAGATTTTAGTTCAATTATTTTATTTTTCTTCATTTTTAATTGTTTAAAATTAGTTTCTGTTTTCAAAAAATGATGAAAATTTTGGTCAAACCTTGTTTGACCATGTTAGACTTATGATGATCCATTTGGACTTTTCCAAGTTGATTTGAAATGGATTTGAAGTTTGACCTTTATTTGTTTATTTTAATTCAAGTATTATTTAAATTCCAAAAAATACAAAAAATATTTTTATTGTTTCTTGACTTCTAAGCTTCATCTCACTTCTGTTTACAATTGATTGATGTTGATTCCATTCATGTTTGATCAATGTGTTTTGGTTATGTCTTTTGAATTTCAATTATGTACATTCCATTTCCATCTTCTTCTTCTTCTTTTTTCTTTTCGACCAATGAGTTAATGATTGGTGGTTAGCCTTGACATATGAGAGGCTTAACCTTCTTTGATTCAAATCAAATTCATCTTGATCAATGATCAAATGAATTGTTTTGCATTAGAGATAGGTTGCTTCTTGGTCAAGCAAAAAACCTAAATCCATACAAGGTCATTCTTCTTTTCTTTTGGCATGGCAAGTTGTAGGAGCTTGGCTTACTAGTCATGGTCTCTAACTTGTATTTATTTGCCTATAGTTTTATTGACCGACCTCAGATAGGTGTGACTACTACATTAGTCCATTTACGATTGCTTAACATAGCGCTAAATTGCCTTATGGCACACTAACACTAACTACTAATTACTAACTTTTAATTCAAGCATTTAATTCATGCAATTTATTTTAATGCAATTTAATTTCTTGCTCATTAATTCATTTATCTTTGCCCTTTGCTCACTTGAGCTCATGTTTATGTTAATGCAATTTGCCTTTTGCTCACTTGAGCACATTATTGTGTATATACTATTGTCTTGTGTTTTGTTTTGTTTTGTTTGTGTGAACCCAATGCAAATGGAGAAAGGACTTAGATTTAGGACCTTACCTATGCTAAATGGAGTTTGAAGAGCAACTAGGCCCATGCCTTTAGAATGCTAAAATTGTCAAAGAGCAACTAGGCCTCATGCCTTCAGAATGCTTAATCTTGAAGATGACATTGAAAAGACCCCTAATTCTAAACTCACTCTTGTCCATTCTTTCTATTGCATTGTGGAACCTTTTGATTTGTGTGTTCTTGTGATAGGGATACCAAACTTGAGCTACTTAGAAGGACCATTGTCATGAGCATCCAAAATGAGAGAGCCAAGTCCAATTGGAAGATTCCTAGGAGCTTGATTGATTATTTGCTTGATTGCTTGAGTTAATTGCTTATTGCTTGATAAGTCCAAAGGAAATGAGCAACTTGAATCATCTTTATGATCTCAAGAAGGGAACTCCAAGTTGTTTTATTTCTCTTCCTTCATCTTTTCATGTTTAGGACCTATCCCTTCTCTTCTTCACTCAACTCTAACCCAAGCCAAACTTTTTGTGCAAACATTGACATTGCTTTCAAAATTAGAAACCTAGGCACTATGCCTTTGATTTTTCAAACTCTTTTTCATAACACTTACTTTGAATTGAATCTTAAGTCAACTTTGACCTTATTTTGTGAATACTTTTCATTTGTAAATACAACTCACTCAAATTGATTTTATGGTTCCAATAACCATTTGTGTTAAAGATTTTCATAAACATTAGCTATTAGGTTTGAGTTATCTTAGAGGTTGATATAATACTCACCTATATCCTTAGTGTTGGACTATAAGTCTTCCATGCTTATTATAGGGTTAACCCCTCACTAGCATGTTGAAGATCTCCTCACATGGTGGATTTGTGTTCTAGGTTGAGTTTTCTCCCTTTGATAACAAAAGACCTTAAGTCTCTTGGCCAATCAATTCACCAATTTCTTTTGAGATTTTTACCCCGAACTACGAGGTTTTGATCCTACCTTTTTAAGATGGTACGTAGGCAATGGGTTTATCCATTCAAACACAAAATTGTAAATAACTTGTATATTCTTTTCTCATCTACCCAATCATGTTTGCACAAATATTTTCACAAATACCAACCTACCATAAAACATTTGTAAAAAGGGCTCCCTTAGAGTACTAAGGATGTTTTGGGTGCTTAAAACCTTCCCATTGCATAACCAACCCCGTTACCCAGATCTCTGACATTTTTATTAGTTTTTGATTTGATAAAACTTCTCGGTTTTTGTTCGTTTTCTAACCTTTCTTTTGGATAAATAGAAGTGAGGTGGTGACTCGAATTGTGTGATTTACTTTTGATTTAGTCAATAAATCTAAAGGTAACGAATACCCCGCTATAGACTCTTCCTACCTTGATACTCATGTTGCGTCGAACTTTTGAACCTACAACAAATGGCATATATAGTTTATTCATATCATATCAGAATTTTGAATTTGCGTGACTTATATCATCCCATCATTACATTATCATTCATCATGACAAAAATAAGTGCATATGCATTTCTTTTCGAGGAATCCACGAGTCCAGTTTGTTGACTAAGCATTCAAGGCAAACCATGAATCCTGACAGGAAAAACATTCACAATTACAAGTTCGTAGAACCTCAACTGACTGTCTTGAGAGGACTAGGGGCACGTCTAGATCTTGGAAACAAAGATGACTTCAAGACGTCTTATGGAAACCTTCTGGGAATCCTGACCACCGAAGTCAATACCACTGTTGTGCACACCCTGGTGCAATTCTACGATCTTCCGCTGAGATGCTTTACATTCCAATATTACCAATTGGCACCCACATTGGAAGAGTATTCACATATTCTGGGTATTAGGATCAAGAACCAAGTTCCTTATGTGCGCACTAAGGAAATCCTTAAATATTAAGTCCGTGTTGAAGCTCTCAACATAGGGAAGAAGGAAGTGGAGCTGAACTTGAAACCTAAGGGTGGAATTCATGGCTTCACCTCAAAGTTTCTAGTAGATAAAGCTATTACCTTCGCCGAAGATGGGAGTTGGACGACCTTCAACGCCAGTCTAGCTCTACTAATCTATGGGATCGTACTGTTTCCGAACATGGAAGAATTCGTGGATCTGGCCGCTATTCATATCTTTCTAACTCAGAATCCTATTCCCACTCTTCTTGCTGATACTTATTACTCCATCCATGTAAGGACCCAGAAGAAGAAAGGAACCATCGTTTGTTGTACTCCTTTGCTGTATAGATGGTTTATTTCACATCTACCCAGCAAATGCCCTTTCGCTGAAAACAAAGACAACTTGAAATGGTCCCAGTGGATCATGTCCTTGAACACCGAGGACATCTCCTGGTATTCTTGAATCTACGACAGCGTCAAGCTCATCCTCAGCTGTGGTGATTTCCCTAATGTACCTCTTCTTGGTACGAAAGGCGGAATCAATTACAATCTGAGGTTGGCACTACGACAGTTGGGATACCCCATGGTAGATACGCCTGACCTCAAAGGTGTAGAAGGTTTTGTCTTGTATGAAGGGGTTGAAGATCCAGAATTAGTCAAGAAGATCGTCAAGGCTTGGGGAGCAATTTGTCCTTAAGGGAAAGCAGAAATGGGTAAGAAGAATTGCATTTCCAAGGAAGCTTACACCAAATGGGTAAAAGACAAGGTTAGTGAGACTTTGTTGCCATTCCTTCCTGAACCATCCATGAGCATCGAGCCTCCTGAACCATTAATCCATCAAACTTCTGAAGTCGATGAGTTGAAAAGAGTTATCAAGGCCCTAGAGAAAGAGAACGCCGATCTCAAATCTAGGCTTGGTAAGATCTCCTTAGAGAAAGAAACTTTGAAGTTCAATCTGAATCAGAAAAGAGATAGGGTGCATCAAGCGGATAACGAGGTGAAAACCGAGGTATTCAAAAGAATCAAGGTGGGTGACACACTCAAGGGAACTTACACCAGTTTGACAATAAAGAAGAAACATTTATCCAAGACTCAATACCAGGCTTGTAAAACAGAGCTTAATTATAGAGAACATACCAAGAAGCTTCGAGACCACATGGAAGCTTTCCAAAAAGGATTGAAGGATGAGCAAAGCCGCACCAAGAATCTAGAAGTCACTCATTTCCAGAATCAGTACGAGCTAAACCAGAGACTTGAGGAGATCCGCGAGCTAAAAGAGCAATCACACAAGAACCTAGAAGACGCCAACCTACTCCCAAAAGTGAATGATCGCCTGAAGAAGGACCATGGACATCTTGGAAATATCCCCAACATGGAGGAAACAGTTGTGAGAAGCATTTCAAGTGAACCTGATTACGACCTACCACCTGAAGGGAGGCCGATGTTGGGAGAATGGAGCGCATGTCTGTCCCCGAATTCTCTGATTTATTATGAGGGGTTGTTGTCAAGATGTTTCTGAGTATTTCCCACTGGGTTTGATTTTTAATTCACTTTTGTTTCTAGGTTAATGTCTGATAGGGTCAATGTTGAGACTCTTGTAGCCCAACGGGCAGCTTATTGATATGTACTTGTATTCCGCTTTCATGATATATGAATAAAAGAGTTTCTTGGCTATTGGCTTCATAAATTGTCTCTCTGTATGCTTTGTATTTGCTTATGTTGATAAACAAACTCAAGGATTCCTTGGAAATTTCTTCCTTTACAAAAATGAATATAACATAAATATGCACATATCATTTTTTTTTGCATACATGCATGCATTCACGCATTTATCTGTCATAAACCTCCAGAAAACAAAATGCTTACTCTCTCCATCTTTCCACAGCAAAAACGACGACTCGTCATCACTATTTCACTCGCGCAAACAAATCCAAGATCATGGCTGACTTTGAAGCTGACAACACTATCGTCCGTGAATCACTCGCCCAAGTTCAGGACAGAATGAACATTTTCCAAGGCAACATGGAGGCCATATTGGAACTCCTCCAGACTCAGAGGGCTCCTGCCTCTGCCAACACTGCTGGTGACAACGCCACTCGTGCTACTGGGGTGGCCAATCCTGATGTTACTGCTGGTGCTACTATTGAAACCTCGGTGGAGACTGTAATACCAACTTCTGAAAACCGCCAATTGGTCCTTGCTGACATGAATAGGCTTGCTGCTTCCTACCCTTGGGGAATGCCCCAAAATTTTGCTGCCCACTTTGCCAATGGGGGGGCCTTCTTTCCTCATCCAACTCTCACCGCCCCCGCTACTGCTGGAAACCCTACTTTCCCGTGGGGCACCGTAAGACCCCAATATTGACCCTAAGATTCCTCATGCAATTTCATCATAAGCATTAGCATTGAGATCATACCTTAGCATCCTCCTTACCCCTCTTTCATTGGGTTTGTTTTGGGAGAGATCACCAAGCACCATGTGATTGTATCATACTTGTATATTATCATTTTACTAACCAAAATAGAAAAAATATGTCTTTGCATTTGCCTAACTCTTTTGTAGGTAGGGCATGATCTCCATTGATCTATCAAGTTCATATCTAGGGTTTAAGACCCTCATGACAAAGAGCACAACCATGAATTGATCCAAGAATGGTTATGAGCATCATATATGAGTTCCATTGATTCCTACATGTTATATTGATCAAGTTTTCTTCAAGAGTAAGGAGGTGATTTGCCTTGGAAACCCTAGTTTGACTGGGTATTTTGAGTAACTTCTCCAATAAGCTATCTCACCAACTGATCAAATTTCTCAAGGGACACTTCAAAATTCATCATCTTATTCATATATGATCAACCATGAGCAAATAAAGTCCAAAGAATTGAAGGTTAGCAAGTTGGTTGATGGTGGTTGGCTAGATGAATTCATTTGATCAAAATTGGGTCTCCCTAGACCCTATCTCCTACAATTTTCACCATATGAAAATGATTCCAAGCGAAGAGTTACTCTAAATGACATTCCAAACAACTTTCATGTTTATACCTAGAGCTAGTTTTGCTTGGAAAATCATTTTCTATGTTGAAACATTATAGGTCATTTTGTCTAAACCCTAATTTGAAAGTCAACTTCTCAAGGCCATAACTTGCTAAACTTTTATGAGATTAAAGATTTCAAACTTGCACAATCAAATTCAAGATGTCTACCTAAACTTTTATGTTTGGAGTGAGATCTGATTCAACTTTTATGAGCATGTGATATGAGGTTACATTTTAGGTCATTTTTTACCTATACCATTGAACAAGTGATTTTCCTCAACTTCAAAAATGCATAACTCTATCATTCCAAATCCAAATGACATGAAATTAGTGACCATTTTGAAGGACTTTTAAAGAGCCACAACTTTGAAGAAGACACATTTCTCATTTGAAGCTCACATAAAATGTTAAGTAAGGTGGAATATTGAGATATATGGTTTGACACTTAGAAAAAATTTCAACATGTTGAAATTTCCAAACTTCCACCTCAAAATTATCCATGTTCCAAGCTCCAAATGAAAAAGTGTTCAACATCAAAATTGTTCCCCTTGATCCAAGCTTTCCAAATAACCCAAGCTCATGCATTTTGGATGAGTTTTGCTAGGTTTGCACATGGATTTAACAGGGTTGCATAATTGGAAAGAATTAAACTTAAGACTTCAGTTCACTTTGCCTTGCCAATCAAGCTTCCATTCTGACTTCATTTGGAATCATTTTGGACCTTTTTGCATTGCATCATGGGCCTGCACATGCCCATGCACTCGTGCCATCAACATTGCTAAAATTGGACAAAATTTGAAGTGTGCAAATATCATTCATTCATGCTATAAATACATGACCTCTGTGCTCATTTGAATCACACCTTGTGCGCCAGCTTTTCCCCCCATTGAAACCCTCACATTCTAAAGGAAAACCTGAGAAATTTCAATTTGAAATTTGAGTTTGAATCTCAATTGTTGGAGATTCAAGAACTCCAGGATCCAAAGCCTTGCAACCTCTCTAATCACTTCCTACTAGCTTCTCAAGTGTGATCAGATCGTGTTTGGAGCAAGCAACATCAAGAACTGCATAACATTGAAGGTAATTTTTAGAAAACTTCATCTCTTGGATTCTCTCTCAATTCTACTCAATTCTCTTGGATCTTTGGTTGTCTGAAGTCCTACCAATGTAGGAAGAAGATTGAGTTGCTTAGAGGTCAAATCGTAGCAACTCAGTTGACACACCTCAAAATTCAACTCCTCGTATCTTTCTATATATGTGGACTTAGTTAAAATTGAGGTCAGATTCGTGCTCTACGCCATTTTTTCTTTCAGATCATGTCCTCCTTTTCCATTTATGTGATGGTGATGACTGAACCAGTCCGGTGAGCCTCGCCTGAGAAGGTGGCCGGAGGTCCAGCGCCAGTGGTGTGCTGGACAGGTTCTGAGCCACATGATCATTCCAAAACGTTTTAATCTCACGCGTCCATTGTGAATACCAGGCGTGTGGATGAGTTGACTAGCGTGTATCATGGAACGCGCGTTCTAGGCCACTTGATCTGCCACCTCAATTAATGAGGGAGATCAAGTGGCTCACATTTTTTGCTATTTTCTGATTTTCATTTTAATCCTTTTATTTTCATTAATTCATATTAATTTTAATATTGATCCAAAAAATATGAGAGTTTCACCAAAAAATTTCAAAAAATTTCCTCTTTCATATTCTGAATTAAAATTATTTTTTGGATCATGATTAATATTTTTCATGATTTAGTTGATTTTGTGATTATTTTTAATTATTTGAAAATACTTTTAAGTCTTTAAAAATTTTGAAATTTTTTCTCCAAGGTCCTTTAACCTTGTTTGACCTATGATAAATCTCATGACCATTTTTTTGGTGTTTTGATGAGGTTTTAGGAATTTGAAAAACCATATTTAATTTAAATGTATTATTTTAGTCTTTTTTAATTGAATAAATGCCAAATAATTTTTGTTGACCAATTGTGATGATTTGTTTGAGTTTGACTCTTGTTGTTGGGCCTTGGTCAAGGTTGATTTGACTTTGTCAAGTTAATATCATTGGATTTAGGGGATTGATGGAATGTATATTCCATCTCCCAAAATGAATGGATGATATTAATTTGGTAAAAGTCCTCCTTTGACCAATTTGAGTTATGATCCATTCCCCTCCCTCTTCATCTCATTCCCCTTTTTTATGCACCCATCTCATTTGGCCTATGATATCTCAAAGTCCTAAAGCTAGTTGATTGAAAAATTAACATGAGTATGGATGAGATTAGGCCATCTCTTTTGCATATTCTTTTTGTGTGTGGTATGTTTCATGAGCATAGTCCATTATATTATGTCTCAAACATGCATTAACACCAAAATTCTATTGCCCGACCTCAAATAGTTGTGACTTCTACATAAGTCCAATTACGATTGCTTAACATAGCGCTAAATTTGTGACACAAAAGGCATAGCATTCTAGTTAGTGAGATTGTAAGTCTCCCCTCTTTCATGGTATTGTGTGGAAACTTGACCTTTTTTCCTTCCTTTGGAAGATATCTTGGCTCAAGGGTACATGCTTGTGATAAGTGGGTTGAGTGTTCTCCAAAGAATGTCTTAAAAATGAAAAGCAAAAGCAAAACAATACTAACTTCTAACTCATTAACAACTAACTTTTTATTTCAAGTCATTTACTTTAATGTCATTTAATTTTAGTCTTTATTCATTTGCCATTATTCATACCATTCTAATTGTTTATGTTAATGCAATTTTCACTTTGTCCATTTGGACCATATTTGTGATATATCCTGTTTGTGTATACTTTGCTTGTTTGTGTGGTCTTTGACCATCAATGTACATAATAACAACAAAAACCCTAAAAAAAATTGTGTGGACTGTTGGCTTGATCTTGGAAAAATGGACTTAGAACTTAGGAAACATTTTTATGCTAAAGGACTTGGCCAATGCCAACTTTCTGTGAAACCAAGTGCTTGCAATTTGAAACTTCATCTAATACATCATTCAAGATCTCCCTGAGTTCATCTGTAACATGATCATTGTGAAGCTGTTATTTTGAACCTGTGACTTGTGGAATTCATCTATTACATGGGATAATTTGAAGAATATCATGGAATGGCTAAAGCTTGGATGTGGCTATCTTTATTTGATGTCTTTGCTCTTCAAGATAATATAATTGTGCATTTGTGTGTTGCTTGATTCTAAATGTCCAAGGGAATTCTGGGTTTCTATTGACATTCTTGTCTATTGGATTGCTACCCATTGGTCAGATCTTTTCAACTCTTAACTTTTAATTTTGTGCATAGCATTAGTCCCTTCATCTTCTCCCCATTCCTTTAATTTCAAAATCTCTCCCTCTCTTTTCAAAATCTTCTTTGATTGAACTTATTTTGTTCTAAACTTTGACTACTTTGCAAAAAGATAGAAACTTTGGCCTTATGCCGTTGTATTTTCAAACTTCTTTTCGTAAATCAAACTTGTAAATAAACTTAACTATACTTGACTTAAACTTTCAAAAAAGCCAAAAAGAACTAACTCACTCAAACCATTTTTAAGCCTTCGTGCCTTTCAAACTTAATTTTTGTTAAAAGCAATGCATCCACTTTGAAATTTGTATCACGAACTATGAGGTTTTGATCCCTCATTCTTATGTTGGTACGTAGGCACAAGTCCGAAGGTCTTGTCAAACACAAAAATATAATTAATTGAATTCTTTTCTCATCCCCCCATTATATTTATTTGTGAACATCATTTTTGTACCAAATACATATGCACACAAAAAGGGCTCCCTAGGAGTACCTAGGACACTTAGGGTGCTAACACCTTCCCTCTGTGTAACCAACCCCCTTACCTGTAATCTATGACATTTTATTAGTTTTGATTTGAAAACTTCTTACTTTTGGGTTTTGTTCTTACTTTTTCCCTTTTCCCTTGGAAACAATAAAAGTGCGGTGGCGACTCTTGTTATTTGATGTCTAGCTTATCCATAGCTTGATGATCATGAATTTATCGCTATAGAAATTAAGTGGCGACTCTGCTGGGGAATAGTCTCCACTGGGTTTAGCCTACTTTTTGGGTGTATATATTTGTATATATATGATGTTTGTATATATGTATGTGTGATATAATCTGCTTTTTGTGCTTGGTGATCTCTGAGTGGTGAGACAAGTTCTAACCCGAACTTGAATTAAATTAAGATAGGAGGATGGTATAGTCATGTTTGATTTGTGTGGAGTAGTCCTTAACAAGTTGGCTTTCAATCCATCTGCTCAGTGGGGACTCTTTTGGATTTCAAAATGTCACATAAGTATTTATGGTTACGCATTACTATCTCTAATTTGGGTCCGATAAGTTGAGGATCGTAGAACGTTTACCCCTCTTGGCCTATTTAGGACGGAGTGCGGAGACTGTTCAAGTGTAGACTTGATAACAGTTATTACGCGATACTACACTCAGACGAGTTTCTCTTGAGAATATTATGGGTAGATGAGTCAGTCATCTTAACTTGTAATATCCGATAGATGGAATTAAGACTTTGGGCACTTTTTTAGAACATGATTTACAGGTTTTTATCCTTAGTTCACTCCTTTGGGATGGTTCTTACCCAAACTCCATGCTCATGACTTACAACAAACCTTTGATTCTTGGTTGATCCAATCAAGTCTTGTCAATATTAAAGGAACTTGGGTGTTGATAAGGTGTAAACCATAATCCACAAAAATGGATGATTGATCTTGACAATGACTTGATTCATCCCTTGACCGTTGTTTGCCTTGTGTGTGATCCCTTATTTGTGATCGTTGCATTCATGCATTCATGCGCATCATAACATTCATCACACGAAAAATTTCAAGTAACTGAGGTATTATTTACAAATATTTTCAGACCATGGATTGTGGATGAAGGAACACTAAGAAGTACAGTTTCAGATGTCCCGATTTAAAAGAGTTAAGGAAGCTAGCATCTTTTGTATTAGATCCCTTGGACTTCAAACAACACCATGGGAAGCTTCTGTTTATCTTATTTGCTGATGTAGTTGAAGGACTTTTGAGTGTGCTAGTGCAGTTCTATGATCCTCTCTACCGTTGCTTCATTTTCCCAGATTTTCAGCTTGTGCCTACCTTGGAGGAGTATTCTCATCTTTTGGGGATACCTGTTTCTAGTAGAGTGCCTTTTAGTGGATTGGAGGAGATTCCCCGATCTAGTATTATTGCCGAAGCTCTTCACTTGAAGAAGTCTGAGATAGAGGCTCATTGGGTGAAGAAAGGAGGATTATTTGGGTTGCCATCTGATTTCCTCATCAAGGAAGCTACTGCTTTTTCTCAAGATGGTAGTGTGGACGCTCTTGAAGCTATCTTTGTGTTGCTCATTTATGGATTAGCTTTGTTCCCTAACATTGACGGTTTTGTTGATGCTAACGCCATTAGACTTTTCTTGATTGGGAATCTTGTGCCTACTCTGCTGGGTGATATGTATTTCTCTTTGCATCTAAGGAATTCTAAGGGTGGTTGAACCATTGTCTGTTGCATTCCTCTTCTGTACAAGTGGTTTATTTCACACTTGCCTCAGACACCTGATTTTGTGGAGAACAAACAATGTCTATGGTGGTCTAAGAAACTTATGTCTCTCACTAATGATGATATAGTTTGGTATGATCCGTCTTTAAGCAGTTTGAAGATTATTGATAGTTATGGTGAATTCTCTAATGTGCCTCTCATTGGTACACAAGGAGGAATTAACTATAATCGTGCTTTGGCTCGTCATCAACTTGGGTTCCCCTTGAGAGACAAACCTAATAACACTTTGCTAGAAGGTCTTTTCTATAAAGAGGGTAAAGATCCCCAACATTTGAAGTAGAAGATTGTGCATGCTTGGCATAATGTGAATAGGAAAGGAAGATCCGAGCTCGGCCCGCGCAATTGTGTGGCTTTGGAAGCTTACACTCTTTGGGTGAAGAAGAGAGATTTGGAGTTGAAGATGCCTTATCCTTGTGAAAGACCTATGTCTATGGTTGTGGTTGAGCCATTAACTCTTCCTAACCAAGATGTAGAGGAGTTGGAAGACGCGCTTGTCAAGATGAAGCAAGAGAAGGATACGTGGGAAGAGTGTTTCCGTGCTTTGAGCAAGAAACATGAAGAATTGCAGTTGGAGTCTAAGGAAAAAGATGCACTTATTGAGTTGCTTGAAGACCGAGTGACGAAGAGACAGAGAGAGTCGGAGGTTTCATCTTCTAACATGCCTCATCCTTCCGTTACTTGGAAGAAGATTATTGATTAGCTTGTCCTCGAGAAGACTCAGATGAAAGCTTCTTTTGAGACCGAGATCCGTCACATTCGAAGGAAGTACACGCCTTCAGCCAGATCTTCTGACATTTTTAGGGATCCTTAGGATGACTAGTCTCCTTTTCTGTTGTATTTTTCATTTGGTTTCTGAAACTATACTCAGTGTAATCCTTCCAATTATATAAATGAAAAAAGACTTTTGGTCATTTAAAATTGCAATTGTTGATATATATATATGTATTTGAAAATGATATAGTAAGTTCCTTGAAAATAAAAAAATAAATAAACAAGCATTGCATTTCATGCATCATTTGCATAAGCAGGTTTCTCTTTCGCCAGATGTCTCATTGGTGTTTCTTCTGTGCTTTAGCAAAGCAGACTCATCGGTACAACACACGCGCCAATCATCTCAGAATTATGGAGCATATAGAGAAAGAGAACAGAGAGCTGAAGGACGAGATCGCCCGCCTGACTGCCATGATGGAGACAGTTCTTGCTGCTCAGAGTCAATCTTCTCCAACGCCTGCAACTCCTCCTCCTCAAAGGACAGTTATTTCAGAAGTGGCTACCTCTACCATGCCTGCTGCTACCGCTCATTTTGCACCCATTATGCCTTCTGGATTCCCATGGGGAATGCCGTCCAACTTTATGCCTAAAGGCTTTGCGCCTACTTTTGCTTCCATGTTGGCATCTAGCCCGGTCATGTCTATGCCACCTCCCGTTGTGCACACCTTACCTCGTGTAGAGGACATCATTTATCACTCCGAGATGTCTAAGGGATCGGATTCCTACGAGAAAATGGATGAAATGAAAGATCAGTTTCTTGAGCTGCGCAAGGAATTGAAGACGCTAAGGGGTAAGGACTTGTTTGGAAAGAGTGCTGTTGAGTTGTGTTTAGTGCCCAACGTTAAGATCCTGGTGAAGTTCAAAGTGCCTGACTTTGAAAAGTATAAAGGGAACACTTGTCCACTCAGTTATCTAGTGATGTATTCTCGCAAGATGTCTACTCAGACCGACAATGATCAACTGTTGATTCATTATTTCCAAGACAGTTTGACCGGTGCTGCGTTCCGTTGGTATATGGGATTAGACAATGCAAGCATTCGTACCTTCAACGACTTGGGAGATGATTTTTTCAAGAAATATAAGTACAACGTGGATATGACGCCTAATAGATACCAGCTTCAGTCAATGTCTCAGATGGATAAGGAGACATTCAAAGAGTACACGGAGAGATGAAGGGAGTTGGCTGCCCAGATCACTCCTCCTTTGGAGGAAAAAGAGATGACAAAGATCTTTCTGAAAACTCTGAGTTCATTTTATTATGAACGAATGATTGCTAATTCCCCTAGTGAATTTACCGAAATGGTAAACATGGGGATGTGGCTTGAGGAAGGAGTCATAGAGGGACGTTTGTCGAAAGATGAAGCATCATCGAGTAAGAGGTATGGCAACAATTTTGGGAAGAAAAAGGACAATGAAGCGAATGAAATAAGCAGTGGGAGGCAGAGGAGGCCTCAGATCAGAAGGAATCCACCATCCCGTCAACATCATCATCAAGTATCTTTAGTTATCCTTGTGTTTTCTAATCAACAATCAACACTAGTTCAACAACCACAACGTCAACAACAACAACAACAACAACCGCAACAACGAACAAACACCTACAACAACAACAATACAAACAATCATCATCAATAAAACTTTGAGAGGAAGAAGGTCTCTTTCGACCCGAGTCTTATGTCTTATGCATAATTATACCCGTCTTTGGTTCTTAAGAACCTAATCCAACCGAGAAACCCGCCGCAAATTCCAGAACCACTTCCTTGGTGGTACAAGCCTGAGCTCCATTGCGCTTTTCATCAAGGAGTACCCGGACATGATATAGAAAATTGCTATCCACTCAAGTATGAGGTTCAGAAGCTGATGAAAAGTGGAATGGTGTCCTTCGAGGACCGTGCGCCGAATGTGAAAGCCAATCCGCTACCCGCCCATGGGAACTCTTCTGTGAATATGGTGGACAATTGTCCTGGCGAGTTTAAGGTTTTTGATGTACGGTTTATCCAAGATCCTAGGTGCATATGCATAAGGATATTTATTTGGTGAGTGATTGTGAACACGACCATGACAATTGTGTTATCTGTAGTGTTAACCCGAGGGGTTGCGAAGTTGTGAAAAGGTACATCCAGCGACTGATGGATGAAGGCATGATTCAAATTGTTCAATCCCGTCATGTAGATGACAATGTGAATGTCATAGTGCCCATTTTCAAGCATCCAGAGGGATTGGTAATCTAGTACGACAGTAGCAACAGTAACAATGTCAGCAATAGATCAGTATCGTCATTGGTTATACGGTTAGCGGGTCCAGTCCCGTATTCATTTGATAAAGTTGTGCCATATCAGTATAATGCTACAATGATAGAAGGTGGTCAAGAGGTCCCATTGCCTACGACTAGATCTGTGGTGAGCATTGCTGATATTACCAAGGTGACCCGCAGTAGTCGTGTGTTTGGGCTGGTGTTCCCAAAAGATAAAGAAGAATCAGTTGTTGAAAAGAAGGTAGAAGTACCTGTTGTGGATCCAGTTAGTGCTTCAAAGGGTAAGTCTGGTGAATCCAGCGATTCGAAGGCTAACGACGATGATGAGGTACTTCGGTTGATCAAAAGGAGTGAGTTTAATATGGTGGAGTAGCTGCTCCAAACCCCCTCAAAAATCTCAGTGTTGTCTCTGCTCATGAATTCTGAAGCGCACAGAGAAGCACTGCAAAGAGTTTTGGAACAAGCTTTTGTAGAACATGATGTCACAGTGGATCAATTCGATCATATCGTGGCTAACATCACTTCTTGCAATAATCTCAGTTTTTGTGATGAAGAACTCCCTGAGGAGGGAAGAAATCATAATCTGGCTTTGCACATTTCTATGAATTGCAAAGAGGATGCTTTGTCAAAAGTGCTTGTTGACACCGGGTCGTCGCTGAACGTGCTGCCGAAGTCAACTCTGTCAAAGTTATTATGCCAAGGAGCGCCTATGAGGTATAACGGTGTAATCGTCAAAGCTTTTCACGGTTCGCGCAAAACAGTTATTGGTGAAGTGGACCTTCCAGCTAAGATAGGTCCGAATGATTTTCAAATTACTCTTCAAGTAATGGATATCCACTCGGCCTACAGTTGCTTGTTGGGAAGGCCATGGATTCATGAGGCAGGAGTTGTTACCTCCACATTGAACCAGAAACTCAAATTTGTGAAGAATGGAAAGCTTATGATTGTTGGTGGGGAGAAGGCGCTGTTAGTTAGCCACCTGTCATCTTTCTCTTATGTTGAAGCTGAGGATGAGGTTGGAACTCCGTTCCAAGCCTTGTCTGTTGCTGTTGAAAAGAGAGTTGGGGCACCTATGTCCTCGTTGAAAGATGCAAGGAAGATTGTAGAAGAAGGCGACGTTGATCAATGGGGGCGCGTGGTATAGGTCTCCGACAACAAAGGCAGAACCGGTTTGGGGTTCCAGAAAGGTTCATCAACTGCAAGGTCAGGGGATATGCAACTTAGCTTCCGCAGCAGGGGGTTCATTCATGGAAATGAACAACACTTATTTTGTGACGCATGGAAAGGCTTGCAACAATTGGACTGCTGTTGATGTTCCTATTATTTTGCATCGATCTAAGTAATTGTTTATATATGTTTTTAAAAAATCCTTCTCATATGCCTAAGGGAGAAGTGAACATTGTTTGGGCATTTTCAAATTGATAATTAATAAAATTAATTCTATTCATCCACATCTATGATGTTTGTTTTTACTTTTTTCTTTATTCTGAAAATGGTAATCACAAAAAACATAAATACACAATATAATTGTCCATCTGCATAATATTTGGTCACAATTTTGTGACGCATGGAAAGGCTTGCAACAATTGGACTGCTGTTGATGTTCCTATTATTTTGCATCGATCTAAGTAATTGTTTATATATGTTTTTAAAAAATCCTTCTCATATGCCTAAGGGAGAAGTGAACATTGTTTGGGCATTTTCAAATTGATAATTAATAAAATTAATTCTATTCATCCACATCTATGATGTTTGTTTTTACTTTTTTCTTTATTCTGAAAATGGTAATCACAAAAAACATAAATAAACAATATAATTGTCCATCTGCATAATATTTGGTCACAAATTCACTTCTCTAAAATCAAAGTATTAAATCATTATGCAGGTTGGTTCATAACCCCATTGAATACAATGATCTTTCTCCTTCTCCAAATTTTGAATTCCCTGTGTTTGAGGCCGAGGAGGAAAGTGATGTAGAAGTGAGTGATGAATTATCTCGTCTTCTTGAGCAAGATGAAAAAACCATTCAGCCGTTCGAAGAGAAGATTGAGCTCGTCAACTTGGGTTCCGAGGATGATGTGAAGGAAGTCAAGATTGGATCTCGACTGTGTCCAGATGTCAAGCAGGGGTTAATTGATCTTCTTCGAGAGTATTCAGATGTGTTTGCTTTGTCCTATCAAGACATGCCTGGTTTAGATTATGAGATTGTGGAACATAGATTACCGTTGAAGCCAGAATGCCTGCCAGTCAAGTAGAAATTGAGAAGAACGCGTCCTGATATGGCTGTGAAGATCAAATAAGAAGTGCAGAAGCAGATTGACGTCAGTTTCCTTGTAACCGCTGAGTATCCGTAATGGGTGGCAAACATTGTGCCTGTGCCAAAGAAAGATGGAAAAGTCCGCATGTGTGTTGATTATAGAGATTTGAATAAAGCCAGTCTGAAAGATGATTTCCCTCTGCCACACATTGATATGTTGGTAGACAATACTGCTAAACTCAAAGTCTTTTCGTTTACGGATGGATTTTCCGAATATAATCAGATCAAGATGCAACCCGAAGATATGGAGAAGACCACATTAATTACACCTTGGGGAACATTTTGTTATAGAGTGATGCCTTTCGGTTTAAAGAATATTGGTGCAACTTACCAAAGAGCAATGACTACTCTTTTTCATGATATGATGTATAAAGAGATTGAACTTTATGTTGATGACATGATTGCTAAATCGATTGATGAAGAGGAACATGTTGAGCATTTGTTGAAGCTATTTCAGCGTTTGAGGAAGTATAAACTCCGCTTGAATCCCAACAAGTGTACTTTTGGTGTTCGTTCCGGTAAGTTGTTGGGCTTTATTGTCAGCGAGAAAGGTATTGAAGTTGATCCTGCCAAGGTCAAAGCAATACAAGAGATGCATGTGCCCAAAACTGAGAAGCAAGTCAGAGGTTTTCTCGGCCGCTTGAATTATATCTTCAGATTCATTTCCCACATGACTGCCACATGTGCGCCTATATTCAAGCTTCTTCGGAAAGATCAGTCTTGTGATTGGACCGAAGACTGCCAGAAAGCTTTTGACAGTATCAAGGAATATTTGCTTGAACCTCCGATTTTGTCTCCGCCTGTGGAAGGAAGACCAATGATCATGTATTTGACTGTGCTTGAAGATAGTATGGGTTTTGTTCCTGGTCAGAAAGATGAGACTGGAAAGAAAGAATTTACAATTTACTACCTCAGTAAGAAGTTCACCGACTGTGAGATTCGGTATTCTATGCTTGATAAGACTTGTTGCGCGTTGGCTTGGGCTGCTAAGCGTCTGCGTCAATATATGTTAAATCATACCACTTGGTTGATATCCAAAATGAATTCAATCAAGTATATATTTGAGAAGCCTGCTTTAACTGGGAGGATTGCCCGTTGGTAGATGTTGTTATCAGAGTATGATATTGAATATCGATCTCAGAAAGTGATCAAAGGTAGTATCTTGGTTGACCATTTGGCTCACCAACCAATTGAAGATTACCAGTCGGTGCAATATGATTTTCCTAATGAAGAGATTTTGTACTTGAAAATGAAAGATTATAATGAACCATTGCTTGAAGAAGGGCCAGAACCTGATTCCTGTTGGGGCAGGGTATTTAATGGAGCTGTTAATCAGTATGGTAATGGCATCGGGACAGTGATCATTACTCCTCAAGGCAATTATCTACCATTTATAGCTAGATTAACTTTCAAGTGTACGAACAACATGGCAGAATATGAAGCTTGCATTATGGGGCTCGAAGAGGCCATGAATCTCAGAATCAAGTATTTGGATGTCTTTGGAGACACAACTTTGGTTGTGAATCAGATCAAAGGTGAATGGGAGACGAATCAACCCGGTTTAATACCATATAGAGATTATGTGAGGTGGATTTCAACTTTCTTTACAAAGGTTGAGTTTCATCATATCCCTCGAGATGAGAACCGGATGGCAGATGCTCTTGCAACGTTGGCATCGATGATTGTAGTGAAGTATTGGAATGAGGGTCCTAATTTGTTTGTGATGCGTCTTAATAGGCCAGCTCATGTGTTTGCTGTTGAAGAAATCAAAGACGAGAAGTCGTGGTATTATGACATCAAAAGTTTCCTCCAAAGTCAAATTTACCCGTTTGGGGCATCTTTGAAAGATAAGAAGACTTTGAGAAGATTAGATAGTAATTTCTACTTGAATGGTGATATACTGTACAAGAGAAACTTCGACATGGTTTTGCTCAGATGCATGGATATACCCGAAGCAGACTTGTTGATAATTGAAGTGCATGAAGGTTCCTTTGGTACTCATTCCAATGGACATGCAATAGCGAAGAAGATGTTCCGAGCAGGTTACTATTGGCTGACAATGGAATCTGACTATTGTAGATTTGTGAAGAAATGCCACAAGTGTCAAATATATGCTGATAAGATTCATGTTCCTCCGACACTATTGAATGTTATCTCTTCCCCATGGCCTTTCTCCATGTGAGGAATTGATATGATTGGGATGATTGAGCCCAGCGCTTCGAATGGACATCGTTTCATTCTGGTGGCAATTGATTATTCATAAAATGGGTTGAAGCGGAATCATATGCAAATGTAACCAAGCAAGTTGTTGTAAGGTTTATCAAGAATCAGATCATATGTCGTTATGGTGTGCCAAGAAAGATCATTACTGATAATGGATCGAACTTGAATAACAATATGGTGGAAACTCTTCGCAAAGATTTTAAGATTGCACATCATAATTCTTCCCCCTACATACCTAAGATGAATGGGGCTGTTGAAGCTACAAATAAGAACATTAAGAAGATTATTTAGAAGATGGTTGTCACATACAAGGATTGGCATGAGATGCTCCCATTTTCTTTGCATGGGTATCGTACATCCGTCCGCACTTCAATAGGGGAAACCCCTTTCTCTTGTATATGGTATGGAAGCATTGCTCCCCGTAGAGGTTGAGATTCCTTCATTGTGTGTGCTCATGGAAGCCAAGTTGACTGAGGCTGAATGGTGTTAGACTAGGTATGATCAGCTGAATTTGGTTGAAGAGAAGAGATTGATTGTCATGTGCCATGGACAGTTATATCAACAGAGAATGAAGAAAGCTTTTGATAAGAAGGTCAGACCTCGTGTGTTTAAAGAAGGTGACCTTGTGCTCAAGAAGATCTTGTCGTTCAAACCAGATTCTAGGGGAAAATGGACTCCTAATTATGAAGGCCCATATGTTGTTAAAAGAGCCTTTTCAGGCAGTGCTTTGATTCTTACAACTATGGATGGTGAAGAGCTCACTCGTCCTATGAACGCAGATGCAGTCAAGAAATACTTCGCCTAAAAAGAAAGGAACAACTCGCTAAGTTGAAAACCCGAAAGGGCGGCTTAGGCAAAAAAGAGCGTCTCTGTGGATTGAAAACCTGAAAAGGCGATCCAGGCAAAAATTAGAGATTTAAAAACAGAAAGAATTTCCCGATAAATTGAGTACCCCACCTCGGGGCAACTTATGCAAAAATTAGGGATTATGGCAAGTAACTGCAGTCTGCTAATCTTCAAATTTTGGAGAGACTTTGTTGAGTACAAGGGTTGATGATGTTTCATCATCCCAGTAGCGGTCAAGAGCATAGTGGATATCAAAAGTTGGTAGAAGGATTAAGGATCACTTGTATTAAGTGTAACCCTTTTCCATGTAAATTACCATTTTCAACTTATCTGAAGATTTGATTCCAAAGAAAGTTAAAAGTCGTATCAACGTATCTGAAGATTTGATTTTGGAAAACAAGGACGAACCTGTCAGAACCAGATCTACCTTCAGGACCTCTGAAGATACTCCTCTGGGACTAGTGTCTCTGATTGAGCCTACGTCCTGTGATGCAGCACTACAAGATAACGACTGGGTTTCAGCCATGCAAGAAGAATTAGATCAATTCACTAAGAATGATGTCTGGGATCTTGTTCCAAAGCCCAGAGGCACTCACATTATTGGAACCAGGTGGGTATTCAGAAACAAGCTGAATGAGAAAGGAGAAGTCGTCAGAAATAAAGCTCGACTGGTAGCTCAAGGTTATAGTCAACAAGAAGGTATTGACTATAATGAAACCTTTGCTCCAGTCGCAAGGTTAGAATCTATTCGTCTTCTGGTATCTTTTGCTATTAATCACTCTATCAAATTATATCAAATGGATGTCAAGAGTGCATTCCTTAATGGTTATATTTCAGAAGAAGTGTATGTCAACCAACCTCCAGGTTTTGAAAATCCAAATTTTCCAGAACATGTTTTTAAACTTAAAAAATCTTTATATGGACTTAAACAAGCTCCCAGAGCTTGGTATGAACGTTTAAGCAATTTTCTTCTGGAACACAATTTTATCAGAGGGAAAGTTGACTCCACACTCTTCTGTAAGAACCTTAACAATGATCTCATGATATGTCAGATATACGTTGATGATATTATTTTTGGTTCAGTTAACGCCTCTGTTTGTCAAGAATTCTCTGAGTTAATGTAGGCAGAATTTGAAATGAGCTTAATGCAAGAACTAAAGTTCTGTCTGGGAATTCAAATTAACCAAACTTCAGAAGTTACATACGTTCATCAAAGCAAATACATTAAAGATGTTCTAAATAAATTTGATATGGCTGATTGCAACTCTGCAAAAACTCCCATGCATCCGACGTGCATTCTTGAAAAGGAAGAAGTAAGCAAAAAGGTTTGTCAGAAGCTCTATCGAGGTATGATAGGCTCTCTTCTCTATCTGACTGCTACTCGTCCTGATATTCTCTTTAGTGTCTGTCTCTGTGCCAGATTCCAATCAGATCCTAGAGAATCTCATTTAACAGCAGTTAAGAGAATTCTCAAGTATCTGAAAGGAACTCCTAACCTGGGCCTGATGTATGAGAAAACATCAGAGTATAGACTTCCGGGTTACTGTGATGCAGATTATGCAGGAGATAGATTAGAACGAAAAAGCACATCTGGAAATTGCCAGCTTCTGGGAAACAATCTGATATCCTGGGCTAGCAAGAGACAGTCAACTATTGCTCTATCTACTGCAGAAGCAGAATATATCTCAGCATCACTGTGCACAACTCAGATGCTCTGGATGAAAAATCAGTTAGAAGATTTGCAAATCTTCGAGAGTAACATTCCTATCTTCTGTGATAATACTGCTACCATTTGTCTAAGTAAGAATCCCATTCTACATTCCAGAGCTAAACACATTGAAATAAAACATCATTTTATCAGAGACTATGTTCAGAAAGGGATAGTAACATTGAAGTTCATTGATACAGATCATCAATGGGCAGATATCTTTACTAAGCCTCTAGCTGAAGATAGATTTCTTTTTATCTTAGAAAATCTGAACATTCAAAATTGCCCCGAATGAAGTGTGGCTCTGAAGATGTAAAATGAGACTCTGACATAAACAAATGTGCTTCTGCCTCTGACTCTGATACTTCTACCAGTTAAGAAGATATCTGAGTTAGAAATCTCCAGGAACCAATCCTTTGGTATTCCTGAAGATCAGATACATCAAAACACGTGGAGCACTTAGCGTCTAACCCTAGAACTTCTAGACAGCTGTCCAGAAGAAAAATCAAAGGGCAAACGTTTTAAGATCTCCTCGAGCAGTGTGCATACTGTTGGGATTAGACATTCATTAATGAGCCTTAATCATTTTTCCCCCAAGCGTGCTAACTTGAGTTCTGTGCTAACGCTGAATAGTGTGTCGTTTTGCATGTGTTTTCGTTTAGGGTATTTAAATACTCCTCTCACATTTCACACACTTATCACTCTCACTCACTCTCAAACCCTCTCTGAAGCATTTCTACAAACTCCTCATCTTCATCTTTTTCTTCATCAACTATGGATGCTCAACAACAAGTTTTCAACTTTTCTCAACAAATGGAATCCAACACCACTGCTCAAAGTTCAAGCATTTCCACTCCAACAGTTACAGGCGTTTCCATTACTCCAGTGTACAAGGAACCCCATGTTCTTGATCGTCAACCCCATATCAACCTAGCAACCCCCTTTGAGGGACTGGAAGTGTTATGTGAAACACTGGTGGACTTCGACAACATGAGGAGAAATGGAGTAGATCTTACTGAAGAACTCCGTCAACAAGGGTGGGAAAACTACTTTCAAAGGCTTTATGGTCCTGTTTACCCAAATCTCATCAAAGAATTCTGGAGATTTGCTGACGCTGATGACCATTTCATCGTCTCCTTCGTATTGGGGGTAAAGATAGTGATTACTGAAAAGTCAATTGCTTCTTTATTGAACATGGAGAAAGATGGAGGAATAAGGATTTACAACATCAACCCTAGGTCAAGGCGCGTTGCTCAGGAAATAAATCCAACCATTTTCAAACTCAACACTGAAGGCAATCCTTCAAAGAACAAAGAACTTCATCAGAACCTCAGATTATGGCTCAAGATCATTCTGGGAACCATTCATCATCGCCCAGCATCAAACTCCTCTGACTACATCAATACAGATCAGAAGTGCATTCTGTATTGCATTCACAAGGGTTTGAAGTTCTGCCTTCCTGCACTACTCTTCAGATATCTCAGAGACTCTGTAAGGGAGACAAGAAACAACATGAAACCCAGAACCTACATCCCCCTGGGAAGACTTCTGTCTGATGTCTTCATCGAAAATGGGCTTGTAGATCATCTGGAGAAGAACAAGCTTATGGAAGATCTGGCAATAGATACTGGAAGGCCTCTGAACGCCAGAAATCTCAAGAGCATGGGAATCTTGAAGAAGATTCAAGTCAGACCCACGATGGACACCTCCTGGGACGCCTTGAAAGATCAGAGGAAGCTGCCCCATGGTCTTGCAAGGTTCTATAAGAATGAACCCAGAGACGCTATCCTCTTCTATATGCAGCGTCTGAAGGATGAAGGAGTCGACATCTCTGACTTCAGACTGGATGACTGTCTAGATTCAGAAGAAGATTTTGTTAGGTTCAAAAGAGGTCCCTCTTCAAAGAAGTCTTCAAAGGCAAAGAGAGCAAGGCTAGGAGAAACTTCTGGAACAAGGTCTCCAGCGCCTCTGCAAGTAACTACTGGTACGTCTGCTCCCTCTATTCCCTCTGAACCTCTTGTGGCTTCCTCTTCTAATCCTCTCCCAACACCACCTATATACACATCCTCTGAAACCCCACCTTCTACAACCAGAACCTCACAACCTCTACCCAAAGTTAATCTTGCCCATACATCACTACCTCTATCTGAAGCTGAAGAAATGAACCAAACCACTTCCTCTTCATCATCTTCAGACCCAGAATCACCTCCATACCTTATCCTCTCCTCTGACCCAGAATACTCTGACCCTAACTCTCCAACCCTAGCCCAAATTCAGGCTCAAAACCTCGCTTCACAACAACCAACACAATCTGAAGTAACTTCACCTCCCCCAGAACAAACAACCAACATCCCTTCTGAAGACCAACCTTCTGAAGCTCAACCCTCTGACCTACACACCTCTGATATCACCCCTCCAAACACCTCCGCTGAACCTGAACCTGAAGCTGAACCTGAACCTCTAACATTAAACCTCAGCCCTTCAACCTCTTCACCTCAAACCTCTGAACCTAACCTTTCCGTACCTACCCTTGAGGAAGCCATAATGTTGGTCGCAGGGGCTTCAGTACAAAAGGTCAAGTCTCTGACCATTAACTCTGAAGTCAGTGATGATCCTGATTCTGTAAGGACACACTGGAACAGAGGCATTGGCTGGATGACCTCTGAGGCTTTTAAACTAAAGAACATCTCTGAGCAAGTCAGAGATGGCTACATCAGAGATGTTGAGGCAAGACTACAGGAGAGACTTGCTAGAGAAGCTGAAGAGGAAGCCAGAAGGCTGGAGGAAGAAAGAGCAAGGGAAGCTGAAATCCTAAGGGCAAAGGAAGCTGAAGCTAAAGCTCTGGCCGATGCTGCTGCTGCTGCCGAAGCTGAAGCACAGGCTGCTGCCGAAGCTGAAGCACAGGCTGCTGCTGAAGCTGAAGCAAAAACCGCTGCTGAAGCACAACAGGCTCTGACTCATGGGGAGTCCTCATCTGTTGTTCCTATGGTTATCCAGACGCTGGAAGAACTGAAGAAAGATCAGAAGGAACTCCGTGCCAGAATGGATAAACAAGACACTGTCAACGACAACATTCAGAACATGCTAGTTCAATTGCTTCAGAGAATGCCTCCGCCTCCCAACCCCTAGGCACTTAGGATTTTGTTTGCTTGTTGTTTTGCTTTCTTTGTTTCTGATGTTTACTTGTTCTTTTTGACCTTGTCTCTGTTGCCTTTTTATCTGAATACAATGTTTTTCTCTTGAATTATTTTTTTTGCTATGTCTTTTTGATTCTGACAAAAAGGGGGAGAAGTCATTAATAGCTCTGATGAAAATACTGTCTAAATACTTTAAGCACTCTGCAACATATTTTTCTTAAAAAAATATAATAAATTTATCTAACACTAGACTTAAGAAATTGCAGAAGGTATCAAGAAACATCATTGCTTGGAAGCTCTGGTAAGGACTTCTGAACTCCCTAGCCTATCTCAGGGGAAGCTCTTGTCTATCTGATCTGATATTCTTTATGTTTCATCTGCTAATTAAGTTTGTTTTGTCATCATCAAAAAGGGGGAGATTGTAAGAACAAAAATTGTTCTACAACAGATTCCATGATTTTGATGATAACAAAGGATGAAACCAAAAATGACACCCTAACGAAAAGTTTCTAAGTGTGCAGGGTTCTAAGGAAAGAAGGAAGAAATCTGATAACGTCATCAGATACAGAATCATATCAGATACAAATTATCAGAAGACCAGAAGTAGAAACACGTTCAAGAAAATCTAACTCTGAGCAAAACAGCAAAATATCAGAAGCATCTGAACAAGAAGTACGCTCTAGAAGTTCTAACTCTGAACAACGGTATGTCAAACTCCAGAAGCTCTCAGCGCTATCTGAAGAAACCATCAGAACTCAAAAGAGATCAACATCAGAAGTAAGATACCAAGATTTCAAGATTCTCAGAAACATGAAGACTCTGATCATGGATTTGCTAAATAAAGGAAGAGTAACGTTAACTTCAAATAAAGGTATGGAAATGGATTTCCTAATACAGAAAGAGACGTTAACTCCAAATTCAAATGAAAAGGAACTATATTTGGAAAGTAGTCATTCGAGGAGAGAAAGTTGTCTTGGCAAGAAGCTATATAAGTTATGGCATTAATTCAAAATTATTGGCTATCAACTTCAACGACTATTTCACTCCTATATAAAGGACTGCAAATCAACATTGATAAATAAGCATATACTGAAACATCAACACACAAAAACACGTTTTATTCTCTCAATCTTCACGAAGCTTTTGCTTAGAACGTGAAACACTTTGTTCTTACTGTTGTAATATTTGCTTATCTTAGAAGCACTCTAGATTACATAAGTCTTTATCTTTGTTGTATTTCCTCAAGTGACTTTGCACAGTCTGTATACTTGAGAGGACTAAGAGATCTTTCTCTTAGACGTTGTTTGTAATCAATCTTTCAAGATTAGTGGATTAAGTCCTTGTTGAAGGCGAAATCACCTTGGCCGGGTGGACTGGAGTAGCTTTGTGTTATAAGCGAACCAGTATAAATTCCTTGTGTGATTCTCATTTTGAAAAAGCGCTTATTTTCCAAAACAATTCAAACCCCCCTTTCTTGTTTTTCTCACCTTCATCATTAACATACACCTCGATCTCCTTGTGCATCAGATCATGAAACAAGGTAGTCATAGCTCATTGATACGTGGCTCCGGCGTTCTTCAGACCGAAGGGCATCACTCGATAATAAAGTGTTCCCTAAGGTGTGATGAATGTTGTCTTCTCCATATCCTCGGGTGCCATTTTGATCTGATTATAACCGGAAAATTCGTCCATAAATGAGAAGACATTGAATTTAGTTGTATTATCTACCAACATATCAATATGTGGCAGAGGGAAATCATCTTTCGGACTAGCTTTATTCAAGTCTCTATAGTCCACACACATTCGGAATTTTCCATCTTTCTTAGGCACGGGCACAATATTAGCCACCCATTGAGGATATGTAGAAGTCACCAGAAACCCCGCATCAATTTGCTTCTGAACTTCTTCTTTAATCTTCACTGCCATATCAGGATGAGTTCTTCTGAGCTTCTGCTTCACAGGCACAAACTCAGGCTTCAAAGGCAGGAAATGTTGCACAATATCAGTATCCAGACCAGGCATGTCTTCATATGACCAGGAAAAGACATCAACATATTCTCGTAGCAACTCAATTAACCCCTTCTTTACAGACTCTTCCAGGAGTGCCCCAATCTTCACCTCACGAACACAATCTTCAGACCCCAAGTTAACTGTTTCCAGATTCTCAAGGTGTGGCTGAATGATTTTTTCTTCATGCTCAAGCAAATGGGTAATCTCATCGGGAATCTCTTCAACATCATCTTCTTCGGCCTCAAATACATGGAACTCAAAGTTGGGAGATGGTGTCGGATCGTTATGTTCAATGGGTTTGATCAACCTGCATAATGATTTTGGATATAAAAGAGATTTTAGATTTCAAACAAGGAAAATCATTATGCAGATGAAAAGATTGATTTTATTCTCTTTTTAGGGTTTTTTGGTGATCACCAATTTCATGGAAAAAAAGCAAAAAGTGAAAATAATTTGGAAAAAAAAAACATTTAACACGTAATTATTGAATGAATATCATTGTATTTATGTGCCAACAATGTCACCACTTCTCCTTTTGGCATGGGAGAAGGGTTTTCAAACAAAAATGAACATTGCATGGACTTATGGACAACTGTTGGAACATCAACAACAATCCAATTATTGCAGACTCCTCCAGGGATGACAAAGTTGTCAGAATCTTCCTCTACATCATCCTCCACTATAGCAGTAGCCTCCTGGTCTTCGACCGTGTGGATGAAACCACCACTCTAAAACAGACCGTGCTTGTTGAAAGTTCTTGAAGAGTACCCTATGCCAGCCCAGGATTTATTGTCTTCCAGCTTGATCATTTGTCCTAAACTAGTAGTTGCGCCATGCTCAATGGCCAACTTTGCATCATTGTAGGATGCAAATGAAAAAGTTCCTTTCTTAGAAGGCTCAATAATAGACAAGGCTTGGAACGGCGTCCCAACCTCATCCTCAACATCAATATAAGAAAAGGAAGACAAATGGCTTACCATGAGAGCCTTCTCTCCCCCTACCACCACCAACTTCTTGTTCTTGACGAACTTCAACTTTGGGTGTAGGGTGGATGTCACGGCGCCTGCCTCGTGAATCCATGGTCTGCCTAACAAACAACTACATGATGGGTGGATATCCATAACCTGGAAAGTGATCTGGAAATCACTAGGTCCTATCTTGATTGGGAGTTCAACATCGCCAATCACAGTCTTCCTGGATCCATCAAAAGCTTTGACGACCACTCCACTCTGCCTCATGGGAGGCCCCTGGTAAGAAAGTTTCGCCAGGGTGGATTTTGGCAACACATTCAGCGATGATCCTGTGTCTACCAGCACATTAGACAAAGCATCATCCTTGCAGTTCATTGAGATATGTAGTGCCAAATTGTGGTCCTTTCCCTCCTCGGGAAGATCAGCATCGCAGAAGCTCAAGTCGTTATAAGCAGTAATGTTTACAACAATGCTATCAAACTGCTCTATGATGCGTCGTGATCCACGTACGCCACGTCCAACACCTTCTGCAAAGCTTCATAGTGTGGCTCGGAATTCATCAACAAAGACAACACATATATCTTTGAAGGTGTTTGTAGTAGCTGATCTACAACATTATATTCGCTCCTCTTGATGAGCCTCAGCATCTCATCACAGTCCTCTCTCAACGTGTCATTCTGGCCAACAGGGACAGGAGCTGTATCAGTCACAGCAGGTCTATCAACGGCAAGTGTCGGATTCAGAGAAGAAGAAGAATTCCCCACAGGACGGGCAATACTATCAACAACATCAGCTCTTCTGGTGTCAACCTGGGGTTTCGGCGGCGCCGAGAATACACGACCACTGCGGGTCAAACCACTGACATCAGAGATACTGGTAACAAAAGTGGAGGGAAAAGGCACCTCCTTTCCATCTTCTAATGCAACCGCATTATATCGATAGGGAACAGCCTTGTCGGAAGAGTATGGAACAGGGCCTGTTGGCTTAATAATGAGAGTAGGAGAGGCCTTCTGTTTGCTGCCATCATATCTGACGACAACAGGCTTAGGCAATCTAAATACGTGCGATATAACATTAACTTCATCCTCATCACAATTCTGAAGTATCTCGATCACACCCTAATCTAGCATTTCTTGGATGTCTTTCCTGACTTGACGACATACCCTCTCATTGGCAGTGCATACACAGCGGCTGTCGTGGTCATGCTCATAATGATTGTATCCACATAACAGTGATTGTTTGATATGGCTAATATATTGGACCTTGTATTTTCCAGGGCACCCCTGAACCATATTAACAGTAGGTTTCCCATGCTCGGGCAATGGGTTCTTCTTGACATTAGGACCTACGTCCTCGAAAAACAAGATACCGCTTCTAACAAGGTCTTGAACCTTGGTCTTGAGAGGGTAACAGTTCTCCATATCATGTCCGGGAGCACTGGAATGATAAACACAATGAAGCTCGGGCTTATACCACCACTGAGGGTTGGTTGGTATAGCAGGTGGGTCACGTGGAGTAATCAGCTTCCTTTCAATCAGTGAAGGATATAGCTTTGCATAAGTCATCGGAATTGGATCAAAACTGACCCTCTTCCTATCATAGCTAGTGCTGGTTTGATTGTTGTTTCGAGGCTGGTAGGCCTGTTGTTGAGGACAATGTTGTTGTTGCTGATATTGTTGATGTTGTTGTTGCTGGTTCTGATGTTGATAATGTTGGTTTTCTCTGAATGTAGGTGCTATATGAGCTACCTGGTGCTGGTTACTGGCGGGACGCACAGTCTTCCTCTTCATAGAGGGTCTTCTTTGTTTGATATGGGAGGATACAACATGCGCCTCTCCATCTTTCTTCTTAGAAAATGCCCCATAACTTTTGGCAGAAGAGTCTTCTTCTCTGGTCAGACGCCCTTCCCTGACTCCTTCTTCTAGTCGCATCCCCATGTTTACCATCTCGGTGAAGTCAGAAGGAGCGCTAGCGATCATCCGCTCATAGTAGAAAGAGCTTAAAGTCTTGAGAAATATCTTCATCATTTCTTTCTCTTCGAGCGGGGGCATAATCTGTGTAGCCAATTCACGCCACCTCTGGACGTACTCCTTAAATGTGTCTTTCTCCTTCTGGGACATGGCCTTCAGTTGGTCCCTATCGGGAGCCATATCAACGTTGTACTTGTACTGCTTGACGAAGGCTTCGCCAAGGTCGTTGAAGGAGCGGATGTTCGCACTATCCAGGCCCATGTACCATCTCAATGCGGCACCGGACAGGCTGTCCTGGAAGTAGTGGATCAGGAGTTGATCATTGTCGGTCTGAGTCGACATCTTGTGTGCGTACATCACAAGATGGCTGAGCGGGAAAGTGTTTCCTTTGTACTTTTCAAAGTCAGGAACTTTGAATTTGATAGGAATCTTGACATTAGGCACGAGGCATAGCTCAGCAGCAGATTTGCCGAAGAGGTCCTTCCCTCTGAGAGTTTTAAGTTCCTTGTGCAGCTCAAGGAATTAATCATTCATAGCGTCCATTTTCTCGTACACATCTGGGCCCTCAGATGGCTCAGAGTGGTAAATGGTGTCATCAACTCTCAGAAAAGTATACACGACTAGAGGTGGCACAGCGAGGACCAGGCTAGATGCCGGCAGAGAAGCAAATGTAGGGGCGAGACCCTCTGGAACAAAATTAGCGGGCATCCCCCATGGAAAACCCGACTGGCATAGCAGACGGAGCGAAGTGAGCACTGGCAGCAGGCACGGTAGAGGAAGCAACCTCTGAAATGATCGTCCTCTGGGGAGGAGTTGAAGGCGTTGGAGAAGACTGGCTCTGGGCGGCCAAGAATGACTCCATCAGGGCAGTCAATCTTGCCACTTCCTCCTTGAGTTCTCTGTTTTCTTGCTCGAGGTGATCCATTAGCTTTGATGAGTTGGCTCTGGTATAGCACCGGTGCGTCAGCTTGTCTTCAAAATAAATGAAGAACACAGAGTTAGACCACTGACCAAGAAGCCTGGAACAAAACTTGCTTATGCACATGATGCATGCAATGCTTGTGCATATGATTTTATTTTTATTATCAGAGAAACTTTTAGAGTTCTATTTGCAAATTTTTGGAAAATATTAATCATTTAGACATATATGGAATAATCATATCAATAATATTTGGAAAATGTTTTACACCAAAGAAGTACTACCTTGGTAACCAAATACAATACAAGAGAGAAGGAAAATGAACATCCTATGGAACCCTATAAACAGTCGTCCAAAGCTCTCGAGACCGGAAGATAAGCTGCACGAAGCCTCTTCACCTCTCTCTCATAGGCTGCCTCCATATCTGCTTTCTCCTTGGCGAGTCAGTCATACTTCCTCTTTCAAAACCTGGTAGACTGAGGAAGAAGAGAAGTCACCACATCATCAGGCTTGTCGATAACCTGATGCTCCAGAAACTCTATCAAAGCATCCTTATCTCTAAGCTGCTGAAGTAGCTCCTCTCGCTCACGGATCCAAGCACGCGAACAGTCTTCATCTCTCAACTCCTCAACTCCTTGGTTAGGGAGGGTTGAAGACTCAGCCATAACCATAGGTGTAGGTCTCGAGTAATCATAGGGCATACGGTACTCAGAAGCGCTCCTTCTAACCCACGAGGTATAGGGTTCCAAAGCAATAAAGTTCTTCGGACCAAGCTCTTTCCTTCCCTTCCTATGAATCTTGCGCCAAGCGCGGACCATTCTGCCCTTCAAGTTTTAGGGATCTTTACCCTCTTGAAAGAACACACATTCTAACAAAATGTTATCAGGTTTATCCTTTAAGGGGAACCCAAGCTGACAACGTGCCAAAACAGGGTTGTAGTTAATCTCACCACATGTACCAAGAAGAGGCACATTGGAGAATTCACCATAAGAGTCAATAATCTGCACACCATCATATACGCGGTTGTACCAAAAGATATCATCATTGGTGAGAGACATAAGTCTCGTGGACCACTGTAGACATCCTTTGTTCTCCTTGAAGGCGAGCGTCTGTGGCAAGTGCGAAATAAACCACTTGTACAACAGAAGCAAACAACACACAATGGTACCACCACCCTTTGCATTCCTCATATGCAAAGAGAAATAAGTGTTACCCAACAGAGTAGGAACGGGATTAAGAGTAGAGAAAATCCTAATGGCGTTCACATCCACAAAATTGTCGATGTTGGGGAATAACACTAGTCCATAGATGAGAAGTACAAATATGGCCTCAAAGGCGTCCTCACTCATAGCCTTCCCAAAATAGGTAGCTTGAGCAATGAGAAAATCAGATGGGAGACCTTGAATTCCACCTTTGGTAGTCATATGAGCGCCAATAATAGCTTCATCTATATGCAACAGATCAACAATCTCTTGTGAAGAAGGAACTCTCTCCAAGCCACTGAACGGCAACTGATCTAAGATAGGTATACCCACAAGATAGGCATACTCCTCAAGTGTAGGCAAAAGCTGGAAATCCGGGAAAGTGAAGCAACGGTACAGAGGATCATAGAACTGCACCAACATACTCATCAGACCTTCATCCACCTGAGTAGCAAGAATAGACATAAGCTTCCCATGACGAGCCTTGAACTCCAAGGGATCTAATACATAGGATGTCAAACTCCTTAACTCTTTCAAGTCGGGTTGTCTGAAACTGTACTTCTTCGTATTCCTTCTTTGCTTATCCATGTCTAAAAATTTGCAAATAGACCTCTTAAGTTCCTTGAAATTTTTCTTATTGATGATATGGATGAGTATGAATGCATGAATGCATGGATGCAACAATCACACTCAAGGATCAAGCAAATCACACCACACAAAGGTCACGGGATACATCAAGTTATCCTTAATATCAATCATCCATTTTGGTGGATTATGGTTTACACCTTATCAACACCCAAGTTCCATTGATATTAAGGATATACGAGAATGGTTCAACCGTGAATCAAGGGTTTGTTGCAAGTCACGAGCATGGAGTCTCGGTTAAGAACCACCCAAAGGGAGTGTACTATGGTTAAACTTGACAATCATGTTCTACAAGAGGTTCCCATAGTCATCATCCCATCTTTCGGATATTATCGGATAAACGACTAGTCGTATTCCAAAAATATTCTCAAGAGAGACTCTTATGAGTGTAGTATCGCGTAACAATCGTATCAAATCTTACACTTGAACGACCTTTGCACTACGTCCTGAAAATAGGCCAAGATGGGATAGGTAATCTAAGGTCCTTGGCTTCTAAGGCATATATTGAAAAGAGTAATGCCTAACCACGACTACTCGTGTGACATTATTGATCCCAACATAACCTCCACCAAGTGAATAGGCTTGCAAGTCAACTTGCTAAGGAATAACTCCACACAAGTCAACAAGACTATGCCACTCTCCTATCATAAGTGCACTCGAGTTTGGGTATAGAACTCATCTCACAAAAGACCACCAAGCACACAAGCAATTGATATATCAAGCAATTCATACGTTACAAACAATACAATAATCTCAAATTTGCACAAAAATGTGTCACAGAATAAATATAAACATACAATACAACAAAGGTAAAAAGTAGGCGAAACCCACTAAGCAAATGTTCCCCAGCAGAGTCGCCACTTTTCTGTAGCGGGGTATTCGTTACCTTTAGATTTATTGACTAAATCAAAAGCAAATCATACAATTCGAGTCGCCACCGCACTTCTATTTATCCAAAAGAAAGGTTAGAAAGCGAACAAAAACCGAGAAGCTTTATCAAATCAAAAACTAATAAAAATGTCAGAGATCTGGGTAAGGGGGTTGGTTATGCAATGGGAAGGTTTTAAGCACCCAAAACATCCTTAGTACTCTAAGGGAGCCCTTTTTACAAATGTTGTATGGTAGGTTGGTATTTGTGAAAATATTTATGCAAACATGATTGGGGATATGAGAAAAGAATATACAAGTTATTTACAATTTTGTGTTTGAATGGATAAACCCATTGCCTACGTACCATCTTAAAAAGGTAGGATCAAAACCTCGTAGTTCGGGGTAAAAATCTCAAAAGAAATTGGTGAATTAATTGGCCAAGAGCCTTAAGGTCTTTTGTTATCAAAGGGAGAAAACTCAACCTAGAACCACAAATCCACCATTTAAGGAGAGCTTTAACATGCTAGTGAGGGGTTAACCTTATAATAAGCATGGAAGACTTATAGTCCAATACTAAGGATACAGGTGAGTATTATATCAACCTCTAAGATAACTCAAACCTAATAGCTAATGTTTATGAAAACCTTTAATACAAATGGTCATTGGAACCATAAAATCAATTTGAGTGAGTTGTATTTACAAATGAAAAGTATTCACAAAATAAGGTCAAAGTTGACTTAAGATTCAATTCAAAGTAAGTGTTATGAAAAAAAGTTTGAAAAATCAAAGGCATAGTGCCTGGGTTTCTAATTTTGAAAGCAATGTTAATGTTTGCACAAAACGTTTGGCTTGGGTTAGAGTGGAGAGAAGAAGAGAAGGGCTAGGTCCTAAACATGCAAAGATGAAGGAAGAGAAATAAAACCACTTGGAGTTCCCTTCTTGAGATCATAAAGATGATTCAAGTTGCTCCTTTCCTTTGGACTTAGCAAGCAATAAGCAATTAACTCAAGCAATCAAGCAAATAATCAATCAAGCTCCTAGGAATCTTCTAATTGGACTTGTCTCTCTCATTTTGGATGCTCATGACAATGGTCCTTCTAAGTAGCTCAAGTTTGGTATCCCTATCACAAGAACACACAAATCAAAAGGCTCCACAATGCAATAGAAAGAATGGACAAGAGTGAGCTTAGAAATAGGGGTCGTTTCAATGTCATCTTCAAGATTAAGCATTCTAAAGGCATGAGGCCTAGTTGCTCTTTGACAATTTTAGCATTCTAAAGACATGAGGCTTAGTTTCTTATCAAACTCCATTTAGCATAGGTAAGATCCTAAATCTAAGTCCTTTCTCCATTTGCATTGGGTTCACACAAACAAAATAAAACAAAGCACAAGACAATAGTATATACACAATAATATGCACAAGTAAGCAAAAGGAAAATTGCATTAACATAAACATGAGCTCAAGTGAGCAAAGGGCAAAGACAAATGAATTAATGATCAAGAAATTAAATTGCATTAAAATAAATTGCAAGAATTAAATGCTTGAATTAAAAGTTAGTAATTAGTAGTTAGTGTTAGTGTGCCATAAGGCAATTTAGCGCTATGTTAAGCAATCGTAAGTGGACTAATGTAGTAGTCACACCTATCTGAGGCCGGTCAAGAAAACTATAGGCAAATAAACACAAGTTAGATACCATGACTAGTAAGCCAAGCTCCTACAGCTTGCCATGCCAAAAGAAAAGAAGAATGACCTTGTATGGATTTAGGTTTTTTGCTTGACAAAGAAGCAACATATCTCTAATGCAAAGATATTCATTTGATCTTTGATCAAGATGAATTTGATTTGAATCAAAGAAGGTTAAGCCTCTCATATGTCAAGGCTAACCACCAATCGTTAACTCATTGGTCAAAAAGAAAAAAGAAGAAGAAGAAGATGGAAATGGAATGTACGTAATTGAAATTCAAAAGACATAACCAAAACACATTGATCAAACATGAATGGAATCAACATCAATCAATGGTAAACAGAAGTGGGATGAAGCTTAGAAGTCAAGAAACAATAAAAATATTTTTTGTATTTTTTGGAATTAAAATAATACTTGAATTAAAATAAACAAATAAAGGTCAAACTTCAAATCCATTTCAAATCAACTTGGAAAAGTCCAAATGGATCATCATAAGTCTAACATGGTCAAACAAGGTTTGACCAATTTTTCATCTTTTTTTGAAAACAGAAACTAATTTTAAACAATTAAAAATGAAGAAAAATAACATAATTGAGCTAAAATCTCAAATAAATCTCAAATCAATTAAGAAATTGATGAGAATATTTTTCATAGATTCATCATCATTCAAAGATGTTAAGAAAATATTTTTGGCATTTTTGAATATTGGAGAGTATTTAAAATGAATTAAAAACAACCAGAAAATAAATAATTCACAAAAAATATTAAATGGAATCACAAAAATAATTTAAAATCATTTTTAGAAACTAGAATTTAAGAGAATTTTTTTGCAATTGGTCCCATATTTTTGTGATTCCAAATAAAGAAGTTATGAATTTTTTAAAATAAAATGAAATAAAAGAAAACTAAAACAGAAATTAAAAATTGGAAAAATCCATAGCGCTTGGATCCCACTTCATTAATTGACGTGGTTGGTCACAAGGCTAGGAGACGCGCGCGCATGGTAGACCTTGGTCAATAGAGAAACACACTGCATTAAAATAAGTCAAAACAAAGCATGCCTAAGATTAGATCCCAAGATTCAGATCGAAGGGCCAGGAACTCATCCACGTGGGGACGGTGGTGGAAACCACCGTCTTCTCCGGTGAGACTCACTGTTCTGACCAAAATTTACAGGTTTTCAAACCTTCATCATAATACACGATCCATACATCATTAGAAAGCTGGGGTGATGTACATCACCCCTGTATCCTTGGTTTCCACTCAAGATCTCTATAGAGAGAGAAATCTGAGATGGAAAATTATGGTGTTCAAACTGAACTTACTCAATTCATAAAATTAAAAGCATAAACCAATTGCCTCTCACATGAGGACTTCAGAGGTACTAACCAATGCAAGAAATGCTCAATATTAAGAGAGATTCGAATCAAAACAGTTTGAATAACAACCTTTGAAGAGCAGCTTTCAATGGCACGATCTGATCCAAATCTTCAGTGCAGCTTGTTCTTGAGGTAGCAAGGAAGCAAGGCTAAGGAATTGAAGTTCAAAGATCAACCAATGTAGTTGAAATTTGAACTTGAAAAATTGAGAGAAAAATCAAAATTCCTCTGAGTGAGGGTTAGGATTTCACTTCTGCAGAATTTCAGGCGCCTTTAGGTTGCCAAATGAAGTGAATGAAGCCTTCTATTTATAGGCAAGGATGTTGCACTGCATGAAGAAACTCGTGTGCATGTGAAGTTGGGTCCTCCATGCATGGGCCTGTACAGGCATATGGGAGGCCCAAAAGCAATGGAAATTGAGTTCTAAACATCAGCCAAATCAAAATGGACGTGTGTAACACCTCAAAATTTGCCCTCCTCTCTTGGGACTAGCTTAACATATTTGCATATCATTTTAGGTCATTAAGCATTGCATGTTGCATATCATGTGGTTACATTGTGCAAGTCATCTTCCCAAGTCTTGATCAGAAGATGAAGAGGTCATGTGCATGCTAGTGTTTCATTGGACTGGTCATTAATCATCTGAGGATGTGGAGGTCCAAATTAGGGTTTTATGGTTCTCAACGGATATTGGTCTTCATCTTGATTGAAGTGATACATCATCATCATCATGGTTTGACATCATCAAGTGTGGGATCAGATTTCTTGAGATTAGGGTTTTGACCACTGGTCAACCCTAATCAGGTGCATTGGGCCAATCAGGGCATGATCAGGAGATGGGGTCTATGATGTATATGGGGATCATCCCATGGTTTTATTGAGCTAATTGAGGCTAGGATTTCATCCTTGGGCCATTTCATTAGAAGATTGGAGCTCAGTTTGATCAGTGCTATGCCAAATTCATCTATCAGTTGGAAAAGTCAATTGTGGTCAACTGTGCTTGATTTTATGGTTTTGGAGGTGGAAATGAGTTGGATACACTTCATTCATGTTGGAACAAGTGTTATTTGACATTTCAAAGCTTAAGAATGGAGAAAATCAAGTCAGACAGGAATTGTCAAAAATAGAAAGTGACTTGTAATAGAAGTTTCCAAAAATGGAAAGTTTTTGACCTCAAAATTACATGTCCAAGGAAGCTTCAAATGAAAAATTGTTCAACATGAAAGTTGTAGATCTTGTTCTAACCTTTCTAAAAAGTCCAAGAACTTGAAATTCCCATGTATGGTTGGCAAGTTATGGTCCATTCAATTTCAAAAATGACCCATAATCAGAGGGGCATAACTTCCACATGGAGTGTCCAAATTGAATGATTTTTTATGTGCAAACTCCATTTGACATGTACTTTCATGGTGCGTAATTGGAATTCATCAAAAATGGTCAATGCAAAAAGTCAATTTTCAAGTGTACAGTTAAAGATCCAAGGGCAAAATGGTCCAAGTTGAGAAATAATGGGAATTTTGGCATGGGGATTTTTGCAACACCTCACATATGCCAATTGGAAATTGTTTGAATGGTCATAACATGTTGAGGTTCATTATTTGGTTAAGTCACTTGTGAATTGCACTTGAAAAGTATACAAATTGCCATGGCATAGTGAAAATGCAAAATACACAACCAATGACCATGGGACAAGTTGCAACACATCACACATGTCATTTTGAGAGTGTGTGAGCTGTCAATGAGCTGTCACAGGGCCCAGTGTGAAATGGCATTTTTGCCCTTGCTTTGTAAAATTTCACATGCTGCTAATTACATGTCATTGTTGCTAATTGTATGATTAAGAGCTGGATTAAATGGAAGTATATAATCCTAATTGTAACTAACTCTTGATCAGAATCACATTTCACAAGAAATTCAACAAACTTTTCCCTCCAAATTCTCCAAAAACTCAAGAACAAACATCAAGCAAAATTGAATGAAACTCTTTCAATTCTCCATCAAATCACGAATTTCTTTTTGCTGCCTCTTCCATGGATCTTCCTCTTGAACTGTTTTGATGATTTGGAGCCAAAAAGCATTGGAATCGCAATTGTTCATCCTTGGTGCATCCATGGCATTTTGCAAATTCTTCCACTAGAAGCAATTTCAATCAAACCTAACACCTCCAGTCAACATCTTAAAGCTCCTCTTGCATCTGTTTTGAGAATTCGCGTGCAATAGCTTCAAGATTCATCACTGACTTTGAATTAAGGTGTCAAATCGAATCTCATGATTTTGTTAATTGTTGTATGCGTTTTATAGAGTGTTCAACATAGATGATTGTGATGCCTTTAGTTTGTGAAATGGATGATTGTAGAGAGAGATATTTCGATTAGAAGCTTTGATGTGAAAACCTAATTGGATCGATCCGGATTGTGTAGTTAGAATTAGGATGAATCATGTACATATTCGTGCTCCTGGTGTTCAGACCTTTCCAACGGATATCCATTTGTAATTTTTCATGGAGGTTTGATGTTCTTGAGTTCGTGAGATTTTCTGGAAAAAACGATGAAGTTGATGAAGATTTTCTGGAAATTTTTGTGGTTTGATCCGTGCCAGGCTTGTTCCAATTTGAATTGTTGTTTCCCTCCGCTTCCAACCAACCGTGCGCTGACACCTCATTTAGTTAAGCTGCGCGTTTTGGTACCAGGACAGGATAATTACTGAAATGCCACTGAATCATTTAATTTAATAAAACACTTAAGTAAATATTACATAATTCATTTAAACCTTAGAAAATTCATAAAAAAATATTTGCTAATCCAAAAATTATGAGAATTTTTTTGATAGCTCCCAAATTCCCTCTAGTTTTTTATAGGCATGGTTTCACAAGTTGTGCATGAAAAATGTTGACCTGGCCTAGGGATCTTTGACTTGTGTGTATTTTTTACATGTTTTGCCATTTTCATTGTGAAATGCTCATACATTTAAAGAAATTCGTGAAATATTTTTTGCTCATTCTGGACATGTTGATGGTGATTTCCATGTAAATTTTGTGATTTTTGGACACCTGATGATTGAGATATGATTTTTTGAATCTAGGTGTGACAATTTGTGTCACACCTAGCTAGGTCAAATTCATGAATTTATTTGCATGACCTATGATTGTTGGATTGGATTGAAATTTTGCATGGATGATCATTGACATGTTGAGATGTTATGTGAATTTTTCTGGATTTTTCCATGGCATTTTCAATTTGATTGATATTTTTCTTCACTGTTGGTTCATTGTGCAAGCTTGTATGACATATGTTTGTATATCTTGTGTGAAATTCTCATATGGTTTTGGATAAATGTGAAATTTGGTGTGCTGATTGTAGACATATTGTAGGACATCACTGTTTTGGTCCCATTCATTTCTTAATTGTTCTCACTCTGTTATGAATTTTTGAAGTGAATGCATGTGTTGATACCTTGAATTGGCTTGGATAATTGTGTCTGGATTTCTTGATTTTTATTGCCCTAGTTCCTTTTGTCCAATTGAGCTGAAAATTGACATGCTATACCTTGAATATGTCCTGTTTAGGTGTGAATTATTTGAGGATTTTTGGAATTGTTTTGGTATGCTTTTGATGGAAGTCATTCTGTTTGGACATTGGATGTTGCATTTGACCTAGTTTGTGATGTTTTGGTCATGAAATGAATATGGTGAAGGATATAAACATGGGATCAATTGCCTTGGCTTTTGAATTGTTTGAGTTTGATTTTGGTTGAGAATTACTTGCTGTTTAGATTTTTTTCTCACTTTTGGACCCTAGGCTTGGCCTAGTGGTCTAGTTTCTCACATTTGATTTGACTTTTCAGGATGAAATGCACAAAGCTTAAGGAGAATGATTCAAGTCAATTAAATTGAGATTGTTTGATGTTGAAAACTAACATGACTTTGTTTTGTAGGTTGTGAAGCTTGAGCTTGAGCTTATAGCTTGCACTTGTGTGCATTAATCTGTGTTGCTTAATCTGTATAGTCTGACTGATTAACATTTGCTGTTTATTGTTGTTTGTCTGAGTACTGATGATACTTGATTGATTTCAGGTACATTTAGTCGCTTACAGTTCTTTAAGAACTTGCTTGCTGCTGCTTGGTTTTTAAACCACTTGAGGTAGGACTTCTATTCTTCATGTAGTCTGGGAGACCCGGCCTGTTACCTGGCCGGGCAATTGTCTGAAGTCCTCCTTAAGAGGCGATGTTTATGGTTGTTTACATTTGTGCCAAGCAGGTAAAGACCTCTATGAGGCAATTGGTGGATCAAAGGGATATGCAATCTATCCCCCACTATTCTGTGAGTCGTCCCTCTGCTCACACGGCTGTGTGTTGATGCATTGGGACACAAACCCAAGATCTTGTGCTGTTGCACAATCGAGTCAGAGTCTTTGAGCGTAGAAGGGTCCCTCCATTCTGGACCCACGCTCCTTTGTCTGAAGCTCTCCCTGGTCAGGGATAAGAGCTGTGAAGTCTGATCTTCACTCACCTTTCATCTGCTTCACCTTAGCCTCGTAATGGCAAGGTTAAGAGCGAATATACCCTTGTACAGATGACTTGCTTCGGCAGTCAAACCCATTGTTTGAGCCTCACTTGATTGGTTATAGTGTGTGCTTTGTGAATATGTGTTTGCTCTGTTTGCTTGTATGCTTGTATGCTTGCTTTCTTCCTGGATAGGATTAGCTTGCAGTTGTGCAAGTAGGTAGAAACCTCAACGTAGGGTAATGATGCATGACAACACTAGGCTCGAGTCCAGCTCCCTGGTAGTGTGTCTTCCCTTGGTTTCTGGCTAGATTTTCTTTCCCTTGAGGGGGAACTACATCGCCCTGATCCTCGTTCCAGACGAGGTATGTAGGCAGGAGACCGTGCGAGGTCTCTCCGGGCACTTTTTTTTCCTTTTTGTGTGTGTTGTTTGACAAGTGCTAGGCTCGAGTCCCCGACTCCTTAGCATGTTGTTGTTTGTTTGTGCTTGTTTGGTTCGGGCGCTGACGTAATGCCATTGAGTGGTTGTCGGGTCCCACGTTTGCCATCTGTTTGTGTGTTTTGTGTTGTTTGGCGTGCGTAAGCCGAACTACGGCAGCTCTGATTCTCGTTCCAGACGAGATACGTAGGCATAGGATGCGACGTCCTATCGAGCTCTCTTCCCCTTAACCCCGCCTGTGTTGTCTTCGGTGCATGTGTGTGTGGTGTTTTAGCAACCTTTTCTTTCTTTTAGAACGTGGATCCCGTCGAGTACGACGGACGTGAGGGGTGCTAATACCTTCCCCTTGCGTAACCGACTCCCTTGCCCTTTCTCTTTGGTCGCAAGACCACTTCCTTTCCAGGTTTCTCTGAGCGTTTCCTTTCCCCATCTTGGGATAAATAACGCGCAGTGGCGGCTCTGTGTTGTGTTTTATTTCAGCCCGCCGGTTGTTTTTTCGCGGATGCGAAAGCTGGCGACTCTGCTGGGGAAATTGAGAAAGATGTTGACCTGTGCTGGTCCATCTTCCCTAAGCGAGTCTCTCCTAGCGTTCTAGGATAGTTTAGGTTGCTTGCTTTGCTTTATTTAGTGCGTTTATTATTCTGACAGTGTATATATTTGCATAAATATTTGCATGCATCATACTATCATGTTGTTGCTATCCTCCATGCAGGTGGTTCCTCTGTTTTGGGGTGGGTGTTCTGAGTGAGGCCCAATACCCAGGCCTGAGTACACACCTAGGATTAGTGTGGTCTCATGTCTCTTCACATGTTGTACGACATGATGCGGAGACATGTCACCACAGCCGGACGAGGTTCATTTGAGAGAGTCTTGCCGGGTGGAGTTATTCCGCTTAGGTTGGATTATCTCTTTTGGGCTATTGACTCTGGTGACCGATCATTTCTCGGATCTTTGGTTTAGACGGTCTTAAGGGAGCTACAATGGCACACCCGAAAGGGCAAACCCATTGAGTATCTCTGCCTGATTGTTGAGACTATTATCCGCCTTAGGATGACCTGTTTAGAATTTACCTGTGAGGGGAGGGTTGATTCTTACAGATGCATGTTCTGGGGGTGACTCAGATGGTGACTATTGGTTACGTGGATCAGAGTCATATTTATAAGTCGGATTTATGGCCGTTTATTTCTGAGACGTCGGAGTGCTGTCCGCGGTATTTATCAGTGGGGATCCTTTTATTTCAGGATTCCCTGGGCCGATTTTATCAGTGGGGATCCGTTTATTTCAGGATTCCCCGGGCCGATTCAGATGACTGTGGGTATCTGTTCAGAGATGGTTTGATGATGATGATGATGTATCTGTCTTCCGTTTATTTCGGAACCCTTGAGATGGATTGGTGGTTACTTGTTCCCTCAGATGGTTATGATCAGTTCAGAGACCAGGTTTCAGTGCAGATGATCAGACGGCTTGGAGGATGGCAATGCATTGCATGCATTCATCAACATCATTACATTTTGCATTTACCTGCATCTAACACATGTTTATCCATATGCAGGGACATTTTTGATCGAGATCCTGGTTGAGAGACTTTCTGCTGAGATATGAGGACCGGTTTGAAAGACAACGTTGCCTACAGTTTCTTCAACCCAGAGATTGACGAGTTGAGAGATATGATAGCATTGATTATACCCGACCATGTGGGGATGTTCAGAGAGTCATACGGTAGTATCCTGAAGATGGTTTTCAGACTCACTGACAGCGACAGAAGTGCCATTCATACTCTTCTCCAGTTCTATGACCCGGGTCTGAGATGTTTTGTATTCCCGGATTATCTGTTGGGACCTCTGATGGAGGACTATGCTAGTATGCTGGGTATTCCGATCCGAGATCAGATTCCTTTCTGTGCTATTAGAGGAGGGCCTGATGTCCTTGGGATTTCCCGTGCTCTTTATTTGAGTCCGGAGATGGTCAAGGAGGGTTTGAAGGAGAAAGGAAAGTTACCCGGTTTTCATTTGAGTTTCTTGGAAGCTAAGGCCAAGGAACATGCTGCGATGGGTAATTGGAAGACGGTTTGTGCTTTGGTTGCTGTGAGCATTTATGGGGTTGTTCTGTTTCCTAATCAGAAGAATTTTGTGGACCATAATGCTATTAGGTTGTTCATACAGAGAAACCCTATTCCTACTCTGATCGGGGATGTTTACTACTCGGTTCATAACAGGAATGAGAAGCGACGTGGAGGTTTGATCAGGTGTTGTGCCCAGTTGTTCTTCAGGTGGTTTATGGGGTATTTGCCTTACCGAGGTGCTTTTGCTCATCTTGATCCTACTGTCAAATGGTCATTCAGGTTGATGGGTTTGCGGGCTGATGATATAGCATGGACTCATAACGGTATGGCTGGACGGGATTTCATATACAGTTGTGGGAGATTTCCCAACGTGCCTCTCATAGGTGTTCAGGGTTGCATTAATTACAACCCAACGCTTCTTAGGAGACAGATGGGGTTTGCCATGGAGGTTCCTCCTCTCGAGCGAGAGATTCAGGAGTCCTTTTACTTCTCAGCTGAGGGCGATCAGGCCAAGTTGAGGCAGGTGTCAGGGGCATGGCGTAACATTCAGAGGAAAGGGAAGGTCCCGTTTGGTAAGGTCAACAGTCGGTATTTTCCTCTATTTGATGATTGGTTGCGGAAGAGGATAGAGATCACTCATCTACCATTTCCGGGAGGTGATCCTTGGTGTCCTATGATTGAGGGTCCGCGTTCTTCTGTCAGTATGGAAGAATTCCTCGAGATGAAGAGGGCCAAAGATCAGTTGCTTAAGGAGAGGACGGAATTGGAGATGACTGTTGCTCGGATTCAGATGGCTAATCAGGAGATCAAAGTAAGGATGGAAGATCAAGACAAGCGGCATGCTTTGGAAGCAAAGCGTTTCGAGATGGATACTGCCTATTATGGGAAGGTCAGCCAAGCCTTAGCGTCATCTACCAGAGAGCACGACGTCACTAAGGAAAAGCTAGCCAGAGCTGCAAAGGTTATTGAGGATCAGAAGAGGAGGCAGATTCTCGTGAAGGATCAGAGAGATGACAGAGTCAGAGTCCTCATTGCTGAGTGGGAGGCCAAACTGATGGTTAAGGAATCAGAGAACATGAAGATCATTGCTGAGAGAGATCATTACATGACTGAGAGAGATCATTACTTCAGGCAGATGAAGATTCATCAGAAAGAGGTGGGGAGATTACAGCAGGAGAACACCGAGCTCAGGTTCGCCGCAGAGTTCGCTAGGATGGTTGGTGATGTAGGGCCATCTGTGGGACCCTCATCAGGCTAGCTTTGTCATTTGTGTGGATTACCGTCAGGCTTGTTGACGGAATTCCTGTTGCTTGTATTTCCTTCTTGATTCTGGAGATTTGGTATCTGATTTGTATCAGCTTTGATGTATGACTATGGCACTTTTGGTGCAATTTTGCTATGTGATGGTTATTTTCATTTAGTGATTGATCTTCAAGCTTTATTTGCTTTACCATATGCACTCGCACAAGCACACACATGGTTGGGGGTATTTTGCTAAATCATATATCTCTGATATGAATGCGGAAGTCAAAATGCTGAATGTCAGAATATTGCTGCCGGATTATTATTTGTCTCAATGAAGCCAGGATCAAGAGACAAAGTGTTCCTCATGTGGATGGACATTGCATTCATGCATAATAACTTGTTTTCTGTTTTGCAGGTGTCAGTTTCTAACCTGTTTGATTGACACAGGAATGATGAATCCGTCCAACACCGACATTCTCGAGCTGAAAGAGAAGATGGGAGAGCTGATCAGTGTCATGCAAGAGTTCGCCTTGGGGCAGAAGGCGATTGCCGAGAAAGTGGGGAGGATTGAGGACTGGCTGAAGAAGGGGGAGATGCAGGGAAACGTTTCGTCGTCTGGACCGAAGAAATCCTTTGGTAATGACCAGCGCAAGGATGAGGGTGAATCGAGTGTTGTGCATGCCCAAAGAGGACGCGGTAGGGGTCGTTACTACCAGCACACTGCTGCAGTAACCATCCCTGCTGGTAATCAGTCAGTCCGACAGCAACCTCAGCCAACTCCACAGAAGGCACATGGAGCTGGGAGTCAAGTGAAAGGAAAGGGGGTTGATCGCCATTTTGACAAGCCACCAATGCCATACGCTGTTCTGTTCAAAAAGCTGATGGATCTTGGGTTGGTTCAGCCGAGGGCGATGGTTCCGATGAGATCAGATCAGAGGCCTCCTAACTATGATGAGAACGCCCAGTGTGAATTTCATTCTGGAACACCGGGGCATAACATTGAGGGTTGTAGAGCATTCAAGAATGTTGTCCAGGATCTGGTAGACTCCAAGGCTATTAATTTTGCACCGTCTCCAAATGTTAATGCTAATCCCATGCCGGTGCATGGTCAGGCGATGGTGAGTGCAAGTGCTGAAGATTCGGATCACGTCTGTGTGATGGGTGAAGAGAATGACAGTAACTGCAAGTTTGATGGTTGGATAAAGCCGTGCGTACCAGGAAGCTGGAAGGCTTAAAAAGACCAGCACTGACACTCGTCCTGAAGAGTAGTACTTTCTTGTTTTCAGTTTTATCTGCATGAAAGCCTTGCGTGTTGCCTGACACATAATGGTCCATTGTAAGGGCCACCTCATGTTCATATTTGCATTTCTGCATCATTAATAAATGGATGTTTTTCAGTCAAAAAACGGTGTTCCCTGTTTTTCATTTATTTTTGCAGTTTAAAAACAAATAAAAATGGCAATGTTTGTTTTCATTTTTCCCCTTTTGATTTGTCTCGTTCCGATATCGAAACAAAATAATTCTCTGGATCTCGTTGACAACAATTTGGTTACGCCTCATATGACTTCGACAAACCGATCTATCATGCCGAAGAAGAAGGCGAAGAAGACTGTGATCTGCTGGAATTAACCAGGATGTTAAAACCAGAGGAGAAGGTGATTCAGCCGCACAAGGAGCGATGCAAGATCGTTATTCCAAGCGCCGAGGTCAGGAAGGAAATAGGAAAATGAGGCCGCTTCCGGGGCAAGTCGAGAGCAGAATGGTAGCCCTGTTGGAAGAGCATGTGGATACCTTCACCTGGTCGTGTCAGGATATGCCAGGGTCGGATACCGGTGTCGTGGTGCACAAGCTGCCATGGAGAGAAGATTGTCCTCTAAAGAAGCAGAGCGCCAATGCCTGTATCAGAGAGCCATGGTGACTTTGTTTCATGATATGATTCATCATGGAATCAAATGCTATGACATGATAGCAAAGTCCCAAACAGAAGAGGGGCATCTGGCAGACCGGGGCAGGTCGTTTGACCAGTTGAGACAATTCAAACTGAGGTTGAATTCGAGTAAGTACACTATCAGAGTGCGGTCCCGTAAGCTGTTGGGGTTCATTGTAAGGGAGGAATCGAGGTTGATCCTGCTCAAAAAAAAAATGCCTGAATCGAGAACAGAAGAAGAAGGTTCGTGGTTTCTCAGATAGATTGAACTACCTGTCATGGTTCACATCTCATCTAAACCGCCACGTGTGAACCTATATTCCAGATGTGAAAAAAAAAAGACCAAACGGTCAGGTGAAATAATGATTGCCAAGGGGCATTGGAAAAACTAAAAGAATAAGTTGCAGGAACCTCTGATTCCGATGCCTCCCATGGAAGGAACAATTGTTAATCTGGTACTTGACGGCCTTCGAGGGGTCTACGAGGTGTATTGTGTCAGCATGACGAGTCTTGTCGAAAAGAGCATGCAATTTACCTAAGCAAAAAGTTTATCGACTGTGAAACAATACATTCACTGTTCGAGAAAACTTGTTGTACTTTGGCATAGGCTGCTCGCCGACTGAGACAGTATATGCTGGTTCATACCACTTTGTGGGTTTCCAAGATGGATCCGATCAAGTATGGGTTTGAGAATCCAGCATCGGCCGGACGGGTTGTGAGAGAGCAAAAGAATGTTGACTGATTTGTGATACTCTCAAAAAGCAATGAAGAGGGGTGTATTGCCTGATTACATCTCTCTGCAACCCATTAAGGATTATCAACCGATAAAGTTTGAGTTCCCTGATGAGGACATCTCGAGGTGCTCTGATCGAAAGATTGAGAGTAGCCGATCCCGGAGGAGGGGCCTGACCCTGAATCCGAACGGATTCTGATGTCTGACGGGGAGGTTAAGGTGAATGAGCTTTTATTGCCCGGCTAACGTTTGAGTGCACTAACGATGGTGACTGAGTACGAAGTTCGTATCCTGGGTATTGATCCTCGGTACGCCTACTGGGGCAACTCCTTTCTCATTGGTATATGGAATGGAGGTTGTGTTACCTGTTGAAGTTCAGATTCCCTCTTTGAGAGTCCTGATGGACGCGAAATTGCAAGAGGCTGAATGGGTGAGGACCCGGTATGAAAAGTTGAGCCTAATTGAGGAAAAAAGGCTGGCGGCCATCTGTCATGGGCAGTTATACCAGCAACGGATGAAGCGTGCTTTTGACAGAAAGGTACGACCTCGGGTATATCACGTGGGTGATATGGTGCTGAAAAGGATCCTTCCTCCTCAAAACGATCGAAGGGGCAAATGGACACCGAATTATGAAGGTCCATTCGTGATCAAGAAGGTTTTCTCTGGCAGAGCCTTGTGGTTGACGACCATGGATGGCGAGGATTTTCCATCCCCTGTGAATGCGGACGCAGTTAAAAAATACTTCGTGTAAAGAGACCCGCTGGACGAAAAGAATAAAATAGTCCAGGCAAAAATGGGCATCCCGGCGAACCAAAAAACAGAAAGAAAGGTTCGGGCAAAAATTAGGGATAAAAATGAAAAATGTACACCCGGCAAGTTGAAAACCTGAAAAGGCGACTTGGGCAAAAAGGGTATCCCGGTGGACTGAAAACCCGAAAGGGCGGTCCAGGCAAAAGAGGGATTGAAACGAACAACTGCGTCCGGCATGATCGTTTTCCGCTTTGGTTAAAGCATCATGGATAATACCCGGTAGGGATCAGTTGGAAGCGTCTTTTTCAGAAGGCAGAAAAGCATGGAGAGTCTGAGGACATATGGGGTGTAACCGAGTTGGAACTCGATCAGATCACGGGTTTCACATTGCCATTAGGATAAATTTTTCCTTTTGTGCGCAATTACCTCTTTTCAGGAATTGCTTCCTTTGTATTGCTCCATTTGAGCCACACACTTTTTCCATCAATAAAATGCATATTCAGTCAAATAATTCTGTTTTTGTTTTTCATTACCGCTTTGATTGCAAAAACATCCGATTATTTTGATAAAGAATCTTGCATTTTAAGACATACAGGTCCCTTCCAATGCATGTTTATAAGATTGAAAGCTTGAAATCTTATTTGGAAGGTTGAGTGACCCAAGTGTTGAAATCTTGACACGCCTGGGGCACGGTTTTATCTAACGATCTGTTTTGCAGGTGCTGTTAGTTATTTTTACTCACTTGCAGGTTGTGATGTGGAAGCTTGTCGACAAAAACAAATCCCCATGTAGTCCAGACAGGGACGAATGAATGTGAAGGGATGACGAAGAGACGTTGAGACGTACGATGACCCTTGAATGATAATCAAGAAGACTCTTCAAAGTCGGAAGATTGGAAAGTCTGTAGAAATTCCCCGCAGAGTCCAATCAGGGACAAGCAAGTTGTAGAACGGTGAATAGACGACGGGGGACGTCCGACGGCCTATGGAATTAATCAAGAAGACTCTTCAAAGTCGGAAAATTGGAATTTCTGTATAAGTCCCAGGAGTTCGCTCTCCGTCGAGCGCGGAGTGATTGGGAATACAAGATGATGGAGCAGGAAAGGTCCAGACGAGTCTGGGAGTTCTCAAAAGTGGAAAGCTGGTACGAGATTGGGAGGTGGATACCACGGTTCGACGAGTCGATGGGTGTTCTGTACCAACTTTTCTCATTTCCCAGCTAGGTCCCCAAGCAGAATTAGAGGACCAAATCACCAGCAAATCCGAGGTCTGTGGTTCCCAGCCAAGTCGTGATGATTATCCCCGGCAGGTTTAAAACGGTTTCCTCAGCAGCCAGGCCAGAAGGTTGCTATTCCCCGAGTGGAGCGGGTTTCAATGAAATATATCTCCAGCAGTGTTCATCCTACCAGTGGATTGGACAAGTTTTCGTAGCGGGCCGATATCTGCATCCCCAGCTGAGTGTATCCTACGTATGGATTGCATGGGTTGTCCCCAGCGGAGTAGCATTCGTTTTCCCTAGCAGGGTTTGGATGGTTATCCCCAGCAGGTGTCAGATCGATGCTTCCCCAGGCGCCAGGCCTGGAGGTGGCTGTTTCCCAGCAGAGTATCTGTGAGCATTTCCCCAGTAAAGTCGACAGGTATCTGTGAGGGTTTCCCGAAGCAGAGTCGGGATTGATATCCCCAGCAAGTCAAAAACTGATGTATCCCCACAGAGCGTTGGTGGTCATTATCCCCAGCAGTTTCTCGAGCGGATTGGGTGCAAAGGGGGTTCTTCCTCAGCAAGGGTTACCTTTTCCCAGCAGTAGCATTATTCCCCATCGGGGTGGAGATCGGAGTATTGACGAGTTCCTCAACAGAGTGTCTCGTGCTCCTCAGGAGAGTCCCTTGAGAGGGATATTTTTATGCATTCATCATGTAAAAATAGCATAGCATGTTGCATAGAAAAATAATAAATCGCGTAGCATTTCCATAATTATGGAGCATTACGTAGAAAAAAATCACGCATCATATTGCAAAGCATAGGCTAGTCTCAAGCTGCGGTTACCGTTTGAGAGGTGGTTGTGCCAGAAAGCGAAGATGTTACTTCGAGGAGTTTAGCATCACGACGTCAGATCAGCAATGTTCCCTAGTAGTGCGATATTGGAGGAAATGTTTCCGTCGGACAGAGATAGAAATGTTACGCGATCAGCGCGATTCAAGCCGTGGTTACCGCTTGAGGATTGGTTTTGCCGGACAGTGAAGACGATACTCCGAGGAGTTCAGCAGCGGGATTTTGGAGCAGCAATATTTCCCAGTCATCAGTAAGTGTCTGGTCGAGCTTTCTTTGGTGTCAGTAAACATCATCATTCGATGTCCAATAAACGTCGAGTTATTTCCCAGTCATTGTTTAATGTCTGGTGTATCATTGTTTGATGTCCTGTCAACATCATTGTTTGATGTCCTGTCAACATCATTGTTTGATGTCCTGTCAACATCGTTGTTTGATGTCCTGTCAACATCCTTGTTTGATGTCCTGTCGACATCCTTGTTTGATGTCCTGTCAACATCATTGTTCGATGTCCTGTCAACATCATTGTTCGATGTCTGGTAAACATCATGGTTCGATGTCCTGTAAACATCATTGTTCGATGTCCTGTCAACATCATTGTTTGGTGCCTGTCAACATCATTGATCGATGTCCTGTCAACATCATGGTTTGATGTCCTGTAAACATCATTGTTCGATGTCCTGTCAACATCATTGTTTGATGCCTGTAAACATCATCGTTCGATGTCACGTAAACGTCGAGTTTCTTCCCAGTCATTGTTTAATGTCTGGTCGAGCTTTCTTTGGTGTTAGGTAAACATCATCGTTCGATGTCCAGTAAACGTCGAGTTTCTTCCCAGTCATTAGTTAGTGTCTGGTTGAAAGTGTTACTCTGAGGAGTTCAGCATCATGACGTCAAATCAGCAGTGTTCCCCAGTAGTGCGATACTGGAGGAAATGTTTCCGTCGGACAGAGATGGAAATAATATCAGAAGACGTTACGCGATCAGCGCGATTTCGGGGTTCAAATGGAGAGAAAGGGAAGTGTTGCGACATTTTCAGGAGACGGGGTTCAAATGGAGAAAAGGAGATGTTGCGGCATTTTCTGGAGAACGGGGTTCACATTGGCGATCGCGAGTTATCGTCAGGCGACTGGGGTTCAAACTGGAGAATGGGGTTCATTATTTGGCAAACAGGAGAGCGGGGTTCAAATGCGGTGATCCGAGGATCGTTTGCGCAGGAAAATTTCGGGGTCCAAGAAAATGAAAAAAGCGATTATCAGAAATTTCGGGGTTCAAGAAAAGCATAAAAAGAAAAGAGAATAATAATTCTGAGTGGATGAGTGGTGTTCAGGCCATAGTTATCCCTGCGTTACCATTTATTTTGGTATCCAGGTCGACAGTTTCATTTCGGTATTCAGGTCGACTTTCTCCGCACCAGACGGATTTTGGTTCAGAGGTTGTTGCTTCGCCGATTCTGACAGGCGTTGTTAATTATTTTCCCATCAGAGTGCAAATTGTTCGTCTGTTCTTGGTATTCAATCACTCTTCATCCTGATCATCTGAAAGCCGAGGCTGTTCATATCGACAGGTTCACAGTGGATTGAATAGGGGCAGCTGTAACACCTCAAAATTTGCCCTCCTCTCTTGGGACTAGCTTAACATATTTGCATATCATTTTAGGTCATTAAGCATTGCATGTTGCATATCATATGGTTACATTGTGCAAGTCATCTTCCCAAGTCTTGATCAGAAGATGAAGAGGTCATGTGCATGCTAGTGTTTCATTGGACTGGTCATTAATCATCTGAGGATGTGGAGGTCCAAATTAGGGTTTTATGGTTCTCAAAGGATATTGGTCTTCATCTTGATTGAAGTGATACATCATCATCATCATGGTTTGACATCATCAAGTGTGGGATCAGATTTCTTGAGATTAGGGTTTTGACCACTGGTCAACCCTAATCAGGTGCATTGGGCCAATCAGGGCATGATCAGGAGATGGGGTCTATGATGTATATGGGGATCATCCCATGGTTTTATTGATCTAATTGAGGCTAGGATTTCATCCTTGGGCCATTTCATTAGAAGATTGGAGCTCAGTTTGATCAGTGCTATGCCAAATTCATCTATCAGTTGGAAAAGTCAACTGTGGTCAACTGTGCTTGATTTTATGGTTTTGGAGGTGGAAATGAGTTGGATACACTTCATTCATGTTGGAACAAGTGTTATTTGACATTTCAAAGCTTAAGAATGGAGAAAATCAAGTCAGACAAGAATTGCCAAAAATAGAAAGTGACTTGTAATAGAAGTTTCCAAAAATGGAAAGTTTTTGACCTCAAAATTACATGTCCAAGGAAGATTCAAATGAAAAATTGTTCAACATGAACGTTGTAGATCTTGTTCTAACCTTTCTAAAAAGTCCAAGAACTTGAAATTCCCATGTATGGTTGGCAAGTTATGGTCCATTCAATTTCAAAAATGACCCATAATCAGAGGGGCATAACTTCCACATGGAGTGTCCAAATTGAATGATTTTTTTATGTGCAAACTCCATTTGACATGTACTTTCATGGTGCATAATTGGAATTCATCAAAAATGGTCAATGCAAAAAGTCAATTTTCAAGTGTACAGTTAAAGATCCAAGGGCAAAATGGTCCAAGTTGAGAAATAATGGGAATTTTGGCATGGGGATTTTTGCAACACCTCACATATGCCAATTGGAAATTGTTTGAATGGTCATAACATGTTGAGGTTCATTATTTGGTTAAGTCACTTGTGAATTGCACTTGAAAAGTATACAAATTGCCATGGCATAGTGAAAATGCAAAATACACAACCAATGACCATGGGACAAGTTGCAACACATCACACATGTCATTTTGAGAGTGTGTGAGCTGTCAATGAGCTGTCACAGGGCCCAGTGTGAAATGGCATTTTTGCCCTTGCTTTGTAAAATTTCACATGCTGCTAATTACATGTCATTGTTGCTAATTGGATGATTAAGAGCTGGATTAAATGGAAGTATATAATCCTAATTGTAACTAACTCTTGATCAGAATCACATTTCACAAGAAATTCAACAAACTTTTCCCTCCAAATTCTCCAAAAACTCAAGAACAAACATCAAGCAAAATTGAATGAAACTCTTTCAATTCTCCATCAAATCACGAATTTCTTTTTGCTGCCTCTTCCATGGATCTTTCTCTTGAACTATTTTGATGATTTGGAGCCAAAAAGCATTGGAATCGCAACTGTTCATCCTTGGTGCATCCATGGCATTTTGCAAATTCTTCCACTAGAAGCAATTTCAATCGAACCTAACACCTCCAGTCAACATCTTAAAGCTCCTCTTGCATCTGTTTTGAGAATTCGCGTGCAATAGCTTCAAGATTCATCACTGACTTCGAATTAAGGTGTCAAATCGAATCTCATGATTTTGTTAATTGTTGTATGCGTTTTATAGAGTGTTCAACATAGATGATTGTGATGCCTTTAGTTTGTGAAATGGATGATTGTAGAGAGAGATATTTCGATTAGAAGCTTTGATGTGAAAACCTAATTGGATCGATCCGGATTGTGTAGTTAGAATTAGGATGAATCATGTACATATTCGTGCTCCTGGTGTTCAGACCTTTCCAACGGATATCCATTTGTAATTTTTCATGGAGGTTTGATGTTCTTGAGTTCGTGAGATTTTCTGGAAAAAACGATGAAGTTGATGAAGATTTTCTGGAAATTTTCGTGGTTTGATCCGTGCCAGGCTTGTTCCAATTTGAATTGTTGTTTCCCTCCGCTTCCAACCAACCGTGCGCTGACACCTCATTTAGTTAAGCTGCGCGTTTTGGTACCAGGACAGGATAATTACTGAAATGCCACTGAATCATTTAATTTAATAAAACACTTAAGTAAATATTACATAATTCATTTAAACCTTAGAAAATTCATAAAAAAATATTGCTAATCCAAAAATTATGAGAATTTTTTTGATAGCTCCCAAATTCCCTCTAGTTTTTTATAGGCATGGTTTCACAAGTTGTGCATGAAAAATGTTGACCTGGCCTAGGGATCTTTGACTTGTGTGTATTTTTACATGTTTTGCCATTTTCATTGTGAAATGCTCATACATTTAAAGAAATTCGTGAAATATTTTTTGCTCATTCTGGACATGTTGATGGTGATTTCCATGTAAATTTTGTGATTTTTGGACACCTGATGATTGAGATATGATTTTTTGAATCTAGGTGTGACAATTTGTGTCACACCTAGCTAGGTCAAATTCATGAATTTATTTGCATGACCTATGATTGTTGGATTGGATTGAAATTTTGCATGGATGATCATTGACATGTTGAGATGTTATGTGAATTTTTCTGGATTTTTCCATGGCATTTTCAATTTGATTGATATTTTTCTTCACTGTTGGTTCATTGTGCAAGCTTGTATGACATATGTTTGTATATCTTGTGTGAAATTCTCATATGGTTTTGGATAAATGTGAAATTTGGTGTGCTGATTGTAGACATATTGTAGGACATCACTGTTTTGGTCCCATTCATTTCTTAATTGTTCTCACTCTGTTATGAATTTTTGAAGTGAATGCATGTGTTGATACCTTGAATTGGCTTGGATAATTGTGTCTGGATTTCTTGATTTTTATTGCCCTAGTTCCTTTTGTCCAATTGAGCTGAAAATTGACATGCTATACCTTGAATATGTCCTGTTTAGGTGTGAATTATTTGAGGATTTTTGGAATTGTTTTGGTATGCTTTTGATGGAAGTCATTCTGTTTGGACATTGGATGTTGCATTTGACCTAGTTTGTGATGTTTTGGTCATGAAATGAATATGGTGAAGGATATAAACATGGGATCAATTGCCTTGGCTTTTGAATTGTTTGAGTTTGATTTTGGTTGAGAATTACTTGCTGTTTAGATTTTTTTCTCACTTTTGGACCCTAGGCTTGGCCTAGTGGTCTAGTTTCTCACATTTGATTTGACTTTTCAGGATGAAATGCACAAAGCTTAAGGAGAATGATTCAAGTCAATTAAATTGAGATTGTTTGATGTTGAAAACTAACATGACTTTGTTTTGTAGGTTGTGAAGCTTGAGCTTGAGCTTATAGCTTGCACTTGTGTGCATTAATCTGTGTTGCTTAATCTGTATAGTCTGACTGATTAACATTTGCTGTTTATTGTTGTTTGTCTGAGTACTGATGATACTTGATTGATTTCAGGTACATTTAGTCGCTTACAGTTCTTTAAGAACTTGCTTGCTGCTGCTTGGTTTTTAAACCACTTGAGGTAGGACTTCTATTCTTCATGTAGTCTGGGAGACCCGGCCTGTTACCTGGCCGGGCAATTGTCTGAAGTCCTCCTTAAGAGGCGATGTTTATGGTTGTTTACATTTGTGCCAAGCAGGTAAAGACCTCTATGAGGCAATTGGTGGATCAAAGGGATATGCAATCTATCCCCCACTATTCTGTGAGTCGTCCCTCTGCTCACACGGCTGTGTGTTGATGCATTGGGACACAAACCCAAGATCTTGTGCTGTTGCACAATCGAGTCAGAGTCTTTGAGCGTAGAAGGGTCCCTCCATTCTGGACCCACGCTCCTTTGTCTGAAGCTCTCCCTGGTCAGGGATAAGAGCTGTGAAGTCTGATCTTCACTCACCTTTCATCTGCTTCACCTTAGCCTCGTAATGGCAAGGTTAAGAGCGAATATACCCTTGTACAGATGACTTGCTTCGGCAGTCAAACCCATTGTTTGAGCCTCACTTGATTGGTTATAGTGTGTGCTTTGTGAATATGTGTTTGCTCTGTTTGCTTGTATGCTTGTATGCTTGCTTTCTTCCTGGATAGGATTAGCTTGCAGTTGTGCAAGTAGGTAGAAACCTCAACGTAGGGTAATGATGCATGACAACACTAGGCTCGAGTCCAGCTCCCTGGTAGTGTGTCTTCCCTTGGTTTCTGGCTAGATTTTCTTTCCCTTGAGGGGGAACTACATCGCCCTGATCCTCGTTCCAGACGAGGTATGTAGGCAGGAGACCGTGCGAGGTCTCTCCGGGCACTTTTTTTTCCTTTTTGTGTGTGTTGTTTGACAAGTGCTAGGCTCGAGTCCCGACTCCTTAGCATGTTGTTGTTTGTTTGTGCTTGTTTGGTTCGGGCGCTGACGTAATGCCATTGAGTGGTTGTCGGGTCCCACGTTTGCCATCTGTTTGTGTGTTTTGTGTTGTTTGGCGTGCGTAAGCCGAACTACGGCAGCTCTGATTCTCGTTCCAGACGAGATACGTAGGCATAGGATGCGACGTCCTATCGAGCTCTCTTCCCCTTAACCCCGCCTGTGTTGTCTTCGGTGCGTGTGTGTGTGGTGTTTTAGCAACCTTTTCTTTCTTTTAGAACGTGGATCCCGTCGAGTACGACGGACGTGAGGGGTGCTAATACCTTCCCCTTGCGTAACCGACTCCCTTACCCTTTCTCTTTGGTCGCAAGACCACTTCCTTTCCAGGTTTCTCTGAGCGTTTCCTTTCCCCATCTTGGGATAAATAACGCGCAGTGGCGGCTCTGTGTTGTGTTTTATTTCTGCCCGCCGGTTGTTTTTTCGCGGATGCGACAACGTGCAGATTTCATGATATCAGCTTGTGCATGGAATTTTGATATGTTATGCATAATTGAAACCAAAACTGCTCCTCTTCGAAAATGCCATTTGCAAAATTTAAACATAGGCATGTGGGTAATGATTGGAAAGGTCTTGACATGAGGAACAAATGTTATGTTGAACAAAAATCCATTTGGAGTTGGGAAAATATTGAAAACGGGCCATGAAGTTCAATGTACAAAACATGTATATGGAAATTTGTCAAAATGGACCAACTTCAAGCCCTTCTGTTTCAATTATGCAAGCCTCAAATGACAAAACCTTCAACCTAAAAGTTGTATGTCTTTTCAAGGCAATCAATTTGAACTTAAAGTTTGCATCATTTGGGTTTTTGATGAGAAAGTTATGAGCACTTGAAGTTGGACTTTTTCATATTTCAATGACTTTGGTCCAAAGTGACCTATAATGTTTTGTTTTATCACATGTGTTTCTTTTAGGATTATGAAATTTTGTCCAACATAACAATTGAAGTAGACATATTACACTTTCCAATTAATTTGGTACCACCTAAAAATCATAAAAAATGAGGGAGTTAGGTCCTTGGGAAGTTGACCTAAAATTAGGGTTTCGGTCAAAATGACCTATAATGTTTTGAAATGAATGATGACTTTCCAAGTTTCAAATGAATTTTGGATGAACATGAAAGTTATTCATATGGTTATTAAGAACATGGTTTCTCTTGGGGTCATCTTCATTTGAAAAACACATAAAAATTTAGGTCTCAATGGATTTCAAAATAGTCAGATGAATTGACTGATAAACTTCTCAAAGCCAAACTTCAAATATTAATGAATGAATGATTGAGGACACTTACACAAGCTCATATATGCATTAAATGATGAATGAAAGAACTTCCCTTGATTGTATTTGATCATAGGTTGAGGTTGCTTCATGAGCAAGGCACAGTCAATGCATAGTTGAATTAGGGTTTCCTTGGGAAACAATCCTCAAGCCCTTTGGTTTATCTTGATCAAATTGTAAAATTTAGATACTTGGGAGACATATATGATTACTTAGAGATTTGGGAACCATTGTCATGCTTGCTTTCAACTTCATCTGGCCATTCTTTGAGCATAGGGGCCTCCTAGGAGCCTTGGATCACATGACTGCTTGAGCTTCAAAACAAACAAAGTTAGTGACATATTTTTGTGCTTTTGGTTAGTAAACAAAATAAGAAAAGCAATAATATACAATTCAAGCATGCTTGGTGGTCTCAAACCAACTCACACAAGTCCCAACCCAAAGGTTAAGGAGCCAAGATGCTATGATCCTTGAGGCAAATGCAATGTGCAATGATATGATGCCATGAGGGATCTTAGGGTCAAAATTAGGGTCTTACAGAGTCTATGGTTTCCTGCAATAAAAACCCATATCCCCCTCACAGGTGTGGACTATGCTCCAAGGTGGTCCCTAGAAGGTCTCCCAGAGTCATCGACTCGAATTGGAAATACCCTACCGTAATGAATACTCATAGAACAAAAGTACTTCCAAGTGAATCTAGTCTGGGTGTGGTTCTCATGACGACCCAACGCGTGAAACGCAGGCGTACACAACTATCCACGAGTCTAACCTATGTGTATACTAAGCCCCGTTACAGAGCTTTCCTCTCATGTAGTCTATCTCATCCCAACAACAACATAACAGATAATATCCATAACAATACCTAGAACAATAAAGTGAATACGATAAATAGAGAGATTAAATATATAAAGGTAAGCACCTAAAACTAGCGAGAGAACAACCTAAACTAGGCTCGACTCCTTTTAGCGACTAAGAAGTAGTCCAAGTAGCGAAGTATCCCCAGCAGAGTCGCCAGTTGAAGCTAGCGAAAATATACTCGAACGTATCGCACGCTCAAACATACAACAGAGTCACCATCGAACTTTATTTATCCCCAAAGGGATGGGAAAACATCGATAAAACCCGGGGGGAAGAGATATGTTGGGTAAGGAAGTCAGTTATGCAAGGGGAAGGTATTAGCACCCCAAACATCCATGGTACTCCATGGGAACCGTTTTGATTGTTCTCGCTCTAATAGGTGTAGTATCTAAAGATTAGTCACAAAAGAATGGGAAGAAGAAATAAATGGATAAAGTGATCGGTGAGGATTAGGGCCCTCATGCCTACGTATCCTCATAGTGCAATGAGGATTTCAGAGCTTCGTAGTTCAAGGAACCAGAGGCAGGAGATGAAAAGGAGTGTGATAGGAATATGATCTGAACCAAAGAATAGTGTTTTGAACTTCAACAAGGGTGAAAAGATGAACCCAAGAGTAAGGTGACTATTACCAGTACACGAACTAGCAGGCCACCGCTGTAGGGTAAAGCCAAAAAGGAGAAGAAATAGGTGTTTGAGCACAGTCCCAAACATCTCTTGGTTCACAAGATGACGCAAGGAAGAGCACAAAGAAGTAGTGTGTTTGGCTAAAAGAATAGGTATATTACATGAAGTGAGAGAATGTTGAATATGAATGTATCATGGAGATGAATGGAATGAAGTGACCAAGGTCATAGAGTTGAATATTTGGTGATAAGTGACTGAAGAAGTATTGTTTGCAATCGAAAGTTGAAAGTGTATTGGAATCCATAAGAGAAATTAAATTCATACCATAGAGGGAAACAACTTTAACCGATACGTGGACTAGCAGGCCGCCACTATAAGGTGTATAGCCAAAAAGTAAGGAATTAAATGTTTGAGGTTGTAGCCCAAACAACTCTAGGTAGAAAGGCGGACTATATTAGGTGTCCTAAAAGGATGTGTATGGAATTCCAAAGAAAATGTATTTCGATGTCAAAGGAATAATATGTCACTGGATGAATGATTTATGATCGAAGGTAGATAATGAATGGTGAAAGATATGAATGATACCCTAAGGATAAAGGAGGAATAATTAGAAGTATGCTCGCCAAGGATTCACGTCCTTGTGCCTACATATTCTCATCATGCAATGAGAAAGTCAGAGCAGTCGTAGTTAGGAACCACGAGAATAGAGAGAAATGACATTTGTCTAAGCAACGGGGGCTCACAAGACAAGCACCACTTCAAGGAATGATTGTAGTATTATGGTACAAATAATAGTATCACTTGCTAGGGAATAAACAGTTCGAGATCAAATAATAATAGGGTAGATTGATAAATAAGATAGCTCGCGAAGAATCTGAATTTCTCCTGCCTACGTACCCTCATTGTGCAATGAGGAAATCAGAGCTTTCGTAGTTCAGCCCGCTAGGGCTGAAAACAAGGTGATTGAGGAAGCAAGAAGAGATGATTGAATGATTGAATTGAAGAGTGGAATAGACTTGATAGTTATTTGATAAGAATCACACTAAATTATATAAGTAAAGGTGGATACTGAAGCAACGAGCCATACGTCTCACACGCAAAGATATCCAGAATGAGTGTAGGAAAGCTCTAGTCTCATTCCTTCTTTACTACTTAAGGCTCATGGCACATAATTCTCATCCTAACATTCAAGTGGCGAGAGGAGAATCTTTGTACTTGTTTCTTGCATCGATGAAGACCTTATCAATCATTCGATTCGAATCGCACTAAAGCCTATGAATAAAGGTGAATATGATGAGCACTGGGTCATATGTCCCATACCCAAAGATACTCATAATAGGGGTAGGAGTACTCCAGTCCCACTCCTTCTCTATTGCTTAAGGCTCGTATCGTACAACTTGATTCATGATTGATAAGTTGTTGATGTAGTCCTTGCTTATTGTATTGTTTTGTGAAGAGAGAGATACTCATCAATCGTGTGATTAGAATTGTGTTAAAGTCTATGAATAGAGGTGAATACGATGCGCATTGGGTCATTCGTCTCATACCCAAAGATACTCAGAATGGGGGGAGGAATACTCTAGTCCCACTCCTTCTCTATTACTTAAGGCTCATGCCACATAATCCCAATTTTGATTTAGCAAACTCTTGTAGTTTCCACCTTTGATTGCTTGTATAATTCGCTGCTTGGTATGACTGAGGATGCCTTGATCGAGAATCTGACTTGAGGCCTTGAGCTCTACAATTTACTCAAATTAGACTGTGGGATTATACAAGTTCAAAGGATTTAGATGATCAAAATTTCTTTTGATAAATTTAATCAGGGGTTTATTTTGGTTTAGGGAATTAGGTTAATCCTAATCTAGAAGTTAGTAATTGTTAGAAACTATCCTAAGGGATCATGCATTGGTTGATTAAAAACCTATGTTAAAATCCTAGGGGAGCATGTGCATGTTAATCAAAGTCTTCATAAAAAATTCTAGGTACAAGCCCTAAAGGAGCATACAATTGTTAGAAATTGATTAAATCATAATGTCAAGTTCTAGTCCTAAGGGATCATGTTATAAAAATGGATAAAATGCCCAAAATTATCCCTAAAGGGAAAAATGGTCATTTATTAAATATGTCCAAATATTAGCACAAATCAAATTCTAGTCAATATCTAACCATGTCCTAAAATTGATTAAATCCTAAAGCTTGATCTTAATCCATTTGTATAGAAATTAATTAAATTCTAAAAAAGCTAATTATTTCTAACTAATTCTAATTATCATCCTAATGTTCTAAAATCAAGATTCTAACACCTAGTTACAAAATTAATATACTTACCCTAAGCTACCTAATTAAGCTAATTAACATGTCTAGAAATCAATTAAAAAAATAGAACAAAATTAATGCATGGGCTAGGAGGGGTGTAACTCATGGAAAGGGGTTAGAAAACTGAATTTGTTGTGTGGGCTTCAGCCAAGCCCAAATGCTGAATTATTATTGGCCATGGGGGGGTACATCCTAGGAACTAGGGTGATGAGCAACAACCGCGTCTGGGCTTTAGATTAAGCCCAAAATATCATTGTCCATTGTCCAATGGGGTTGTATGAGGGATAATTGTGAAAGAATTCTTTAACTTGAATTAATTTTTAATGATAGCAAATTGTGTGATCATCATCCAAATTGATTGTGCATTGCATTACATGATATATTTGTGTTCTTATTTTGTCCATCATCCCACTTTATTGTTGCATAAAACATACATATAAATCTACATTGAAAATTCCCTTCAAATAACAATTAAAATGCATTTTATATCAGTATGTATCAATACATGAGCCTCTGCATCGATACATGTAGCATATGATTAATCACAAAACAATTTCTGTTCAGTATGCATCGATGCATACGAGCCATGCATCAATACATGGAAGGGCAAAAACTCTATGCATCGATACACACGAATTCTGCATCGATACATGACCACTTGAGACAGCCTGTGCATCAATACATGCGCAGTAGGCATCGATACATATTAGTGTAAAAATCACATGCATCGATACACACGAGTTATGCATCGATACATGATTAATTGATTTCACCAAAAATTCACACAACTTACAGTATGCATCGATACACACCCTGCATGTATCAATACATGAATCTGTTTTATGTCATAACAGCAACTGTTTTTGCAGCATATAAGAACAGGTTTCAACAGCAGACAAAGTGACGAATTCATTGAGGGAAAACAATTGAACACAGATCAAAAGCAGTGTTGGAGCAATTGTTTGTGTGCACATAGAAACCTGAAAGAGACTTCATCTTCTTCATCTTCTCAATCACTTCTCTTCAAGAACAATTACACATAACAATTCTTGTTCTTTGGATTAAAGAAGGATTGAGATAACGTTCCGTGGTACGATCAAGGATCTAGCTGTGGGTTGCAGTGGAACGATCGAGGATCTAGCTGAGTCGAAGATTGAAGGGGGTTTCTAGGAAAAACCTACTGGTTTGTCCTTCAAGAACTGGAGTGTTCTTGAGGGTTTGGGAGTCACATTTGCAGAACAAATTCAGCCGCAGCGTTGCGTTTGGAGATCGGGGGATTTCGCAAGCAGGTCGTGGAACCGGTGAATTGTTTGCAACTTTGTGCAGGAAAATCTTGATCGAGCTCAGATCAAGTGAAGGTTTATACAAGAAGAGGTTCTTGGAGTTTAGAAATTCTGTCTTTGTATCAAAACCTTGTATCAACGGATTCGGCAATAATTGATAATCAAAGTTCTCAATTTCATTTGAAATTGAGAGGGAGACGTACCCACACGCGAGGACGACGTGGGGAACTTCCTTAACAAATCTCTACGTATCGTACTCTTACCTTAATCTTCTTTACGTTTCAAAACTGTTTTGCAATTTCTGTTAGTGTGTGGTGATTGATCATTTTTCTGGACAGCAGTGATAATAAAACCTTTAGTCATACTCCATTGCTGTTTATCTTCAAACACACACACACCAACTGTTTGACAAAACGGTTAACTTGATTGTGTTCATTGGAAATAGAATTTGAGGATAAGCGCATTCAATCTGTTAAAATTCTGTGTGTATCATTTCTGTCATTCTCATTAAAATCCAGCAACTGCACTTGCGTGTCCGGCTTTCTAGTAGCAGTTCAGAATAGACGGAAGTCGATTCGGGACTGCTTTTTCCGCTGTTTTTGAAAACTCTGATTAAACGTTAAATCCGTTAATTTTAAAGAGGTGATCTATTCACCCCCCCTCTCGATCACTAGCCACGCCGTCTAACAAGTGGTATCAGAGTGCCGGTTCGCTGGTGCTCTGTGGCTGCCTGTAACAGTATGGATTCTGAACCAAAGGGGGCGTATAATAGAGCGCCTATTTTCAACGGTGAAAATTATGGCTACTGGAAAGACTGCATGCGAGTTCATATAAATTCTGTGGATAGGTTAGTATGGGCTGCCATTGAAAACGGTCCGTTTCAAATTACAATGACTAATGCGGCTGGCGCCATAGTACCTAAACCAGAAGATGATTGGAATGAGAAAGATGAGAAAAAGTGGTCGTGTGATTGGAGAGCTCGAAATATGTTAATTTCAGCACTTGGTGTTGATGAGTATTATAGAGTATCCCATTGCACGACAGCTAAAGAAATGTGGGACGCTTTAGAAGTTGCCCATGAGGGTACTACTGAAGTAAAACAGTCCCGCATTAACACACTCAATCAAGAATTTGAGCTCTTTCGCATGAAACAAGGAGAATCCATCTCCGACATGCAAAAGAGATTCACCCATCTAACTAACCGATTGAATGCTCTTGGAAAACCTATTTCCAATGAAATTGCTACTAATAAAATTCTCAGGTGTCTTAGCAGGGAGTGGCAACCTAAAGTTACAGCAATCAAGGAAGCCAACGATCTTACAAGACTTACGATTACAACACTGTTTGGAAAGCTGGAAGAACATCAGCAAGCTTTGGAAAGTCTTGAAAAATATGAGAATAAAAGTAAGAAGGAGAAGGAAAAGAAAAGAGACAAAGAGGGAGAGAAGAAGCCAATAGCTCTTGTGGCCTCTAGCTCTAAGTCCTCACGAAAAGAGCAAAGCGACAATGATTCAAGTAGTGACAAAGACACGGATGATGAGGAAATGGGACTGTTTGTAAGGAGATACAATAGGTTCATTCGAAAGAATGGAGTCAAGCATTCCGACAAAAATCTCATGAAGTTTCGAAAACAATCTACAAATTCGAAACAAGAAGAGAACAAGAAGAGTAGAGGAAGAGGATCATGCTTTAATTGTGGTAAATCCGGACACTTTAAAACGGACTGCCCTATGAAGTATAAGGACCAAAGAAAAGATTCACCAAAAGGGTACAGCAAACAAAGAAGAGCGTATATTGCATGGGAAAATGATAGTGATTCATCAAGCACACAAAGCTCAAGTGATGGTGATGAAGCTGCAAATCTGTGCCTTATGGCTCACACAAAAAATCTGTCCTACCACAAGAAGAAAAACAATGACAAAAAGGTAAAACAAGTCTACTACAATAATTTCTCCTCTATGTCTTTTTCTGAACTAAAAATAGCTTTTGAAAAACTGCATAACGAAGCTGTAGATGCTTTTAAACGACTAGCTTCCGACAAATATATCTTCTCTTTTTTGGAAGGTAAAGTAAACAAAGCTGAAATTGATTTAGAAGCATTGAAAACTAGTATTGCAGAAAATTCAAAAACTATTGACATTGACGGATGTAGTAGAGTTAGGTATTGTGACGCTTGTTATGTTTGGCAAAAAGAGGTAAACACTCTTAAGGTCAAACTAGAGAAAGCGCTACAACCTAAAATTACTTATGCCGTTGACCCCAAGTTGTTTAAGAAGTCATTGAATCCTCCATATGCAAAATACTCTTTTATTCTAAAGGATTCAATGAACAAGAAACAACAAACACATCATCATGGTTTATGTCATTATTGTTGTCATGCTGGCCATACCATTGAGAAATGCAAATTTAGGAGATTTCTAGTCCCTAAAGGCATTTATCAATGGAAGCCAAAAGGCAACCATGTTAACACTTACCCTCTTGGACCCAATGAAAATTGGGGACCAACTTCTCTCTTTTGATGTTGTAGGATGAGTGCCTTGCCTCCGTAGATAGAAGGTGGTTTCTTGACAGCGGCTGCTCAAGGCACATGACCGGTGATATATCGCTTTTTATAGACTTCAAGGCGAAGAAAAAGGGATATGTTACTTATGGAGACAACAACAAAGGAGCTATACTCGGCAAAGGTAGTGTAGGTAATCCCTCCACCACTACCATTTCAAATGTCCATTTAGTTGAGGGACTTAAACACAATTTGTTGAGCATAAGTCAACTATGCGACATGGGCTATAAAGTTTCGTTTACAAAAACTTGCTGCATAATTGAACATGCTGAACAAAACATTGTGTTTAAGGGTGTAAGAGTAAACAACATCTATATGCTTGACTTGTTTGATGTACCGTTAACAAATACTAAATGTCTAGTCACCTTGAATGATGATTCTTGGCTTTGGCATAGACGTTTAGCTCATGTTAACTTCGATTTGCTAAACAAGGTTGTATCTAAGGATCTAGTAGTCGGTCTACCAAAAATAAAATTTTCAAAAGACCACCTATGTGACGCGTGCCAAATGGGAAAGCAAACAAGGGTGTCTTTTAAATCTAAAAATGTAATTTCAACTTCACGACCCCTTGAGCTTCTCCATATGGACCTCTTTGGACCTTCTAGGACAAAGAGCCTAGGTGGAAATTACTATGGCTTTGTGATAGTTGATGACTACTCTAGATTCACTTGGACTATATTCCTTCATAGCAAAGATGAAACTTTTTCTGCTTTTAAAATTTTTGCAAATCTGTCCCAAAACAAAATGAATTCCAAAATAGTTACAATTCGTAGCGATCATGGTGGTGAGTTTCAAAATTATCACTTTGAGAAGTTTTGTGACAAGTATGGCATTGAGCACAACTTTTCAGCCCCTCGCACTCCACAACAAAATGGCGTTGTGGAGCGTAAAAATCGTGTTTTAGAGGAGTTGGCAAGAACAATGCTTAATGAGGGTGGATTACCAAAATACTTTTGGGCTGATGCTGTTAGCACAGCCTGTTATGTCCTAAACAGAATCTCAATTCGCCCTATTTTGAACAAAACTCCTTATGAACTTTTGAAAGGAAGAAAACCAAACTTGTCACATCTTCACGTATTCGGTTGTAAATGTTTTGTCTTGAATAACGGTAAGGAAAACATTGGGAAGTTTGATGCAAAAGCGGATGAAGGTATTTTTCTTGGTTACTCAATGTCAAGTAAAGCATATAGAGTGTATAATAAGCGTTTACTTACTGTTGAAGAGTCGGTTCATGTTTCTTTTGATGAGTCTTATCCGAAAAATGTCGGAAAAGGTATTTCTTTTGATGACGCAGGTGTATCTACAGAAGACATACTCAAGGAAGCTGTTGAGGAAATTGATCAGTCCAAAACAGCTGACCATGAGAAGGAGGAAGATACAAGTCATGAAGAAATTGAGGAAGAAAAGACAGTTGAAGTGAATGATCTTCCAACAGCTTGGAGATCCTCAAAAGACCATCCCATTGACAACATTTTGGGAGACATTTCAAAGGGAGTAATGACCCGGTCCAAGATAAGTAACTTTTGTTCTCACTTCGCGTTTGTTTCACAAGTAGAACCTAAAAATGCCAAAGAAGCCTTGATTGATGAATTTTGGCTAATGGCCATGCAAGAAGAGCTCAATCAATTTAAAAGAAATGACGTTTGGGAACTTGTCCCTCGTACGCGAGATCATCATATCATAGGCACTAAGTGGGTTTTTAGAAACAAGCTTGATGAAAACGGAGTGATTACTAGGAACAAGGCACGCTTAGTAGCACAAGGATATAACCAAGAGGAGGGCATAGACTATGAGGAAACTTATGCTCCAGTTGCTCGCCTCGAAGCTATACGTCTTTTGCTTGCCTATGCGTGTTCTAAGGATTTTAAGCTTTACCAAATGGACGTAAAGAGTGCCTTTCTTAATGGTGTCATAAATGAAGAAGTATATGTTTCACAACCTCCCGGTTTTGAAAATGCTGAAAATCCAGATCATGTTTACAAATTAAAAAGAGCTTTGTATGGTCTTAAACAAGCCCCTCGGGTTTGGTATGAAAGGCTTAGCAAATTCCTAATTGATCATGGATATTCAAGAGGTAAAGTGGACAATACTCTCTTTATTAAACACAAAGGGAAGCACATTCTTTTAGTTCAAGTTTATGTCGACGATATCATATTTGGTTCAACTAACATACACTTGGTCGAAGAATTTTCTAAGGTTATGCAGGGTGAATTTGAGATGAGTCTAATGGGGGAGCTGAACTACTTCCTAGGACTGCAAATAAAGCAACTTGATGAGGGTACAACAGTATGTCAAACAAAATACTGCAGAGAACTACTCAAGCGCTTTGGAATGAATGACTCAAAATCGATTGACACCCCAATGCCTACCAACGGAAATCTAGACAAGGATGAGCATGGTAAGAGTGTAGATGTCAAAAGGTTCAGAGGTATGATCGGATCTCTCTTGTATCTTTCTGCTTCTAGGCCTGACATCATGTTTAGTGTTTGTATGTGTGCACGCTATCAGTCAAATCCTAAGGAATCGCACCTTAAAGCGGTAAAGCGCATATTTAGATACCTTCACGGAACACCTAAATATGGGCTTTGGTATTCCAAAGGAAGTGATTGTAGCTTAGTAGGGTACTCCGATTCTGATTTTGCTGGCTGCAAATCAAATAGGAAAAGCACAAGTGGCACATGTCACCTGTTTTCAAACTCCTTGGTCAGTTGGCATAGCAAAAAGCAAGTTTCTGTGGCTTTGTCAACTGCAGAGGCAGAATACGTTGCAGCCGGCAGTTGTTGCGCTCAGATTTTATGGCTGAAGCAGCAACTACAAGACTTCAACATTCAACTCAAACGTATTCCTATCAAATGTGACAACACTAGTGCCATAAACCTTACTAAAAACCCTGTTTTACACTCACGCACTAAACACATAGAGATTAGACATCATTTCCTTCGTGATCATGTTGAAAAAGAAGACGTTGTCTTTGAGCACGTTGATTCCAAAAATCAGCTCGCTGATATTTTCACTAAACCATTGGCAACGGAACCTTTCTTCAACATTCGTCGCGAATTGGGAATCTTAGATCTTTCTCAATTGATGTCATAAGCATGTCATCTCTTAATTATATTATGCCTCACCATGGTGGATAAGAGCTGTTTTAGATGTCAATTATACATTACAAAAGTTCTCCAACAGAGGTAATATCAATCCTTTCTACAATTTTCTTATTGCTAAGTGATTGTGTATGTTACATCAAATGTTCTTACTCTAGTTGATACAAAACTTGAATGCATATACTCCTGACCATATTGTGTGCACACTAAAATTTGACTTCTGAATCTCTGTTGAGCATAATCGTCATAACAGTGCATAATGCATACTCATACTGCAGTAAAACTCATTAAAAACTGGTTCAGCATCAGTATGCATCGACACAAACGAAGCCTGCATCGATCCATATATTTAAAAATTCAATTTTTTTAAAAAAACTGCTTCAGGATGTATCGATGCATCCATCGCATGTATCGATACACATGACAATTTTGAATACTAGGCATCGACGCATCCATCGCATGTATCGATACACATGACAATTTTGAATACTAGGCATCGACGCATGACTATCTGCATCGATACATACTGATGCTATCTGCATTAAATGCATTTCTTTCTCTCTCATGCATCGACACATCAGCCAATCATCTCACTTCCTATCTCATTACTTCATCTCATCTGACCTCAAAAACCTAAAAACCAGTGGCTAACCCTAATCCTTCTCATCCTCACTCTCTCTCACAAACTTGGTAAAACCCTAAATCTCATATCACCATGCCTCCACGCACTATTCCAGCCAGAGCCAAAGGAAAGGAAAGGGAAAGGAAGCAGCCGGTACGTCTCAGCAACCACCAGATGTTCCTTCAAATGCCTTAGACATTCTTCATCCTGCCATTGCTGCTGAATTTGAGGAATCCTTCAAGGCCAGGTTGGTAATGAAATCTCATATCTTTGATAAAACAGATGCTGTTCATTTGCACCTAAATGAAGTAGTTGAACTGTTACATGCACAAAGACTTGGGTCCTTTCTATCTACAAAAGATGAGTATCATGAGGATTTCATCCGGGCCTTTTATGCTGGTTTACAAACTGGTACAGGCTATATGTTCCGGTGTTCTATCGGAGTCAGAACATATACCTTTGAAGCCTGTAATTGGGAAACAGTGTTTCAAATGCCGCTTCCGTCGATGGCTTTCAAGTCCTGGCATGACCTGCATTTTGATCCTGAATTTGACCTGAAGGACTTTACAACTTCTATCCTAAAGATTGATAGACCGTTGAGTGAGGACGAACACGTCACGTCAGGTATGATCAAACAAACTCCGCGTATTCTTCACTGGATCATTACACACATTCTGCGTCCAACCACTCTCGGTTGGATAGGCCTAGCATACATCTTCTCTACATTCTGCAAAATAAGATTCACTTAAATTGGGCGAACTACTTTGTAAAACGTCTATTTTATGTGCGAGACAGCTCCAAAACTGTGGCTCTAGGGTATGCCTCTCAAGTAATGAAAATTCTCAAGTTCTGGAAAGTTACAATACCTATTGTGCCTCTCCTATCTCCATCTGCAGCTCAAGAATTTGATTCTGCCACTCTATCGCATATGGGATATCGATGGGACAAAGACCGCAAATGCTTCTACTTTTTTGAAAGAAAATCCAAAACCAGAATTTACAACTTTGACGTGCCTTCTGAACGCATCCATGTTGCTGAAGAACAGCCTGATGAAGAAATGCAGGATGCGCCTGAAACAGATGTGCCTCAAGCTGAGGCCAATACTGGTTGGGGTGAGTGGGTGCCACGAAGGTGGTCTCCCACCAACTACGTACCTGAACCTACAGCCCCTCCATTTGCCGGTGGTACTTCAGCCTCAACACCAAATGCGGACATCACTCACATGCTTCAACAGATGGAAATCGTCAACAAAGAACGCCATGAAGAAGCACGGTACTGGCATGTTCAACAAACTGAATGGCACAACGAGCATCGGGACTGGCATGATGAGCATACACGGATGTATCACAATCAACACGCTTGGCACCAAGACTTGGTAAAATGGCATCAGGTTTTCTACAACGAAATGTCCGGCTTTATGGATGATTGTCGTGAAAATCCTGGGATTATGGACAGCTTTAGAAGCATTGAAGTTCAGAATTGATTTAGGCGATACTCCTTCATGGGCCAAAATCCAGACACAATGCCTCCTCCTCCGCCTCCGCCAAGCTACCGAGATCCTGACAGACACGATGAGGAGTCCTGTGGTGGAAACAATCCAAATTAACCAACCACCCTTTCATCTCACTGCATTTCATTTCATATTGCTCATGTTTTATTTTGTTGCACAATATATGGTTTAGCTTATGTAACTCTTAAACTCGTTCGCACACTTAAAATGCTTTTCAGTTTCTGTTTACCCCTATTTGTTATTGCCCTTACTTTTTGAATGATTCTTTGTGAATGATTCTTTAACTTGCGGCTTCTTTCTTTGTGATTGATAGCCTATTATCCATTTTTGCCATGCCCTGCTACACTTTCTGCTTGATAACTATGTTCCTCTTTTTGATGTTGACAAAGGGGGAGAAATATGCACAAACTCAGGGGGAGTATCACACATCTTGCCAAATTTGCCATCATCAAAAAGGGGGAGTTTGTGAAAGAATTCTTTAACTTGAATTAATTTTTAATGATAGAAAATTGTGTGATCATCATCCAAATTGATTGTGCATTGCATTACATGATATATTTGTGTTCTTATTTTGTCCATCATCCCACTTTATTGTTGCATAAAACATACATATAAATCTACATTGAAAATTCCCTTCAAATAACAATTAAAATGCATTTTATATC